>NC_044558.1:41384082-41686743 GCF_007565055.1 Rhinopithecus roxellana
GGAACAACCCTAGCAGAATTAGGCCACACGAATGGCCCCATTTTAGGCCAAATCTCGGGTTTTTCACTTTTGACATGTAGTGAGCTATGTACTCATTTGTGGTATCTTGGAACACAACTGGACAAGACTCTGTGCCTGGCATTGGGACAGGCTAGAATAGAGGAAAAGCCAAGATCTGTAACTAGACTTAGGCCCTGGTGTGGAATAGTTCCAGGACGGGCCCTGGAAGTTAAGTGGCAGGGAACAATAAAATGCTGTGGAGCACTTCCCAGATGAGAGGCTCACCAAGGGCTTTACACACACTTACCAAGATAAACAAGACCAACGGCCTCCTCTTTCACCAAAAAGCTTACCGTCTGAGGAGTGGGAATACAAATCTAGGGTTAAAAATCCTAGGTTCACAGCTGGATCTGGGAGATCACCCATTCCAGTTTTCCCTTTCTGGGTGAGTTGAACACCATGAAACAGAGGCAAGCAAGATGCTAAGGTAGTTTAAAGGAGGGTGAGCTTACTTGCCGGCAGGCGATTTCAGCCTGGAAGGAAGGAAATACTTTAACAAAAGAAAGTGGAGAGTGTGAGAGACAAGAAACCTCAGAGTACGTTTAAGGAACAGCATGAAGATCCTACTGGCTGAAATGGAGGGTGTGTATGAACTAATTTTTAACTTACAAATTTACTTTCAATTTCCAGCTATGCATAACAGGAGGTCTTTTTTAGATTCAACTAAACATGAACTCACAATCTAGACCACACTCAGATACTGCAGCGGATACTACAAAGGAAGCATAGATTGCCATTGGGCCATGGACATGTCCTCCCGGGACTCCCTGCAGCCGTCCACCCGGCAGCGCTGCTTAGGTTCCCACAGCAAGATCCTTACTAGCCACCAAAGGTTGAGTTCTCATGTAGAAAGGGAAACAGTTTTGCTAGCCCTTTACCCATGCTCCCCAACACCAGCTCCAGTTTCACTGCTTTCCCCCAAAATAACTCCTGGTAATATTTTTCTGAGAATTTACATGAAATTTATGTAGATATAGGTAGACATTTGGTTTATATCTATTTTTTCACTATTAAAACAAGCAATGAACATCCTTACCATACACATGAAAGTATTTCCTATCAGTGAAATTACTTGATCAAATGGTAAATTTCAATTTTTTTTTTTAAGAGACAAGCTCTCACTATGTTGCCCAGGCTGGAGTGCAGTGTCTATCCACAGGTATGATCCCACTACTCATCAGCATGGGAGCTCTGACCTGCTTCATTTCTGACCCGGGCTGGCTCACCCCTCCTTAGGTAACCTGGTAGTCCCCTGCTACCGGAGGTCACCATATTAATGCCAAACTTAGTGTGGACACCAGATCAGCATAGTGCACTACAGCTCAGAATTCCTAGACTTGAGCAATCCTCCCACCTCAGCCTCCTGAATAGCGGGGACTACAGGCACGCACTGCACTCAGTAACTTTTAAATTTTGATAGGTAATATTAAGTGGCTATTAATCTTAATGCACACCAACAACGTATGAGTACCAATTTCCTTTCACTCTCTGTGACTGAATATTAGACATCTTTAAATTTTGTCTTTACAACGAACCAACAATTGTCTTTTGTTAATTTGCATTTCTCTGATTACTAGTGAGTTCATACACCCTTTTTTTTTTTTTTAAACTTTTTAAATTAGAGAGGGGGGTCTTGCTATGTTGCCTAGGTTTTTCTCAAACTCCTGGGCTCATGTGATCCTCATGCCTCGGCCTCCCAAAGTGCTGGGATTACAGGCGTGAGCTACCATGCCTGGCCATATACCTTTTCAAATGTTTATTAATCACCATTTGTATTTTTTTATGTGTGAATTACTTGATCATATTCTTTGCCCATTTTTCTATTGAATTGACTTTTTTCATTGATTTGCAGAGGATATATATATATATATATATATGGCATACATATTAATGTATTGTTTATATACACATGATATTTCTATTTTATTGAGTATTATTAGATATGTAATGGAAACTATTAAAAACTTTTGATCAGTACAGCTTGGTGGCTAAGTGAATGTCAGGGCTTTGGAGTTAGACTTGTGTCTCAGCTCTATGACTTCCTAGTACGTGACCTTGGGCAAAGCACTTAATCTCCCTGAACCTGTTTTGCTAAGTGGGGATGATAGATGTACTCACTGGCTTGTCTTGAGTATGGGGCACATAAAGTATTCAGTAAATGGTAACACTTAGCTTTTTTTTTTAATTGAGATATAATTCACGTACCATAAAGTGTACAAGTCAGTCATTTTTAGTATATTCACAAAGTTGTGCAAGGATCACCACTATTTAATTCAAGAACTTTTCCATCACCCCCACCAAAAAAATTCTGTACCCAGTCACTCCCCATCCTCCCTTCACCACCCATCTCCTGGCAACCACTAATCACTTTCTGTCTCTATGGATTTACCTATTCTGGATGTTTCATATAAGTGGAGTCATACAGTAGGTGGCCTTTGTGTCTGGCATCTTTCATTTGGCATGTTTATAAGGTTCATTCTGCATGGTTAGCACATCATTCATTTTTACTGCTGAGTAATAATCCATTGTACTGATACACCACATTCGATTTATTCATTCATCAGTTGATGGACATTGGGATTGTTTCCAATTTTGGCTATTCTGAATTATGCTGCTATAAATATTCATGCACAAGTTTTTGT
Source organism: Rhinopithecus roxellana (assembly GCF_007565055.1). Classification (NCBI taxonomy): domain Eukaryota; kingdom Metazoa; phylum Chordata; class Mammalia; order Primates; family Cercopithecidae; genus Rhinopithecus; species Rhinopithecus roxellana. Next base: position 41,386,785 of record NC_044558.1, read on the forward strand.
GTGGACATGTTTTCAATTCTCCTGGGTATATATCCAGAAGAATTTTGAGGTCAGATGGTAACTCTATGTTTAACATTTTTTTTTTTTTTTTTTTTTTTGAGATGGAGTCTCGCTCTGTCGCCCAGGCTGGAGTGCAGTGGCCTGATCTCACTCAGCTCACTGCAAGCTCCGCCTCCCGGGTTCACGCCATTCTCCTGCCTCAGCCTCCCGAGTAGCTGGGACTACAGGCCCCCGCCACCTCGCCCGGCTAGTTTTTTATATTTTTTAGTAGAGACGGGGTTTCACCGTGTTAGCCAGGATGGTCTCAATCTCCTGACCTCATGATCCACCCGTCTCGGCCTCCCAAAGTGCTGGGATTACAGGCTTGAGCCACCGCGCCCGGCCTACGTTTAACATTTTAAGGAACTCTGAAACTTTTTCTACAGCAGCTGTGTCTTTTTACATTTTTACCAGAAATATATGAGAGTTTCAATTTCTCCACATCCTAATCAGCACTTATTATTGTCTGTCTGTTTTACTGCAGCCATTCTAGTGGATGTGAAGTGTTATCATCATTTTGATTTGTATTTCCAAATGATATTAAGCATCTTTTTATATGCTTATTGGCCATTTGAATATCTTCTTTGGAGAAACTGTATATTCAAACTTTTTGTCCAATTTTTAATTGAGTTGTCTCTTTATTGTTGAGTTGTAAGAGTTCTTTATATATTCTGGATACTTGACTCTTGTCAGATATGTGAGTTGCAAATATTTTCTCCCATTCTGTGGGTTGTTTTTTTCACTTTTTTGAGAATGTCCTTTGAAGCACAGAAATGTTTTTTTTTTTTTTTGTGGGGGGAGGACAGAGTCTCTCTCTGTTACCCAGGGTGGCGTGCAGTGGCGTGATCTTGGCTCACTGCAACCTCCACCTCCCAAGTTCACACCATTCTCCTGCCTCAGCCTCCTAAGTAGCTGGGACTACAGGCACCCACCACCATGCCCGGCTAATTTTTTGTATTAGTAGAGACAGGGTTTCACCATGTTAGCCAGGATGGTCTCAATCTCCTGACCTCATGATCCACCCACCTCAGCCTCTCAAAGTGCTGGGATTACAGGCGTGAGCCACCACATCCGGCCAAGCACAGAAGTTTTTAATGATGAAGATCAATTTGTCTTTTTTTTTTTTTTTTTGAGACAGGGTCTTGTTCTGTTGCCCAGGTTGGAGTGCAGTGGCATGATCCTGATTCGCTGCAACCTCCATCTACTGGGCTCAAGTGATCCTCCCAACTCAGCCTCCCAAGTAGCTGGGACTACAGGTGCACACCACCATGCCCAGTTAATTTTTGTATTGTTTTAGTAGAGACAGGATTTTGCCATGTTGCCCAGGCTGGTCTCGAACTCCTGGGCTGAAACAATCCACCCACCCTGTCTCCCAAAGTGCTGGGATTACAGGTTTGAGCCACTGTGTCCAGTCAATTTGTCTATTTTTTTATTTGGTTGAGTGCACTTTAGGTGTTATATTCCTAAGTATTTTATTGTTTTAGATGTTATTATAAATGAAATTGTTTTTCTAATTTTTATTTTCAGATTGTTCATTGCTGGAGTATGGAAATAATTGATTTTTGTATATAATCATTCATCCTGCAACTTTACTGCATCCATTTATTACCTCTATTAGTTTTTTTTTGTGTGTGTATTCCTTAGGGTTTTCTTTGTACAAGATTATGTCATCTCCAAATAGAGATCACTTTACTTCTTCCTTTCTAATCTGGATGACTTTTATTCCTTTTGCTTGCCAAATTGCTCTGGCTAGAACCTCCCACACAATGTTGAATAGATGTGGAAAGAGTGAACATCCTTATCTTTTTCCTGATCTTATGGGGAAAGAATCCAGTCTTTAACCACTATATATGATGCTTCCCACTGAGGAAGTTCTCTTATATTATTAATTTGTTTAGTGTTTTTTTAATCATAAAGGGGTATTGGATTCTGTCAAATGATTTGTCTGCATTTATTGAGATGATCATGTGTATTTTCTGTCCTTTGTTCTATTAATATAGTGTATATGTTAGTTCATTAAGGCTGCCATAACAAACTATCACATATGGGTATTTGGTATTTATTTTCCCACAGTTCTGGAGGTTATAAGACTGAGATCAAGTTGTGGGCAGGATTAGTTTCCTGAGGCCTCTCTCCTTGGCTTGTAGATGGTTGTCTCCTCCCTGTGTCTTCACATAGTCTTCCTTCTGTGAGTGTCTGTGTCTTAGTCTCCTCTTATAAGGACACCAGTCGATTTTCATGCTGCTAATAGACACATACCAAGATTGGGTAATTTATAAAGAGAAAGAGGTTTAATGGACTCACAGTTCCACAAGGCTGAGGAGGCCTCATGGTGGAAGGTGAAAGATGAGCAAAGATGCCTACCTACCCTTACATGGTGGTAGGCAAGAGAGCGTGTGCAGGGAAACTACCCTTTATAAAACCATCAGATCTCATGAGACTTATTCACTATTATGAGAACAGCACAGGAAAAACCAGCCCCCATGATTCAATTACCTCCACTGGGTCACTCTCACAACAAGTGGGAATTATGGGAGCTACAATTCAAAATGAGATTTGGGTGGGGACACAGCCTAACTATATCACCAGTCGTATTGGATTAGGGCCCAACCTAATGATTATAATTACTTCGACACTATCTTCAAAAACAGTCACAGTCTGAGGTACTAGGGGTTAGGGTTCAACATGTGAATTGGAAGAGGGACACAATTCAGCTCATAATAGTGTATGTGTACTTACTGATTTGTATGTGCCAAACCAACCTTGCATTCCTGAGATAAATCCCGCTTGATAATGGGACTTTTTATCCTTTTTATGTTGCTGGATTTGGTGTGTTAGTATTTCATCAAGGATTTTAGCAGATGGCCAGCATTATTATCCTCTTTATTCTTACCATTCAACATGCTTTTACATGTGCTATGTTATTTACCCTTAAACAGAATTCCGTGAGGTAGGTAGTATGTTTACCACAGCAAACTGAGGCTCAGGAAAGTTTATTTTCCCCTAATTATAAACTTGCAGTAGTACATAGTATAAATTGGAATTAAAATTACAGATGGGGAGAACATTTAGGGAGATGAAAGAAAGCAGGATTTGGTGAGAACAAAGAGAAACTTTGTATGGATGGAAGTTTACAGAATCAATTTGAATAGCATCAGTGATCTCAATGATGTAATAACTGAGGTCATCTGCTGATGTGCAGAATAAGAGTAAATAGATTTGTGTTTTCAATTCATGCATGTAATTAAACCAAATAGGAGTGACAATTCTCATTAATTTTGAGAACATGATTTAACCAGATTAACTGGTGGGAGAATGAGCCAAAATTTCAGTAATAGGAATTTGACTACCTCAGTAACAGTAAACCTCAGCTTACAGATTCCTTCTTTCTTGGAAAGTTTGTTTCCCAGTTGATTTCCAGTTTGCACACTCTTCTCTAAGCTTTGGGGGAGCTGTACCATGACTGTTCAGTCAGGAAATACTGAATTAAAATTGAATCTCTGGTCCCAACAGATTGTGTGACTCTGAAAGTCATTTAATTTCTTCATGACTTTACTCCCTTATCAAATGAGGGAATTAAGTTAGATGATTAGCTCCCAGCTTTATGACTCTATTCATTTAGTGAATAAGCAGACTGGTGATTCAGTAGACTGGAAATTTTCAGACAGCAACAATGAAGAATTTACTAAGGGTAGACTAAGGAATTACTAAAGAGCAATGAAGCCTTGTTGAGAGTAGAGAACAGTTAACTCAGGATAGCCAGTGAAAGTGAGAAAAGTAAACAGGCTAGGGTGGAGACTGGGGAAGGCTACCTAGAGTTGGGGACTGACATGAGGCACATTACATATAAGGCTACTGAAAACTAGGTGGTCAATTGGTTAAAATTTATCTTAAGTAAAAATAACTAAAAATAATTTAAAAGCCAGATCAGAGAGTCCAGACTGGGGCAGGATACAGATGAAACCCATAGCTTTAACTGCTTATTTTTACATTAGGATCATAGTGTTATTTATCCCAGTTCACTGGACAATGCACTGAAGAGCAAGGACTTTACCCATAAGTCCCTTCAATAAAGTTCCTGAAGGAGTCCTGGCCCTGGTCCCTTACATCATTTACAGGTCATGTTTAATTTCTTTGAACTGTTACACGATACTTCATCATAGGAGGCAATGTTCTGATAATCAAGACATCTGTTTTTCCTTTTCATTTAATTTTTAAACTATTTTTATTCTCTTTCACTCAAAGGAAATGCATTTTTTTTTAAAAGCTAAACATTTAGACACATAATGAAGATAGTTACAGTCCCTATAATTCTTCCTGTTAAGATTGGTGATGATTCATTCCTCCAAGTTACTTTTCTTTGCTTACTAACATATTACATACATTGAATCATAAACACTGTTTTTCAAACTGCCTTCCGTCCCCTACCAACAAAGCGCATAGATCTGCTTTATTCATTTTGACAACCACAGAGGATTCCATTGTATCTATCATGATATATCATAATTTATACAGCTTCTATTGACAAGACATTTGCCTTGCTTCCAATTTTTTTCTATTTTTTCATTGTAAATAATGCTGTAGTGAAAATTCTTGTGCATACCTTGCATATTTGGATAAATGTTTGTAAGTAATACATTCTTTTTTTCTTATTTTTTTCCTTTGCCCTTCTTCCTTCTGTGAAAATAAATATTCCTAAAACTCTACTTGCTTTCAATAAAAAAAGTAAACAAATGTGAATTTTAAAAGTGAAACTGTTGAGTCAGAGTCTTTTAGCAGATATTCCTAAATTATCCTCCAAAAACATTGAACTAATTTATAATACCATCATTGTATGAGGGTAGCTGTTTCCTCGCTCTCTTGCTATCACTGTCTTTTTTGTTTTGCTTTGCTTTTTTAAGTCTAAAATTTAAAAAGGAGAGTTAGCAAATAAAAATATAGTATGTTTAGTTAAATTTGAATTTCAGATAAAAAATGATACTCTATCTCAGGCTAGGCATGGTGGCTCATGCCTGTAATCGCAGCATTTAGGCCGACTGCTTGAGCCCAGGAGTTCAAGACTAGCCTGGGCAATAATATGGCGAAATTCTACAAAATATACAAAAATTAGCTGGGCGTGGTGGTGCAGACCTATAGTCTGAGGATCACCTGAGCCAGAAAGGTCAAGGCTGCAGTGCTCCAGCTTGGGCAACAGAGTGAGATTCAGGCTCAAACAAACAAACAAAAACTATCTCCATCTTCCAGATGGCCTATTTCTGGTCTCTCTGTTGGTATCATCAGTGGTGTCTTCTCTGTTATCAATTTATCTGTACCATTTATCTCATCCTACATGAATGAGAAATATTTGCTATTTAAATTTGTATATTCTTAAGATTTAGTGAGATGAAGCATAAAATTGGTTATTTTTGTGTCCTCTTTAGTGAACTACCTGTTCAAGTCTTTTGCTTTTGCCAGTGGTTCGTTTTCCTTAATGATTTATAATAATTCTTTTAGTCTTAAAGCTTTAGACACGTATATGTCCCAGTTTTCCTTTAGGCTATTTTTATTTTTTGTCTCCATCTAGAAGTGTTGCATTTTATGTAATACAACTTGCGCAGTTGTGCCACTATGCCGTTTCTCAAATCACCTGGATGCCTTGTACAAATGCAAATTCCTGAGCTCTGTTCTAGACCTAATCAAATGTCTTTACTATTGTACTCTAAACTATTAAGAAGCTCCCTAAGGGGTTTTCTTTCTCCTTCCCTAACTGCCCCCTTTATTTTTTCCTCTCTCCCATCCATTCTTCCAAACTTCTATTACATTCAAAGATCAATACCGAAGAATTTGCTAGAATTATTAAAATAAAACATACAAGTAAACATGCTAACCATGCAACTGGAAGCTACTGTTATCTTGTGGGACAGTGTGCTGATCCGGTAAGATCAAGATAAGATTGACTTATTCTTCATCAGTTGACTTCAGGGAGAAAACATGATTTTCTCTGACATTATTAAAAACCCTGTTTATGAAAAATCTCAAGCATACATAAGAGTACAGAAAATAATATAAATTCCCATGTACCTATTATCAAGCTTTAATAATTAGCAACAGTCAATCTTGTTTCATCTGTATTTCCTATTCCCCCTACCATCCCCTTTCCCTAGATTTAGCAACCTCAGGAGATTCCTAAACTCATTCAAATTTGAGATCCCAAACTTTATGATTTCTGGGTTTTGCATTGTACTTTCCAACTCCAAGAAAATAATATTTACTTTTTTTTTTTTTTTTATTTCTTTATCAATTGTTGGCAGGGACTAGGTTGAGGGGAAGCAATTTACTTGTTTTTTTTCCTTGCTGGTACCTGTATGATCTCATTTTCTTTCTTTCTTCTTCTAAGAGACAAGGTCTTGCTCTGTCACCAGGCTGCAATGCAGTGGCCCACGCATAGCTCACTGCAGTCTCAAACTCTTGGGCTCAAGCAATCCTCCTGCCTCAGCCTCCTGAGCAGCTGGGACTACAGGTGGATGCCACCACACCTGACCAATTTTTCTGTTTTTTGTTTGTGTGTGTGTGTTTTTTTTTTTTTGGTAGAGACCAGGTCTCACCATGTGACCTAGGCTGGTTTCAAACTCCTGGCCTCAAGAGATCCTTAGCCCCACAAAGTGTTGGGACTACAGGTGTGAGCCACCATGCCCAGTCATTGTCCTTGGTTTCGATCTCAAGAGCTTGAAATCTATTACTATTAAAAAACAAAACAAAACAAAACTGAAGACATTAGGGGTAATGCTAAGGAACAGGTACCTGAAATGTTTTGTAAAGAGATTTCAAATATCTATGCTTTAGCATTCCATCCAATAGAATTAACACTAGAATTTTCTTACATGTCATTAAAGGCTAGCAAGATTTTTATCTACAGTGTTTTGCATTTATGCTACCTGATGTTCATATTTGATGTAGTATTAAGTTACTCCAATTAGTTAAAGGAAGGAGGTTTGAGAAGTATTTAGTCATGAGCAACAGACGATTAAAAATGCTAACACTTGGAACATGAGAAGTAAGTATTAATGAGACAGAAAAGCCCATAGCAGATTACTCATCTGAGTCACTGCTGGTTGACTCAACACCAAGCTATAGTTCCTTAATCTGCTATCTGTAAAATATGAGTAACAGCACCAACCACCTACATTGGTTAGAAAAAACGAGACTAATACTTTGATCTTCTTTAAAGAAGTGAGCCGCCTAATTAGCTGAGTTTCTTTAATTCTTCTTATTGTCTAGATGAATAAATTATCCCTTGGGAAATAAATATTCTTTCTACTTATAAAAGAATGGGAAAATCTATCATATGGAGATACCACATTTAAAAAATGCATTCATTAGTTGATGGACATTTTGAATTGTCTCCTTTTTGGCAGTCATACATGATGCTATGAACATTGATGTACAAGTTTTTGTGTGAATGTTTTCATTTCTCTTGGGTACATATCCAGGAGTGGCATTGTTGTATCATTGGATAACTATGCTTAACTTTTTGAAGAATTGCCAAATTGTTTCCCAAAGTGGCCGAACCATTTTACATTCTCACCAGCAATATATGGGAGTTCCAATTTTTCCATATCCTCACCCAACTGTTTTGGGTATTTTGTTTAAAATTATAGCCACAATGGTGGATGTGAGGTGGTATCTCATTGTGGTTATAATTCACATTTTCCTAATGATGAATGATGCTGAGCATCTCCTCATATGCTTATTGACCATTTCGATACCTTCCTTTGAGAAATCTGTTCAAATCCTTTGCCCATTAAAAAAATTTTTGTTGACTTATAGGAGTTCTTTGCAATGTCACAGTGAAATCCCACCAAGATTAAAGCCAACAAAGAAATAAGAGCCAGTAGAGTAAGACTGAGCCATGAGCGCATATTTTGAACCGTTGTATGCATATGCATGAAGTCAGACCTACCTACATGGACTTTAGTTTTATGAACCAATACATTTGAACCAATACATTCTTGGGGGCCTAACTAGAATAATGATTGCCTGTGTGAACTCCTCAAGTAGAATGGGGCTTTCCCTCATGTCATTTTCCTGATCTATCCCCAGGTCCTATGCTGTAGTGTGGGGAATCTTATCATGATGAGCCTGGTAGGTAGGCATGGAGATAAAAGGTGCAGAGAAAAATGAATGATGCCTGGCACAATTAAAAGTACCACTACGAAGCCTCAGAGGGCTCTGGCCGAAATTTCAGACCACAGAGGCCTTTGTACGTCCTCCATAATAATTGTAAAAGTCACAACTTTAAAAAATAAAGCCACAAACTAAAAAGTAACCAATCCATCAGGGCAGACAGATAAGAAAGTATTTTTATTCCTAGGTTGCCAAGATGGTTCAGCCAACATACCTTTAAAGATTAGGTATTAATGAATGTTAAAAGTAGATGAGTCCAAAAGTAGAGGACTTGCTGTGTGGATTCGAACAGAAGAGGCTAAAGAGGAGAGGGTGGGAGTAGTGCATGAAGCTAATGCACAGCTGCAGCTGCTTCCCTTATGTCTCTATGAAATATTTAATTTTTTTTTTTTTTTTTAAGATGAAGTCTCATTCTGCTGCCCAGGCTACAGTGCAGAGGCGCGATCTCGGCTCATTGTAACCTCTGCCTCCTGGGTTCAAGCAATTCTCCTGCCTCAGCCTCCCAAGTAGTTGGGATTACAGGCATGTACCACCACGCCCCGCTAATTTTTGTATTTTTAGTAGAGATGGGGTTTTACCATGTTGGCCAGGCTGGTCTCGAACTCCTGACCTCAGGTGATCCACCCACCTTGGACTCCCAAAGTGCTGGTATTACAGGTGTGAGCCACCATGCCTGGCCCCTAAGAATTAATACATTTGTATGTGAAGAATAATGACACTGTGATAGGCAGAACAAAACTTATGATATAATCTTTACCATCAAAGAGCTTCTATATGTGACAATGAGTGCCAATAAGAGATGTGAGGTCACAATACTATAAAGATACTTTAATTGTATTGAGGGTGTTCCAGAAAGTCTTCAAAGAGGAAGAAACACATCAGGAGGGAGAAATAGGATCAATAAACTACATTTATTGACTACTTACTGGAGACATCATATACAAAAATGATTGGATGGGGGCAGGTAAGAACTTGAAGAAATTAAATATATACATTAAGTTTATCACTAATTCTAACTACTAGAGAAGTACAAAATTTGTACAAGTAATACTTTATAATGAAATGCTGATGCCTGTCAAAAGGGTAATAAGCTATACATATACTACAATAAACATTTTTTAAAATTGCACTTCATATCATAGAATTTCCTTAAAATGGGTTGGTAAAATGCCTATATGCATCCATTCTTACACATGTACTTTCCATTAAAGATTGCTTAAACAGTACAAATTCCTATTGCTGAGAAATTCACGGTCAACAGCTATATATGAAGTTCCTCTAAGAAACGTCATAGCATTTGCAGTAAGTCCATTTCTCCAGTGAAGCCCACCTTATTTTCAGTTTAGCTTACTACCAAGTTCTCATAAGAACTGTTTATATGTCTTTTGCTTGGTCATCTTCTTCAAGTTTTCTGATTTCATTTTTTAAACAATTTATAGTTTCACGACTTGCTTTTAATCTCTCCTTAAGCTCTGCAATCTCAAAGCTTGTTTTTTTCTTAGCAGCTTCTAATTTTTCTCTGGTTTTCACTTCAAGCTCTGCAACTAAAGAAAACAAATATTTGACTAAAGTATTTTTCTCACATGTTTAAGATATATGATAGGGTAATAAATATGGCATTTCCTGGCGACAATGTTTCCATGATGAAATGTGGATAACTTAAGAATTACAACATTAAACATGGGTGCAGGTTGGGGTAGGGGAAGAATGTCTGAATTTCCAAGAGCGGATCTAAGATGTTTACTACAACTAAAAATGAAATTCTGGGCCAGGCGCAGTGGCTCACGCCTGTAATCCCAGCACTTTGGGAGGCCGAGGCGGGCGGATCGCGAGGTCAGGAGATCGAGACCATCCTGGCTAACACGGTGAAACCCCTTCTCTACTAAAAATGCAAAAAATTAGCCGGGCGTGGCGGCGGGTGCCTGTAGTCCCAGCTACTTGGGAGGCTGAGGCAGGAGAATGGGGGGAACCCGGGAGGCGGAGCTTGCAGTGAGCCGAGATCGCGCCACTGCACTCCAGACTGGGCAACTGAGCAAGACACTGTCTCAAAAAAAAAAAAAAAAAAAGAAAAAAAGAAATTCTGATCACCAACTCACAGTTAAAATTTTAAGACATAATGTCCTTTTTTCCATACACATACTGAGATTGAAATAAGGGGGCACACAAACCCAAGATATATCAGCTAATAAGAGGTGACTGGGTGCAGTGGCTTATGCCTGTAATCCTAGCACTTTGGGAGGCTAAGGCAGGTGGATCACTTGAGGTCAGGAGTTCGAGACCAATCTGGCCAACATGGCAAAATCTTGTCTTTACCAAAAATACAAAATTAGCAGGGCATGGTGGTGCACACCTGTAATCCTAGCTACTCTGGTGGCTGAGGCATGAGAATCACTTGAACTTGGGAGGCAGAGGTTGCAGTGAGCTAAGATGTTGCTAGTGCACTCCAGTCTGGGCGACAGAGTGAGAGTCTGTCTTAAAGGAGGTGGCGGGGGGGAGGGGAGGAGCGCTAACTACACGTATTGTTAAATTTATATACAGGTAAAACTTTTTTTTTTTTTTTGAGATGAAGTCTCGCTGTCACCCAGGCTGGAGTGCAGTGGCACGATCTCGGCTCACTGCAACCTCTGCCTCCAAGGTTCAAGCAATTCTCCTGCCTCAGCCTCCCGAGTAGTTGGCGCCCAGCTAATTTTTTGTATTTCAGTAGAGACGGGGTTTCACCATGTTGCCCAGGCTGATTGTGAACTCCTGAGTTCAGGCGATCCACCCTCCTTGGCCTTCCAAAGTGCAGGGTTACAGGTGTGAGCCAACGTGCCCGGCCCAGGTGAAACTTTATAAACAAAATCACACTATCAAAACAAGCCAATACCTTTTTTTTTTCAAATAGGTAGCAATAACTGCTAAAAGCTGAATCCCAGCTCTGCAACTTACAAGTTGTGACACTGTAAGCTATTTCACCTATGTTCCTTACTTATGAAACAGAAATGATAATGGAAAATACTTCGTAATATTATTTGTTGAGAAAATTTTTGAGACAGGATCTTACTCTGTCACCCAGGCTGGAGTGCAGTGGTGTGATCTTGGCTCACGGCAAACTCTGACTCCTGGGTTCAAGTGATCCTCCCACCTCAGCCTCCCAAACAGCTGGGATTACATGTGTGAGCCACCACACCCAACCTGTTAAGAAGACTTAATGAATTAATTTATGCAAAGTACCCAGAATACTGCCTGGTACAGAAAAAGCCCTATCAACTATTGTTATGAGAACAGAGAAACATTAAATGATATTTGAAACTATCCAGGACAAAGTACTAAAGAAACATTACTGCAAAACAGGATACATCTATTTAAATATGCCACTTGGATATGCAGCATGATGTTTTACAAAGAAAAATATCTTCTTGTGTCTAACATTTCCATCTTGTGAACATTTTTGGTAACTGCTGCTGCTCACTATTAAAGTATACTTATATTTTCACTAATATAAGATGGTCACTAATGGAAGCCAGATGGTTTGGTGGGAAAAAACCCAACTATGGAATCAGAAAAGACCTGAGTTCAAATAAACCCTTGCTCCCTTATTAGCTGAATACTGACATTTCTAAGTCTCCATCAATCTCTTTGTCTATATGATACAGTTAAAACTAGGTATTTCTCAGAGGATTTACGAGGATTACATGAAGTAATTATATGTAAAGCATCTAACACATAAAAAACATGCAATAAATATTAATGAATTCTTTCCTTATTTTGCTCATTGCTGACGACTTGCTTTTTGTGACTGCCAAAACAATTCATATTTTACTTCGTAATTCTTTTCATTCTCTTAAAAATTATATTTATACATAGGTAGTACATACAAGATTACAAATTAAAAGGTTAAAAACAGTACATAGTGAAAAAATATGCCCTTCTACTACACTTGTTCCCCAGCATGCCACGATCAATCAGTGCTTCTTCCCAGAGATAATCACTGTTGGGTTCTCCGGTATCTTCCCAGAAATAATCACTGTTGGGTTCTCTGATATCTTCCCAGAAATAGTCTGCTGATATACAAAGCATATACCCAAGTGCAGTTTCTTCTTCTTCCCAACGCAAGTGGTATCATTCTATACACACTGTTTTGCACCTTGCTGTTTCACTTAACATTATACGTGGAAGCTCATCCTATAACACAGAGCTGTCTTGTTCTTTTTAATGACTACAGAGGACCTAATTGAATGGATATACAAAATTCATTTTGTCTGCCCCCTATTGATGTACATTCAGAGTATCTCCATTTTTTCTTTTACAAACAATGCAATAATGTGTATGCTGTGAATAATCATTTTAGTATATTTGTAGGATAAATTCCTGGAAAAGAATATATATGTACTTGTAATTCTAGAAGAATGTCAAGCAACTCAAAAGGATCTACCAATTTATAATCCCATTAGCATTGTGTCTGTTTCCCTACTGCATCAACTTTTTGTTCTTACCTAACCTGAAAGGTTAAAAACAGTATTTCAGTATAGTCTTAATTTGCATTCATCTTATTACTACTGGGGCTGACTCATCTTTGTTATAATATTTGAGACATTTCTCCCTTTCTACAAATGATCTGTTTTCCCTTTGCTCATTTTCCTATTGGGTTATTGGCCTTTCTTATTGATTCATAAGAGCTATATACAGCTTTATACAGTAGTCCCCCCTCATCCATGGTTTCATTTTCCATGCTTACAGTTACCCACTGTCAACAGCGGTCTGAAAACAGGTGAGTACAGTAGAATAAGATTTTCTGGTGGCCGGGCGCGGTGGCTCAAGCCTGTAATCCCAGCACTTTGGGAGGCCGAGACGGGCGGATCACGAGGTCAGGAGATCGAGACCATCCTGGCTAACACGGTGAAACCCCGTCTCTACTAATACAAAAAACTAGCCGGGCGAGGTGGCGGCACCTGTAGTCCCAGCTACTCGGGAGGCTGAGGCAGGAGAATGGCGTAAACCCGGGAGGCGGAGCTTGCAGTGAGCTGAGATCCGGTCACTGGACTCCAGCCTGGGAGACAGTGAGACTCCGCCTCAAAAAAAAAAAAAAAAAAAGAATAAGATTTTCTGGGGGGTGGGGTGGGGGAAGAGCACACATTTACATAACTTTTATTAGAGTTCATTGTTATAATTCTATTTTATTAATTATCATTGTTAATCTTTTATTGTGCCTAATTTATAAATTAAACTTTATCATAGGTACATATGTATAGGAAAAAACAGTATATAGGGCTTGGTACTATCTGCAGTTTCAGGCATCCACTGGGGTTCTTGGAACGTGTCTTCTCCAGATAAAGGGAGACTACTGTATGTTAAGAAACTAGTCATGTGTGACATGAGTACATTTTCTATGGCTTGTCAGTCTTTAGAGTTTGTTCCCAGTGCTTTTTACTATGCAGAAATTTGTATTCCCCTGTACCCTCTCTCCCCACATCAATTTAAAAAACACACTGAATGATATGCGCTTTGTTAGATGCTGGGGTACAGAGGCAGGAAACAGGTAAGAAAAAATGCACTAATGACATGAGGTAATCATAGGGAACGACAAGAGTAGATTGGACTCAAATCAAGTAGAAAGGGTGAGTTTTATGAAGGGGGGCTTCTTGGTAGTAGTAACATCTAAACTAAATTTTAAACAATGAGAAAGGAGTTAGGTAAATGAAGCGGGCATACAGGCCCAGGAAGCAGCATAAAAACAAGGAGTCCTGTATAGCTATAAGCGGTAGTTTCAAAACTAGCCAGGGAGACCTGATTAACTCAATTGTCAGAAGGACGGCATTCACTGCAGATGTAACATAGATTCATGTTGTTTGATTCATGATACTTTTATTTTTGACAACTTGTAAGACTTCGAAGGGCACTAGATGTTTGGAAGAAGACATGAGTTAGTTAGCAATGAGATCCTGGGGGAAAACATTTTAAAACTTCTTTTAGCTTGTTCCAGTGTTCTGCTTCCTATGTGTTAAAGCTTACACAAAAAAAAGAAAAGTTTCTGTTTTTAATTTCCCAATGAAGTCTCAATTTCGAGAAAACAAATCTAAAGAATTACTATTATAAAGTCAGTTCAAATTACTGGTTAGGAGACAGACTATCAGGCTTTTTACAACTTATTAGTTAAGCGGACAGATTTGGGGTTTAAAATGCAGGCTCTACTGGGTAATTTTGGGCAAGTTATCAAGTCTTTCTAGAGTCTTTACCTACAAAATGGTGCTAGTCATAGTATCTCCCTCCTAGGATTATTTAGAGTATTCAACAAGTTAAGAAAGGGAAAGTGCTTGACAGGTACATAGTAAACTCTCAGTAAGTGTTCACTATCATTTTTATTACTTCTTGAAGAAGCAACTAAAAAGCTAGATCATTAGTGCTTAAACTTCCAATATACTCCATAATAAATATTCTCTATATAAAAATACTATTAAATTTTTGGAGCCTAAGTTCTGAGGACTGCCGGGGATCAAGTTCTGATTCTACTACTAACTAGCTGTGTGACCCTGGGCAAGTTTCTTAACCTCCTTGTACCTCAGTTTCCTTTTCTAAATATTACCTAATAAAGTTGTTATAAAGTGAGTTTATATATGTACAGACTCAGAAGAGTACAAATAGTAAGCACTAAGTCTGATATTTTATTATTACTAAATATTGACTATCATATGCCCTCAAATTGTTAAAACTATACATACATTTTTTAGACCCTTGATTAATATTCCCAGATAGCTTTCCTAAAAAACTAAATTTATACTCACAAAACAATTCATGAGAATGCAAAGTTTACTATATTCTTAATCGGTACAACTATTAAAAATTCCTGGCTGGCACGGTGATTCATGCCTGTAATGTCAGTACTTTGGGAGGCTGAGGTGGGAGAACCCTGCCTCTACAAAAAAAAAAAAAATTGCCAGACGTGGTGACACATAACTGTAGTCCTAGCTACTGCTTGGAGAGCCAAGGCAGGAGGATCATGTGAGCCCACAAGTTTGAGGCTGCAGTGAGCTATGATCACGCCACTGCAACCCAGCCTGAGTGACAGAGTGAGACCCTGTCTCTAGGGCAAAAAAAAATCCTTTTGCTAATTTGATAGGACAAATGTAGTCATTTATTACTGTTTGGTTTGCATTCTTAAAGTTATTAGCAGGGCCAAATATTTTATCATTTTATTTACTGGTGCTCTCTTATTCTGTCTGTCCATCCATATTTTCCGCCCATTTATCTACTGAGGTTTAACATGTTTTTCTATTTATCAATTTTAGCATTAAAAAAACTAATTCTTTGCCATATTTTCTGCAAACTTTTCTTCTGTGCCTTTTTGAAATGTAGAAATTAAATATATTTAATAAAGTCTATCCTTCTTTTAATGTGATTTTTCCTCACACTTTAAATTTAGAAAGTCCTCCCTAGCCAGGATAGCCAGTAATCTAATTTTTCGAAAAACAGGCTGACTGATTTTCAAAAAACATTTAAATCTCTTTAACGAAACTGGAATTTGTTTTGGTAAGTACTATAAAGTGATGATCAAAATTAAGTTTTCCTCCCAAAAGCTGACCAATTATGCCAACACCAGTTATGGAATTAGACTTTTCTCCCTTATTGATTTGGTACTGTTAAGAAAATGAACTAAATGTAACTTATTGATAAAATGTAACTTATTGATAAAAACTTGCCAAGGTTATACAGCTCTATACATAAGATTTAACACATCGAAACAGATTTACAGCCTTTTCACAAAATACATTATTTATACCTACTTATTATACATAAATAAATAATAGTTTTGTCAAAAACAGAAAAATGTGAGCACTTGAATTTTGAAAGAGAATTTTCCACCATGAATGGGCACATTTCATGGTATGAGAGAAAGTGATCAATAATGAAGCACACAGTAGTGCTTTTTACCTTTTCAAAGTGATCATATACTTAACTGTTTTATGTTCATAACATTTGTTGTAGATATAGAAATTAAAGCATACAAATTTTCAATGACTACCCAAGTTGCAAAATTATAATTAGTACCCAGATCTTTTAAGTCCTAACCAAGTGTTTTATGAAAATATAAACGAAACACTGCTATAACCACTAATTGTTAAACAGCAATTCCCTCCCCACTTCATTACCATTCCTCCACCTCTTCTTTTATTGGATCACTCCCTTTCAGCCTACAAATATACTAGTTTATTTCCCCCTGAAAACAATACCCTCTTGACCCCGTATCTTGCTTCTGCTACTGCTTCAAAGACTACTGCTCCCCTTTATAGCCAGGCTTCAAGACAGAGTTGTCTATAGTGTCTGTCTCCAATTTATCTCATCTGATATTCTCTTATCCACTTCAATTGATCTTCTGACCTTATTATTCTCCTTACACTGCTCCTGTTAAGATCATCAAGGAGCTCCATCTTACTCTATCCAATTACTGGGCCCTCATCTTAATTGACCTACCAGCAGTATTAGACACTCTCTAGTTCTTGATACACTTTTCTCATTCGGCTTTGAGGACATTACATGCACCTAGTTTTTCTCCCTCCATATTTGCTGTTTGTTCTTCATTCCCTTTGCTGGTTATCTCCTCAATTTTTAAATTTTGGAGTGCCTATGTCTCTCAGTCTTTGGACCTCTTTTCTATGTTCACTTACTCCTTTGATGATACCATTTGGTCTCATAATTTACAATTCTATTAACTTTCAAATTTATATCTCCAGCCTAGACCTCTCCTCTCTTTGAATGCCAGTGTGCAACATCCTTCTCAACATCTCAACTTACATGTCTTACAAGCATCGCACACCCATCATGTCCAAACTTGCACTTTTTTTTTGAGACAGAATCTTGCTGTATTGCTCAGTCTGGCGTGCAGCGGCATGATAACAGCTCATTAAAGCCTTGCCCTCCTGGGCTCAAGTAATCCTCCTACCTCAGCCTCCTGAGTAGCTGGTACTACAGGAATGTGCCACCACACTCAGAAAATTTTTTAAAATTTTTTTGTAGAGATGGGGTTTCGCTACATTGCTCAGGCTAGTCTTGAAGTCCTGGGCTCAGGCAATCCTCTCACGCTGGCCCCCATAAAGCGCTGCGATTATAGTCATGAGCCATCACACCTGGCCAGCCAAAGCTGTACTCTGAATCGCAAAAACATCTGTGTAAAAAGCAATGACTTTTTTGGAGTTCCTCAGGCCCAAAACCACGTTAAGTCATCCTTTGCTTGTCTTTCTCCAATACCTTTCTCCAAATTATTCAAACAATCAGCAAATCCTACTGTACCTATTTTCAAAACAGGTCCAAAATCTAATGTCTTCTCCCATTGCTATCACTCTGGTCCAAGCCACCATTTTACCAAATCTGAATTATTGGGACAGCCTCCACACTACGACTTCTCCTTCTATTACATCTGCTTTGCAGAACCAGGGTGATGTTAGTTTGGGGAGGAAGTGGAGCAAGATGGCGGAACAGAAGCCTCCACCAATCGTCCTCCCAACAGGAATACCAAATTTGACACGTATCTACACAAAAGAGCACCTTGATAAGAAGGAAAAATCAGGTGAATGATCACAATATCTGGTTTTATCTTCATATCAGTGAAAGAGGTGCCGAAGAGGATAGGAAAGACAGTACTGAATTTCCAACACCACCCCTCCCTCACCCCCAGCAGCGGATGCACAGTGCAAAAAGAGAATCTGTGCACTTAAGAGACGGAGAGCACAGTGATTGGGGGACTTTGCATTAAAATACAGTGCTCCCAACACTGGGCAGAACTCAGCCAGCGCCCACAGAAAGAGTATTTACACGCCCTATCCAGAGAACTGCTCATTCCCATGGTCAAAACTTGAGTTTTGACAAGCCTCAAGCCTCACCCCCTTGGGATAAAATGCTCTGGGGTCCTAAATAAACTTGAAAGGCCATCTAGGCCACAAGGACTGCAACTCTTAGGCAAGGCGAGTGCTGTGCTTGACACCAGTAGACTTAGGGGACACCTGGCTTAGTGAGACACCAGCTGGGGCAGCTAAGGGTGCTTGCACCACTCCTCCCCCAGCCCCAGGCAACACAGCTCATGGCTCGGAAAGAGATCCTCTCCCTTCCACTTGAGGAGAGGAAAGTGAAA
This sequence comes from Rhinopithecus roxellana, assembly GCF_007565055.1. NCBI lineage: Eukaryota > Metazoa > Chordata > Mammalia > Primates > Cercopithecidae > Rhinopithecus > Rhinopithecus roxellana. Next base: position 41,405,089 of record NC_044558.1, read on the forward strand.
AGATGACTTTGTCTTGCAACTTGGATAGCAGCTCAGCCACAGTAGGATAGGGCATTGGGCAGAGTTGTGAGGCCCCAGGCCTTAGCTCCCAGACATTTCCAGACACACCCTGGGCCAGAAGAGAACCCAGTGCCTTGAAGAGAAGGAACTAGTCCTAGCGGGATCCATCATCTGTTGACTAAGGAGCCTTTGGGCCCTAAATAAACAGCAGCAGCAGCAACCATGTAGTACATGCTGGGGGCCTTGGGCAAGACACAAGATATGCTGGCTTCAGATGTGACCCAGCATATTCACAGCTGTGGTGACAAGGAGAGACCTCTCTTACTTGAGAAAAGCAGAGGAAAGAGTAAAGGGGACTTTGTCTTACTTTGGTACCAACTCGGGGACTTTGTCTCAAGCTTTGGTACCAACTTCCCAATTCCAGGCCTTGGCCCATGGATGGCATCTCTGGACCTACCTAGGCCAGAGAGGAGCCCGCTGCCTTGAAGGGAAAGTCTCAGGCCTGGCAGTATTCAACACAAGCTGACTGAAGAGCCCTTGGGCCTTAAGTAAACATTGGTGGTACCCTGACAGAACTCCTTGTGGCCCTGTGGTAGTTGCTGGACACAGGGAAAGAATCACCTGCCTGGAAAAAGGGGAGGGAAGAATGGGAAGGACGCTGTCTTATAGCCTGGGTGCCAGCTTGGCCACAGTAAAACAGAGCATCAGGATTATTCCTAAGGTTTCCAACTCCAGGACCTGGCTCCTGGACAGAATCTCTGAGCCTACCTGCGGCCCAGGGAAACTCAGTGCCCTTAAGGGATGGACACAGGCCTGGTTGACTTCATCACCTGCTGATTATAGAGCCTCAGGGCCTCATGCAAACATAGGTGGTGGTCAGGCAGCAGTTACAGTGGGCCTTGGGCATGACCCAGTGCTGTGCTGGCTTCAGGTCTGACCTAAGGCAGTCACAGTGGTGGTGGCCATAGGGGTGCTTGTGTCATCCCTCCTCAGGTCCAGACAGTTCAGCACAGAAAGAGAAACTCCGTTTGTTTGGGAGAAAGTAACGAGAACAAGAGTCTCTGCCTGCTAATCCAGAGGATTCTTCTGGATCTTATCCAAGACCACCAAGGTGGTACTCTACAAATCTGCAAGAACCACAGCATTACTGGGCCTTGGGGTATCCCTTAATGCAGATATGGCTGCAGTGACCAAAAGTTTAGATCACAACATGTAAGTTCCTTCAAACACCTGGAAAGCCTGCTCAAGGACAGGTACAAACAAGCCTAGATTGCAAAGACTACAACAAAAAACTAACTCTGCAATGCCGAGACATTGATGAATATCAACAAGTATTAAGACCATCCAGGAAAACATGACCTCACCAAACAAGCTAAATAATGCATCAGTGACCAATCTCTAACAGACAGAGATATGTGACCTTTCAGAAAGAGAACTCAACATAGCTGTTTTGAGGAAACTCAAAACAAATTCAAGATAACACAGAGAAAGAATTTAGAATCCTATCATATAAATTTAATAAATAAATGGAAATAAAAATAATTGAGCAGAAATTCTGGAGTTGAAAACACCACTGACATATGGGAAGAATGCATCAGTCACTTAATAGCAGAATTGATCAAGCAGAACAAAGAATTAGTGGGCTTGAAGACAGGCTATTTGCAAATACACAGTGAGAGGGGACAAAAAAAATGAAGCATATCTACAAGATCTAGAAAATAACCTAGACAAGGGGAAATCTAGGCCAGGTGCAGCAGCTCACACCTATAATCCCAGCACTTTGGGAGGCCAAGGAGGGAGGATTGCTTGAGCCCAGGAGTTTGAGACCAGCCTGGGCAACATGGCAAAACTCCATCTCCACCAAAAAAAAAAAAAAAAAAAATTAGCTGGGCGTGGTGGTGGCATGTGCCTGTGGGTCCCAGCTACTCAGGAAGCTGAGGTGAGAGGACTGCTTGAGCCCAGGAGGTGGAGGTTGCAGTGAGCCAAGATCATGCCACTGCACTCCAGCCTGGGTGACAAAGTCAGGCCCTGTTTCAAAATAAAAAGGCGGGGTGGGGGTAGAATCTAAGAGTTATTGACCTTAAAGAGGAGATACAGACAGGAGTAGAAAGTTTATTCAAAGGAATAATAATAGAGAACTTCCCAAACTCAGGAAAAAATATCAATATTCAAGTACAAGGTTATAGAACACCAAGGAGATTTAACACAAAGAAGACTACCTCAAGGCAGTTTATAATCAAACTCATACATCTCAAGGATAAAGAAAGGATCCTAAAAGCAAGAGAAAAATAAAAACAAATAACATACAATGGAGCTCTAATACATCTGGCAGTGGACTTTTCAGTGGAAACCTTATAGGCCAGTAGAGAGCGGCATGATATATTTAAAGTGCTGAAGGAAAAAAAGACTTTTGTCCTAGAATAGTATATCTGGCAAAAATAGCCTTCAAACATGGAAAAATACTTTCCCAAACAAAAGCTGAGAGATTTCATCAACACCAGAGCTGCCTTACAAGAAATGCTGAAGAGAGTTCTTCAAACTGAAAGAAAAGCACGTTAATAAGTAATGTGAAATCATCTGAAGATACAAAACTCACTGGTAAGTAAACAGAAAAACAAAGAATATTATTACATTGTAATTGCGGTTTGTAAACTATGCATGTCTTAGGTAGAAATATGAAAAGATGAACAGATCGAAAATAATAACTACAATTTTTCAAGACATAGATAGTAATAAGATAGAAACAACAAAAAGTTAAAAGTGGGGAGATGAAGTTAAAATATAAAGTGTTTATTGTTTTCTTTTTGCTTGCTTGTTTATGCAATCAGTGTTATGCTGTCATCAGCTTAAAACAACGGGTTATAAGATATTATTTGCAAGCTTCATGGTAAGCTCAAACCTAGAAACATAAAAAAGAAACACAGAAAATAAAAAGAAATTAAAATATACCACCAGAGAAAATCACCTTCACTAAAAGGAAAACAGGAAGGAAGGAAAGAAGAAAGAGAAGACCGTCCAACAATCAGAAAAATAAAATGGCGTAAGTCCTTACTTACCAATACTAATGAATGTAAATACCAATATCAATGAATGTAAATGGACTAAAGTCTCCAATCAAAAGACACAGAGTGGCTGAATGGATGAAAAAACAAGACCCAATGACGTACTGCCTCCAAGAAACACACTTCGCCTCTAAAGACACACACAGACTGAAAATAAAGGGATGGAAAAAGATACTGCATGCAAATGAAAAAAAAAAAGATATTGCATGTAAAACCAAAAAAAAAAAGCAGGAATAGCAATACTGACATCAGACAAAACAGATTTTGCAAAACAAAAACGATAAAAAGAGACAGGGTCATTATATAACGATAAAGGAGTCAATTCAGCAAGAGGATATAACAATTGTAAACATACATGCACCCAACAGTGGAGTGGTCAGATACATAAAGCAAATATTATTAGAGCTTAAGAGAGATAGACCCTAATACAATAATACCTGGAGTCTTCAACATCCAACTGTCAGCATTGGACAGATCATCCAGACAGAAAATCAACAAAAAATACCATTGGACTTAATCTGCACAATAGGCCAAATGGACCTAATAGGTATTTACAAAACATTTCATCAAATGGCTACAGAATACACATTCTTCTCCTGAGCTCATGGATCATTCTCAAGGATAAAGACCATATGTTAGGTGACAAAACAAGTCATAAAACATTTAAAACAAAAACAAACAAACAAGTAATGTGAAGTATCTTCTCTGATTATAATGGAATAAAATTAGAAATCAATAACAAGAGGAATTCTGGAAACTATACAAACACATGGAATTTAAACAATATGCTTCTGAATGACCAGTGGGTCAATGAAGAGATTAAGAATTGAAAAACTGGGTCAGGTTTGGAAGCTCACACCTGTAATCCCAGCACTTTGGGAGGCTGAGATGGGAGGATCACTTTAGGCCAGGAGTTCAAGACCAGCCTGGTAAACATAGCGAGATCCCCAGCTCGAAAGAAAGAAAGAAAAGAAAAAAAAAGAGAGAAAAAAAAGGAAAGAAGGAAAGAAAGAGAGAGAAAGGAAAAAGAAAAGAGAAAAGAAAAGAAAGAAGGAAGAAAGGAAGGAGGAAACTGAAAAATTTATTGAAACAGATAATGGAAACACAACTCAGCAAAAGCAGTACTCAGAGGGAAATGTGTAGCTTTTAATGTCTATATCAAAATAGAGGAAAAACTTCAAATAAAAAATCTAACGATGTATTGTAAAGAATGAGAAAAGCAAGAGCAAACTAAACCCAAAGTTAGTAGAAGAAAAAAGATCAGAGCAAAGATAAATAAAATTGAAATGAAGAAAATGAAACAAGAAGTTGGTTTTCTGAAAAGATAAAACTGACAAATCTTTAGCCAGATTAAGAAAAAAGAGAGAAAACGCAAATAAAATAAAGGATGAAAAAGGAGACATTAAAACTGATAGTGCAGAAACTCAAAGGATCATTAGTGGTTACTATGAGCAATTATATGCCAATAAATTGGAAAATCTAGAAGAAATGGATAAATTCCTAGACACATACAACCTACCAAGATTGAATCATGAAGAAATCCAAAACCTGAACAGACCAATAACAAGCAACAAGATTGAAGCTGTAGTAAAAAGTCAAAGAAAAGCCCAGGACCCAATGGCTTCCCTGTTGAATTTTACCAAACATTTGAAGAACTAATACCAACCCTACTCAAACTATTCCAAAAAACAGAGAAAATAATACTTCCGAACTCATTCTATGAGGCCAGTATTACCCTAATACCAAAACCAAAGGCACATCAAAAAAAGAAAACCACAGGCCAATATTCTGGATGAACACTGATGCAAAAATCCATAACAAAACACTAGCAAAAAGAATTCAACAACACCTTAAAAAGATCATTCATCATGACCAAGCAGGATTTATCCCAGGGATGCAAGGACAGCTCAACATAAACAAATCAATCAATGTGATACATCATATCAACAGAATGATGGACAAAAACTATATGATCATTTCAATTGATACTGAAAAAGGATCTGATAAAATTCAGCAGAAGTCAAATTAGCCTTGTTTGTAGATGATATTATTATTATTTATTTATTTTGAGATAGTCTCACTCTGTTGCCTAGGCTGGAGTGCAGTGGCACAATCTCGGCTCATTGCAACCTCCGCCTCTCAGGTTCAAGCAATTCTCCTGCCTCTGCCACCCGAGTAGCTGGGATTACAGGCACATGCCACTACGCTCGGCTAATTTTTGTAGTTTTAGTAGAGACAGGGTTTTGCCATGTTGGCCAGGCTGGTCTTGAACTCCTGACCTCAGGTGATCTGTCTGCCTTGGCCTCCCAAAGTGCTGGGATTATAGGTGTAAGCCACACACCCAGCCTGTAGATGATATTATATTTGGAAAAACCTAAAGGCTCCACCAAAAAAGCTATTAGAGTTGATAAATTCACTAAAGTTGCAGGATACAAAATCAACATACAAAACAATCAATACCATCTCTATATGCCAACAGTGAACAATCTGAAAAAGAAATCAAGAATCTCATTTACCAAGGTTACAAATTAAATAACTAGGAATTAACCAAAGAAGTGAAAGATATGTACAATGAGAAATACAAAACAGTAATGAAAGAAATGGAAGAGAACACACAAAAAGGAAAGATATTCCATGTTCATGAACTGGAAAATCAATACTGTTAAAATGCCCATACTTCCCAAAGCAATCTACAGATTCAATGCAATCCCTATCAAAATACAAATGATATTCTCCACAGATATAGAAAAAAAAACCCTAAAATTTATGTGGAACCACAAAAGATCCAGAATAGCCAAAGTTACCCTCAGCAAAAAGAATAAAACTGGAGGCATCACCTGACTTCAAATTACATTACAGAACTACAGTAACCACAACAGCATGGTACTTGCAGAAAAAGAGACACATAAGCCAACGGAACAGACTAGAGAACCCAGAAACAAATCCACACACCTACGGGGAACTCATTTTTGACAAAGGTGCCAAGAACATACACTTGGCAGAAAAAATGGTCTCTTCAATAAATGGTGCCAGGAAATCTGGATATCCATATGTAGAAGAATGAAATTAGACTCTATCTCTTGCCATATACAAAAATCAAATTAAAATGGATTGAAGACTAAGATTTCAAACTATTAAACTACTAAAGAAAACACTGGGGAAACTCTCTAGGACATTGGACTAGGCGAAGATTTCTTGTGTAATACCCTATAAACACAGGCAACCAAGGCAAAAATGGATTAACGGGATCACATCAAGTTAAAAAACTTCTGTACCACAAAGGAAACAATCAACAAAGTGAAGAGACAACACACAGAATGGGAGAAAATATCTGCAAACTACCCATCTGTCAAAGAATTAATAATCAGAATATATAAAGAGCTCAAACAACTCCTTAAGAATCTGATTTTAAAATGGGAAAAAGATCTGAATAGACATTTATCAAAAGATGACATACAAATGGCAAACAGGTATATGAAAAGGTTCTCAACATCACTGATCATCAGAAAAATGCAAATTAAAACTACAATGAGATGTTATCTCATGCCTGTTAAAACGGCTTTTATCAAAAAGACAGGCAATAACAAATAGCAAGGATGCAGAGAAAAGGGAACCCTTATACACTGTTGGCAGGAATGTAAATTAGTAAAACCAATATGGTCAACAGTTTGGAGGTTCCTCAAAAAACTAAAAATAGAGCTATATGATCCAGCAATCCCACTGTTAGGTATATATCCAAAAGAAAATAAGTCAGTATATCAAAAAGATATCTGCACTTCCATGTTTACGTTTATTGCAGCACTATTCAAAATACCCAAGATTTGAAAGCAACCCAAGTGTCCATCAACAGATGAATGGATAAAGAAAATATGGTACATATACACAATAGAGTACTATTCAGCTATAAAAAAGGAATGAAATCCTATCATTCCAAACAACATGGATGGAACTGAAAGTCATTATGTTAAGTGAAGTAAGCCAGGGACAGAAAGATAAACATCATATATTCTCATTTACTTGTGGGAGCTAAAAATTAAAACAACTAGGCTGGGCGCAGTGGCTCATGCCTGTAATCCCAGCACTCTGGGAGGCTGAGGTGGGTGGATTACCTGAGGTCAGGAGTTCGAGACCAGCTTGGCCAACATAGTGAAACACTGTCTCTACTAAAAATACAAAAAAAAAAAAAAAAAAAAATTAGCCAGGCGTGATGGTACACGCCTGTAATCCCAGCTACTCGGGAGGCTGAGGCAGAAGAATCACTTGAGCCTGGGAGACAGAGGTTGCAGTGAGCCGAGGTCATGCCACTGCACTCCAGCCAGGCCAACAGAGCAAGGCTCTGTCTCAAAAAACAAACAAAAACTGAACTCATGAAATAGAGAAAACAGAGTAGAATGACGGTTACCAGAGGCTGGGAAGCGTAGTGGGTAGGTGGGTGAAGGATGGCTATTGGTACAAAAAATATAAAGAATGAATAAGATTAAGTATTTGATAGCACAACAGGATGACTATAGTCAATAATAATGTAATTGTACATTTGAAAGTAACTAAAAGAGTATATTTGGATTATTTGTAACAAAAAGGGTAAATGCTTGAGGTGATGGATATCTTATTTCCTGGATGTAATTTTTAGACATTGTATGCCCGTATCAAAATATCCCATGTACCCAGTAAATATATACACCTACTATATACCCACAAAATTAAACATTTTAAAGAAGTTAAATCTGATGTCATTCCTTTGCTCAAAACTCAAAAATGACTTCACATCTCAGTTTGATAACCTGAAGTCCTCATAGTTACCCACAAGTCCCTATATGACCTAGTCCCGTTAACCTCTCTGATCTCATCTCCCACTCCTTGTCCTCTTGTTCACTCTACTCTAGTCACACTGGACTTCTTGCTGTTTTTCAGCCATTCACTTACCTGAGGGCCTTTGTCCTCACTGCTCCCTCTACATATAACATCTTTCCCTTAGATCACTCCTTTACTCCTTTAGGTCTCCAAATGCTCAGAAAGCATTTCCTGACTGATATTTTGATATCAGTATCTAAAACTCCAATCACCTCCTCCCACCAAAGATGCTCCCTGCCCCACTCTGTCTCCGTAGCACCTAATCACTACCTTATACTTCCTTGTTCTGTTTATTTAATACCTGTTTTCCTCCCACTAGAATATAGGGCCCATGAGGATAGGGCCTTTTGTCTGATTCGGACACTGCTGTAACCTCAGCACCTAGCACCTAGAACAATGCTTGGCATGTAACTGGTACTCATTCTATATTGAATGAATGATCAAAGAAATGACTGAACAGTGACATAAATGTTAACACAGGGACGGCAAATAGGTTTCATATTAAATGCCAATCCCAAATGACTGAGAATAGACGCACGGATTAATGTGTACAGGATTCTGAGACCATGTCAGCTTAGAAAGAAAATACAACATGACCGATTATCAATGTGGCATTCAGGTAGTCAATACTTGAGCATTAATCTAAAACTATGTAAAATGACATCAGCAAAAATACAAGATAAACTAGTTCACAGTACATAAAAGTATAATTATGCTCTGCAAGGTTCGTCACACGGATTTTGTTAGTCAAGACTAGTCAACAGAAAATGATAGGCTAAGCAAGACTAATGAAAAACTATACTTAAATGTAATTAGGGAATAAAACAGACAAACAGTACTTCAGAGAATGTGAGAGGCTGTCTTTCACCCTTCTTGAAAGTAGGCCTACTTAGGAACAATTTAAAACATTCTTCTTACATGTTTTACTGTAATACAAACTGTTTTTTAACACCTAAAAAACCTACCTGTATCATTTTTTTTTAAAGTTTAAAAGGCACTAATCATACAACCCTTACACCATTACAGAATACATTATTTTTCAGAATTATGAATGCATGGCACTTACATTCTGTTTCATGCTTATAGGCTCCTAATGTTAGCTGACGAGATGTTGTCAATAATTGTTGCATCATTGCTGTTGGGTCTTGAAATATCTAATGGGATAGAAAGAACAAAAACCCAGTAACTTCAAAGTTCTCCAACTTCAAATGCTTTTAAAACTATCATTATAAAATATTCTTACCATTTCATCATAGAACTCTGAAACCACTGTCTTTTTCCCCAGCATTGCATTGGTATCTGATTGAAACAGCTTTAGCAAATGATACAGGGTTACCTATGAAATAAAAACAGATGTCACATCTGTGCAATGGTTTTTATCATCACAAGACACTGGCATTTTTTAAACTGAATTAGAGACTGAAGTAAATATATACATGTCAAATTCATGATCTTGTTTCAACTGCAACTGATTGCAGCAAATCACCCAAATTTTCTGTACCTTTATTTTCCTAGTAGATATATTCATATCTACCTAACATGAATATTCTTTAGAGGCTAATGAAGAGTCTGTTCAAGAATCTCTAGAGAGGAAACTATAAAAATAACACAAGATAAAGCTATAGAAATTAAACTGAGAAATCACTAAAAGATGAATTATTTTACTTACACAAGTAGGTTGTGACAACTGCTTTTGAAGATTAGAGTTTACAAATTTACTGTGAGGAATAAAAGATTTGATACTTTCAAAAGGAATGAAAAAGTTCAGTGAGGGCAAGATAATTTTTTTGGGTATCTATAAGATTATTACATAAATGACATAATAAATAAAAAGTTGGACAGTAATAATTCACTTTGGGAAGAGCAACATGTCTTCAAACACTTTAAAACAGGTATAGTAAGACATCAAGGGAAAAGCTTTGCAGCACAATGTGTGATTATTTTAGCAAAATAAAATCTAGTTGGGAAAACATCAGAGTTCATGTTAAAGTTCTGAAAACCAGGGACCTCAAATAATTTTCCAAAAAGTTAGTTAACATAATTGTAAGAGAATGCTATTCTCCAAAAAAGTCACGAAATAGGGAGCAAGGAAGGGTACACTGAAAAAGTCAGAAAATATAAAATTCCTTGCAACTGAATTTAAACAAGCATGATCAACTCCCCATAAAGACAATTTAGCTCAATTAATAGAGTGTCAGATTTCCCTGGACATGGCTCAGCAAGCGGAAATATCCTACTTAAAGGACATCTTCCAGGCTCTAGATGATGCACTAACAATGTAGAAAGGGGAGGAGGGAAATGCACAGAATTCTACTAAAATAACAGTATCGACAGACAATTTGCAAAATAAGAGCATGAATTACATATCAAATTATTTAAAGCAAATAATTTAACAAATTTCTGGAACAGACAGAAAGCAGATGAGTCTACCAAGAAGGATAATAAACAATAACAGAGAAAAACCACAACTTGAAAACTTAAGAAAACTGCCTCAGAGGTGGGAGCCAGAGCTCCCAGAAGCCCTACAGTGCTCCAAGCTCAGAGTTGGCAAGTATCCAGCCCGGCGACGAGGCGGGCGCCTGTAGTCCCAGCTACTCGGGAGGCTGAGACAGGAGAATGGCGTCAACCCAGGAGGCGGAGCTTGCAGTGAGCTGAGAGCCGGCCACTGCACTCCAGCCTGGGTGGCAGAGCAAGACTCCGTCTCAAAAAAAAAAAAAAAAAAAACGCTATGGGGTAGCTGGGCCTCTTGACTTTCCCTTCTCTCTCCACTCATAGACAAGAAAGCATATCTACCTTTAGTACCTAGAATTTTTCTCCCCAACAATGAAGTATGAAGAAAAAATAAAGACATTTCAGATAGGCAATGGCTCTGAAAGTTTATTTCTCAGGCATCCTTTCTGAAAAAAATTCCTTCAGCAAAATGTAAAAAGGAAACTTGGAAAGGGGAAGAAAAAGGATCATCTATAATCATTACACACTGAAAGATACTATCTGAAGTTGAGAAATCCAACATTAGAGATTTAAATATATGAAATGCATGGGAGTGAGTAATTTCTAGAGGAATTGCAAACAGGTAACTGTTAAAAAGTAGTTTTCTTGGAAAAGAGGTCAAAGATGGGATAAAGAAGACATTATGTGACCTCCCTGCAAAAGGTAAATTTTTTTTTGAGATGGGGTCTTACTATGTTGCCCAGGCTGGTCTTGAATTCCTGAGCTCAAATGATCCTCCTGCCTCAGCCTCCCAAGTAACTGGGACTACAAATGCAGGCAAAAGATATGAAGCCCTAATTCTCAGTACCTGTGGATGTGACATTATTTGGAAATAGGGTCTTTGTAGGTGTAATTACGATGAAGTCATTAGGGTGGACCATAATCCAAAATGACTGGTGTCCTTCTAAGAGAAGAAGACACAGAGACCAGGAGAGAAAGATAAGGCCACGTGACAATGGAGGAAGATATTAGAGATATGTTGCCAAAGGCCAAGGAACATCTGGGGCTGGAAGAGGCAAGGAAAGATGCTCCCCTAAAGGCTTTGGAAAAAACATGGCCAACACCTTGATTTCGGACTTCTAGCCTCCAGATCTGTGGGAATCAATTTGTTGTTTTAATCCCACAGTTTGTGGTACCAGAAAACTAATACGGAAGACTCACATTTATTTCAAAAATCTTCTCTTAAAACCATATGCACATCTGACTTTTATAATTAAAAAATTCTTACAATTACATCATAAAACTATCCTTCCCTAAATTTATTATTCAGACTTCCAGAGGCATTCATGCAGATATAGGCAATAAAAACATTTCAAGACAGATGTCTCTAATTTTGAGTGCTGTTTGAAAATTCTTAGAACAATGAAACTACCTATGCTTGCCTAGAAATCCCTATTTCTAGGAACGAAAACTCAGTTTGGCATTTTGCTTTTAGAAACAACCATTCTTTTTATAGTGGCTTGATCTGTATAATAGGTTACTGGGTAACAGAAGTAAATCACAAGTTACCTTCCAACCAAGTTGTCTTTCTTATATATTTTAAATAAATCTTCATTTGGCATTTTCTATAAGAGCCAACTACTGAAAAAGTATAATAGTTAAATAATACTAAAAAAAACTACAATATTTTTTAAGAGAATAAAGCTGAGGCCTATGTAGATCTATATGGGAACCTATTCAATAGATTAATCACTACAGCAGTGCAATAGGTTATGTTGTTTTACCTTTCTAAGAGTGACTTCAAGAGCTGTCTCATAATGAGGTTACAGGATATAATGATTTCTTTCACAGATTTATTTTCCAACTGGGGATAAGAGGTAACAGATGAGGAGACAGGGAAGTAAGGCAGCATATTCTCAAAATAAAAATGAAAACAGAGCAATCTTACAAAGTTAAAAAGAGCTTCTACTCTAGTAACATCACAGGCTGCTTCTCTCTCCCTCTCAACATCTGCTAAATTCTATGCTCTCTTTTCCCTAATAAACAATTCTCAATAAGGTCAGTGTCTCATTTTTGTATCCTTCTCAGTCCCTTAAACAATATCTTGCAAATAGCAGATATAACATTTAATAATTTCTTGGCCGGTCATGGTGGCTCATGCCTGTAATCCCAGCACCTTGGGAGGGCAAGGCGAGAGGACTACTTGAGTCCAGGAGTTTGAGATCAGCCTGGGCAATATAGCAAGCCCCCATCTCTACAGAAAATAAAAAATTAGCACAGCATGGTGGCATGCATCTGTGGTCCCATCTACTGGGGAGCCTGAGGCAGAAGGATTGTTTGAGGCCAGAAAGTAGAGGCTGCAGTGAGTCATGTTTATGCCACTGTACTCCAGCCTGGGCAGCAGAGTGTAACTCTGTCTCAAAAGAAAAAAAAAAATTCTTGCCAAACAAAATATAACGAGTGTGTTTTCTTGAAGGACAACACGGATGGTAGGAGATCTAAAAACTTCATCACATGAAAACACGAAAAATGTTTAAATGAGCTATGGATGCTTACTCCTGAGGAAAGGAAACTAATGTAGGAATAGTTATCAGTAAAAGGTTCAGGGAAGCGTAACGAAGTACAGCTTTCTTAAAACTAAAACTACCCCAACCTTGAATAGAATGTTTTACTTAGTGACATAAGTTATTTCTCCACATTGGAGATATGCAAGCCCAAACTAGATTTTCATTTGAGAGATTGCCTAAATAAATTCCTACATAGGAAGAGAAGAGTAAGTCTACGTCAACGGGTCCCAAATCTCACTGTGCATCAAAATCACCTGGGGTGCTGGCCGCATTCCAAACCTACTGAATCAGACTCTCCAAAAGGTGACGTCTAGGAGTTTGAATTTTTAAAAAGCACTTCAGAAAAATAAATAAATAAATACACAAGCACCTCAGGTGTTTCTGATGCAGCCAGTTAGGAACTGGTTTGCTGAAAAATACTGGTCCAGGTGATATTCCGCTCCTTTAAAAATACATACACAGTTTAAAAAATATAATCTGATAATTAAAATGTAAATGTCTGGTGCTAAAAGAATGATAAGATTCTAATAAGATAAAATGGTGATGAATGTGAAAGCCTTGAAACTGGAGTTAAAACCCAGTTACATATGTGGAATGTGAGAGCCATTACTGAGTTTTGACCCTACGGGCTTAAGAAAAAAAAGGCCTAGTAGTTTTACTCAAAAGAAAAAATACTAGAAAAAGGTATGAATGCAAACATCTGGGTTCAAAAACTAGCTCTACCATAATTAACTGAGTGTTTTTGAGCAGTGACTTGACCTCTGAGCCTTGGTATCCTGATCTCTAAAATGAGGATATCACAACCTAACAAAGTTGCTGAAGGATCAATGCAAAAGCCTGGAGGGATTTTTTTTACATTATCAAGTAACAATCTGATAAGAAGAGATCAAAAGATGAAAAAGCCAGTGGCTATAAAAATAAAGACTCATAAATAAGATATAAAATGAAGCACTAGTACTGATGACAGTTTAAAAAAACAAAAACACTGTTTCTTAGGGTTTAACTACCAAAAACTATAAAAACCATTTTACACAGCATATGGGCTCAACTTGTTTATTACTAATAACCAAATGATAATAATAGTTTTAAGTATTTTTGCTGCAGTAATCATCTGATTTCCATGGTTTCTTTCCAATATATGTTCATATTATATGTTTTCTTTTCATACTTGAAAAAAAAGGATTTTGAAAGGCACTACATTTAAAAATGAAAAACTTAAACTCATGGCAAGATACATTGTGCCATAAATTTACATAAAACACATCTGAATGAACCCTATTCATTAAGCATATTGCATTTTCATATTTACGAAGAAATCTATTTTATATTTACAAAGATTAATGCTACTCACAGGTCTTTCATTAGGGTCAATGAAAAATATTTTGATGATTATTTCGAATTCACCCCATCCTGTTTCAGTAATTTCATATGGAGGTTTAGTAACAACTAAAGACAGAAAAAAATAGTAAATTATCGGTTTAGTTTCCTAGCCATTTTTAACTTTGGATATTGTGAATCAAAAGACTATATTGTACCTCTTAAAGGATTGCCATAGCTTTCATGTAATTTAAACTGGATTTTCTTCACATATGCTGACATATCCTAAAATATAAGGAATCAATTAGTTTTATGATCTACAAATGAAAACTAGGAAAAAAAAATACACTGAGCATATATACTTAATTTTATAAAAAACATACCTCCCTTCAAATTTTATGGAATCTAATTTTCTAAAAAATATGAATTATACCTGGGAAGCTATTTTGCTTTTTTTAAAAAACAAAAACAAAGGAAGGCTATGTTGAATTCTTTCATAATTTGTAATATATAGAAATACATGTCCCAAATTCACTTTTTTTTGGCAAATCTTGTTTTCATAAACCTCTATAGATAATATTCTAAATCAATTTTGATTTTTTTCATTAAAACAGTACATATTTGGTACTATTACAGAAATATAAGGCAAATCTATAGTCAATTTCAAAGAACAAAATTATATCACATAGGCCGGGCACGGTGGCTCACGCCTGTAATCCCAGCACTTTGGGAGGCCAAGGCAGGTGGATCACCTGAAGTCAGGAGTTCGAGACCAGCCTGGCCAACATGGTGAAACTCCATCTCTACTAAAAATACAAAAAATTAGCCGAGCATGGTGGTGGGCGCCTGTAATCCCAGCTACTCAGGAGGCTGAGGCAGGAGAATCGCTTGAACCCAGAAGGCGGAGGTTGCAGTAAGCCGAGATCACGCCATTGCATTCTAGCCTGGGCAACAAGAGAGAAACTCCATCTCAAACAAACAAACAAACAAAAAATTACATTACATAAAGCTAAGGACAACTAATTTAAAGCAATCTAAGACTGTTGAGTACAATAACTCCTCATTTTCTTAACTTTATTTTAAAGTACAGAAGTATATTCATTAGTTATGGCAAATAAAAGGGCTTCTGTTGGCGAAGGTGGCTTTTAAAACATATAATTCATTATAGAAGAATAAAAAATGCAAAGCAATAAGTCACATTCAATAGTAATGTTTATTAACCTTTTAATTTACTTTTAGGAATTTTTAAATTACTTATATCTACATTCATATCTAACTTTATTATTTAAAAAACAAACTGGAATCTTACCATAATGATACCTTTTTTTCTGTAGAGATGGAGTCTTACTATGTTCCCAGTCTGGTCTCAAACTCCTGGGCTCAAGCGATTCTCCCGCTTGGGCCTCCCAAAGGGCTGAGATTACAGGAATGAGACATTTTGCCTAGCCAGTGATTTTTAGTTATATTTACAGAGTCTCATAAGAATCACTACAATTTTAGAACATTTTTATCACACAAAAGAAAGCCATATCCATTAGCACTTACCTTAATACTCCTTCTGCCCCACCCACTAGCAACCACTTATCTGTTTTCTTTGTCTATGGATTTGACCCTTCTGGACATTTCATATAAATAAAAGCATATAATATGTGGCCTTTTTTATATCTGGCTTCTTTTACTTAGCATAATGCTTTCAAGTTTCATCTATGTAGTAGCATCTTTACTTTATCAGTACTTTACTTTTTATTGCCTGATAATATTCAATTGTATGGATATACCACATTTTATTTATCCATTCATCAGTTGATAGATGAATTGTTTCCACTTTTTGGCTATTATGAATTACACTGGTATCAATACTCATACGCAAGTTTTTGGGTGGACTTTGAAGGGTTTTAAATGGAGGAATAATTTACTCACTCAATAAATATCAGTTAAATACCTACTATATACTGGCTCTGTTCCAGGCATTAAAGACTCCACAGTGAAACAAAATTACTAGCAATCGGATGACACAGCAGAGCTGTCTTTCACATATTTTGATGGTCTTATTACCACATTATAACTTTAAGGATTAGCAGCTTATTCCTGAAACTTCTGATTAAATACTATGTTAACTTGAGACATGATGTTAGGAAGATGTATTTATAGCATAATAATTCTTATCTGAATTTTAATTAGGAAACATTTTTGGAAAATTGAATTCTAGTATCATATGAAGATGACGGTTCTCTATTTTTTCAAAAACTTTTTGACAACATTCCTACAATGGACCAATTTTATAATCAGAAAGTTACTATAAAAAACTACAGGTTGTCTTTAAGCAAAACAAATTACAGACAACTTTAAGCAAAATGGTTACAGAAAAAACAAGTGCCTACCTCATTTCTATATGGTTTTACATATACTGTCCACTGATGAGTATGCCCATCTTCTTCTCTTTTCTTTCCAAAATACCGAGCAACATTACCATAAACTATTGGTTTAACGATAGTAACACCCTAAAAGAAAAATAATTTTAAAATAAATGAATATTTTACCATTAGCTAAATAAGCAGAATAAGAGCTCCGAAAACTTGTTTTAAAGAATGGCAGTCTAACAATCTATAGTTTGCTTATAAAATGGATTTCTCTCAAATCAATTTCAGACACTTACCCTCATTTCATATTAACACAAAAAACACCAGAATAATTACAATGCTCCCTCTTTGAAAATGCTTTTATTTAAATTACCACGTAAAGCGTTTTGAGAGTTTTGTTAAAAGAAATGCAAAAGGCCTTTTACTTAAACACCTGAAAGCTAGGCATTGAAATAAAAATTGCCAATTCTGACTGGCATCACCTGTGGTAATGTCCTTATCACCCAATCTGTGGCAGTGTTTCCCAAAGTATAGTGTAAATATTAAGAGTAATTTGTGAGAGGCAGAATAAAGGTCAAACATTTTTCACTTTTTTACTTACATGTTTAATCAGTATTAAAAATAATAATAACTGTAACTAGAAATTAAAACCTACAATTTCACTAAGGCGGGTGGATCACCTGAGGTCAGGGGTTCAAGACCAGTCTGGCCCACATGGTGAAATCCTGTCTCTACTAAAAATACAAAAATTAGCTGGGTGTGGTGGTGTGCATCTGTAATTCCAGCTACTTGAAAAGCTGAAGCAGGAGAATTGCTTGAACCTGGAAGGCGGAGGTTGCAGTGAGCCGAGATCATACCATCGCACTCCAGCCTGGGCGACACAGTGAAACTCTGTCTTCAAAAACAAAAAAAAAAAAACACCCTACAATTTCAAAAACATTAACGTTTAGAAAAAGGCATTTAAAAAATAAATTGATTTAAATGTAAATGTTACAATAAATATTACAGTTGAATTCAGACATGGCAAAAATGGCCAAGTGTCACTTGGATGACTGAAGCTTGTTAAATAACGGCTGATGACATGTTTGCTACATTTGTCCTTAGTTTAATATACATATTTCTTATACCTGATAAGTGCAAAGGCAATGAGTATTGACAGATTATGACGGAAAGATAAAAAAATTTCAATTTAAGTGAAAATATTGAATGTTGCACATGAATCTGAAACCAATGGCTCAGTTACAGAAATGTATCTGAAGGACAAAGAGCAAGATTTTCCACATGTGAAAAGCGCTGAGTGAGTGTAACCAACAACAATAAGAAATGAAGAAAAGTGGCCAGGCACGGTGGCTCACGCCTGTAATCCCAGCACTTTGGGAGGCCGAGGCGGGCGGATCACCTGAGGTCAGGAGTTTGAGACCAGCCTGACCAACACGGTGAAGCCCCTGTCTCTACTAAAAATACAAAATTAGCCGGGCATGGTGGCGCATGCCTGTAATCCCAGCTATTCAGGAGGCTGAGGCAGGGCAATTGCTTGTATCCATGAGGTGGAGGTTGCGGTGAGCCGAGATCGCGCCATTGCACTCCAGCCTGGGCAACAAGAGCAACACTTGGTCTCAAAAAAAAAAAAAAAAAAAAGACACAGATAAGTATTTTTAAAACCTACTAATTATTATGATTATTTTTTGAAGAAACAGAGTCTTGCTCTGTCGCCCAGGTTAGAGTGCAGTGGCGCCATCTCAGCTCACTGCAACCTCCGCCTCCCAGGTTCAAGCAACTCTCCTGCCTCAGCCTCCTGAGTAGCTTGGATTACAGGCGCCCTCCACCGCGCCCGGCTAATTTTTGTAGTTTTAGTAGAGACGGGGTTTCACCATGTTGACCAGCCTGGTCTCAAACGCCTTACCTCAGGTGATCCACCCACCCTCGGCCTCCCAAAGTGCTGGGATTACAGGCGTGAGGCACCGCGCCCGGCCGTGGTTGATTCTTTTTAAAGAAAAATTTCCTTTCCTTTATAAATAAAAATCAGACAGGGTACAAATAGTTGTTTTATCAGGAGCCAGTGGGCCCTGCCTTAAAAATCAATGTGCAGGGCCGGATGCGGTGCCTCACACCTGTAATCCCACTACTTTGGAAGGCCGAGGTGGGTGGATCACGTGAGGTCAGAAGTTCAAGACCAGGCTGTCAACATGGTGAAACCCTGTCTCTACTAAAGATACAAAAATTAGCCGGGCTTGGTGGCGGGCGCCTGTGATCCCAGCTACTTGGGGGGCTGAGGCAGGAGAATCGCTTGAACCCGAGAGGCGGTGGTTGCAGTGAGCCGAGATCGCGCCATTGCGCTCCAGCCTGGGCAACAAGAGCAACACTTCGTCTCAAAAAAAGAAAAAAAAAAAAATTAACGTGCCAGGGGATGTGTGAGGGAAATGTCACAATGTCAAATATTACGCTAGGCTCTATGATCATTTCATTAAAAACAAAAGCAGCTGACATTTACTGAATGTTCCCCATGTGCCAGGCAGTGTTATGCCCTTGCTTTGGGGCTTTCTGAACACCATGAACTCCCGCAAATTTTCTTAGTTTTCGTATGCCTCGGTGCCTCAGTTACCGCACTTGGAAATACTGTGGGTAAGCGCTCAGCGACTGCTGGCTACAGTTGTTATCCTCACACCAGGGGGGTGGCGTCACCGCTTTACCAATAACCTAGATTGGCAGCGAATGTGCACCAAGCTGAGCTTTCCCTGCCCTCGGACTCGCACGTTTCCTCGGCAGCCACGTCCAGGTTTCCCCAAGCCCCCACTGATTTGTTTGGTTTTTGGCGGGGATGGGAGTTGGCAGTGACGCGAGGAAGTTGGGGCCCAATGAACGCCGTTTTTTCACTCAATGACTCTGACTCGCTCTCCGCCTTGAAACCACGGTTCAAACCCGAGGACAGAAGGCGCGAAAGGAAACCCAGTGTGACCTCCCCGCGCCGCTCAGAGAGGAGCCGGGGCGGGAGAGCCACCCCGGAAGAGAAGAGGGGCGGTCCGAATACTGACCTTTACTCTCCCGCCGGAGTCAGGCCCAAATTCGGCCATTCTCTTGAACATATTGTCCCACGGAAGAAGCCGCCGCCGCCAGGGAAAGAGACCGGGGCTGGCGGGGTCGCCGCTCCCCTCAAGAGGCCGCGCTCCTCTCGCGCGGGCCCAGGCGGAGGGTTTCTGGCCGAGGGAGGGCGAGTTACTAAGGCTCGTAACGCTGACTGACCGTCAACTCCTCAGGCCGACAGCGCTCCCGAAGGCCATTCAGCCCTGCGCAGGTGGAGAGCGCAGCGAAAGGAGGGGCGACGGCGGCACCGTGCGCAGGCGCAACGGGTTCGCGTGTGCGCACGCAGTGTACACTGCGCACGCGCCTGGCGGCTGCAGTCACAACACAAGACCAGTCCAGGAGTTCCAAACCAAAAAAAATGAAAGGAAGGAAATAATAAATGAGTTCAGAAAGTTGTCCAGATGTTAAGGATATGAGTTTCCACATTGAAAGATCCTACCAAGCACCCAGCACAAATATTAAAGCATCCATGTCAAGGCATATCATTGTGAATTTTCCAAACATCGAGGATAAAGAGATCCCACACCCTTCCAGGTTATAAAGACTGTGGAATCAGAGTGGCTTCAGATTGCTCAGGTAGATTCTAGGAAGCCATACGGTACTGTCTTCAAAACTCTGAGGGAAAATTGCTTCCGATTTAGTCTTCAATACTCATCCAACTACCAATCGAGTGTGTGAATAGTTTCAGACGTGCTAAATCACTACACATAAAAAATAGTACCTATCTTACTTTTCTCAGTACTTCCAGGAAGATCCTGTAGATCTGACCCACCAAAATGAGGGAATAAGCCAAGAAGGAGGAAATTATGAAATACAGGAAATACAATAAATATCAAACACAGAAAATAATAAGATCCCAAGATGATACTGAAAGAGCCGCGGAGACGATAGCTGTGTACAGGCATAGACAGCAACGCATCCAGGTTAGATTCGGTCAGAAATCTTTCGGAGACACTGCTTTAGAAGGACGGAATTGACACAATTCCATCTGGTGTTGAATCCTCAAGAGGAGATTTGACCGAGAGTTTGGGAGTTTAACTCATGACAGGTACACAGAAAACTAAGCGGCTGTAAGAATTATACAGCTATTAATTCTAGGGAAAACAAAATCTTGCGTAAGAAAAGAAAGTAATTGTATTTATGGTTACATAAATACTGAGTATTGATCCCCCACTCCCCAAAAAATAGAATTACATTTGGAAGGATGGGCTTTGGAGAAAGGTACCATGCTTGATGGGGTTGGAGTAGAAGGAAATAGAGCTTCTTTAACTTCCATAGTGGGAAGTCAATATCTTAAAATGGAAAAATCAAGAAGAAGCAATATAAGTGTAATATTGAAAAGCATGGAGGTAAGTATTTTAAAAAATAAGCTAAAAGAGTAGAAAATACTGCTGATTGTGATTTTCGGTAATTCCATTTAACAACTTTGAGTAATTTTTTTTTTTTTTTTTGAGACGCTGTCTCGCTCTGTCACCCAGGCAGCAGTGCAGTGGCGCCATCTTGGCTCACTGCAAGCTCCGCCTCCCAGGTTCACACCATTCTCCTGCTTCAGCCTCCCGAGTAGCTGGGACTACAGGCGCCTGCCACCTCGCCCGGCTAATTTTTTGTATTTTTAGTAGAGACGGGGTTTCACCGTGTTAGCCAGGATGGTCTCGATCTCCTGACCTCGTGATCCGCCCGCCTCGGCCTCCCAAAGTGCTAGGATTACAGACATGAGACATCACGCCCGGCCGAAGAAAATATTTTTTAAAAGACTTCACTAAATAGAAGTGCAAGGGATGTGCTCAGGGCTTAGTTATAATTAGTGCCACATGAAGAGCTCAATTGTCATATGGATGTCACTGCATTTCAACCAACATAGGAACTGAGTTTCTTTTGAAAATGATCAAACATTGATATTGATTTTTATCCTGTTGCCAGAATAAGAGTAGAAATTTGGTTTGGGGGCGTAATTATATTAAAAACAATTGGTATAACTAAGAAATATTTATCAAAAACTAAAACAAAAATCTCCAACAAACATTGCTTTCCCTCTTCAGTCTACTTTGTCTAATCTCTGGCAATTTCCTCAATCAGCCTGTGTTGTTGGGTTATCCTGGCACTTCCTGGACATGTCCTATCTCTGTTTCTCAGCTGTCACTCTTCAACTCTCTCTCCCCTACCTTGACTCATCCTTTGTACACCTCAGGGTATCTCCATATGCATGAACTCATTCTTTTTTAGTTTAATCACATCAGAATGATCCAAGAATTGTGAAGCCTAAGGTGGCACCTCTGTAGTGGCCCTCTGCTGCCCTCCCATGGCTGGTCTATGTGCTGCATTTACATAGCCAAAACGTGGCTTGGAACCCCGCAAACTGTTGTACTGGAATCATGTGGCCTGGAAGAGTTAATTAAAAAAAAAAAAAAAAAAAAAAAAAAAAAAAAGCCGGGCGCGGTGGCTCACGCCTGTAATCTCAGCACTTTGGGAGGCCGAGGCGGGCGGATCATGAGGTCAGGAGATCGACCTCCTGACATGGTGAAACCTTGTCTCTACTAAAAATACAAAAATGAGCTGGACGTGTTTGCGCGTGCCTGTAGTCCCAAGTACTCGGGATGCTGAGGCAGGAGAATCGCTTGAACCCAGGAGGTGGACGTTGCAGTGAGCCGAGATCGCGCCCCTGCACTCCAGCCTGGAGACAGAGTGAGGCTCTGTCTCAAAAACAGAAAACTTAGAATGATCAGCTTGGAGGGAACATACTAAATAATCAGCAAGAGATTTATTCGATCAACTGACACTTATTGAGCATGTACCATGTTCCAGTCACTCTTCTAGGTGTTTAGAATACAGAAGTGGAAGGAGTGAAAAATTTCTATTCTTCCTATCAGTACAGTGGTTCAGCATATTATAAAATCAGAGATGTATCATGGTAAGGAGGGTGTCCAGGTGTGGGGGAAGGAAGCAACCCACTGAGGGATGTCAGAGCCTGAGTGGAGAGCACTCAATGTTGAGCAGAGTTGGGAAATTGGTTACATACAGGCAAACCCATCAAATACATAAATGTACTAAGGACACATTTTTAAGGATATTGAGTGTAATGGATGCTAAATTTCTTACTGTCAGAGAAGAGAGTTAAAACATGGAAAAGAAGAAAACTAGAGTGAATCCTGTGGTGTGAGATTAGAATTGGAGATACTGGTGTGGATTCATGATTTTCAATATAAATAGATAGATGTAGAGATAAATATAGTGTAAATACATGTATCTTCCAGCTCTGTTCACTGACAGGGCCTGGGAACAGTGACAACCTAGTGCCCAGATCTTGTTTTTTAATACTATCATGCACTTTGAGGAATCAGGGCTCCTTGGAGAAATGCCTATTCCATTTCTGAAAGCAAGGAAGGAACAAGGTGAGCCTTAGAATATCTTGTGCCAGAAAACAAGAAAGTGCTTGAAGAATAATGGCAATATGTTGAAATGGCACAGAAGCCAACTTGCAGAGGCTCACTGGCCAAATCAAGGACAGTGTGAACATCAAAATAAATAATAGTAATGGACTATAACTCCTTATGATTTGAATAAAATAGAAACCATGGGTCCATATTGATATAATAAATAAATGCATGACCAGGCACGGTGGTTCACGCCTGTAATCCAGCATTTGAGAGGCCAAGACAGGCGGATTGCTTGAGCTCAGGAGTTCGAGACCAGCCTGGGCAACATGGCAAAACCCCATCTCTACTAAAAATACAAAAATTAGCCAAGCATGGTGATGCACGCCTGTAGTCCCAGCTACTCAGGAGGCTGAGGCAGGAGGATCGCTTGAGCTCGGGAAGCAGAGGTTGCAGTAAGCCGAGATCACGCCACTGCACTCCAGCCTAGGTGACAGAGTGAAGTCCTATCTCTAGATAAATAAACAAACAAACTGAAAATGTGATGAGCAGTAGTCTCAAGGCACCTCCTCCCCAAATACTTTACAGTGAAGACGGCTTGCAGGCATTACCTTAATCAAGTGATCCAAGTGATCATCATCAGTCATGGGGCAAATCAAAACTGCATGCCACCTGAAATGATGCAGTGAGAACATCACTTCTGTGGTATTCCTACCAAAGATGCATAACCTAATGGAATCGAGAGAACACCAGAAAAATCTTAGGAACATTCTATAACATAACTAGTCTGTGGTCTTCAAAAGTGGCAAGGTCATAAAAAGTCCAGAAAGAAACAACTGAAGAACAATCCAGATTGAAAGAGACTTAAAAAACATGAAAACAAAATACAACATGATTCTGAGTTAGATGCTTTTGTTACGAAGGTCTCATTGGGACAATCTATGAAATTGAGTGGAATCGGATGATTAGGTGGTAGTAATGTATCAGTGTTAATTTCCTAATTTGGATAATTGTTTTGAGGTTTTATGTAGGAGAATGTCTTTGTAGGAATCACACACCGATATAAGCAGGGCCATTGGATATCATGTTGGCTATTTACTCTCAAAACAGTTCTGAAAAAAATAAATGATCTTTGGACAGTACTTTTACATTTTTTGAAAGATTGAGATTATTTCAATGTTTTTTTAAAAAGTGGGAAAACCTCTGTCGTTTTGGAAGTTATATTTTGGTGAGAAGAAACAAATAAATAAAATATGTAGTATATAAAATTATTATAGACTTGATCCCTGAGGCACTCTCACATTTAGAAATTAAATAGCAGAGAAAGAGTGAGCAAGAAGGACTGAGAAAGAACAGTCATTGAAGTAGGATGCAAATAAGGAAAAGTCAAGGGAGAAGAAAACTGCTAAAAGTATGAAGTGGTTCACTTTGTCAAATGCTGCTGAGATGAACAAGGTGATCACGGAATTAGCACTGAGGAGTCATGGGGAAAATCCTGGAGGAGCAGTTTCAACTGGGTGAGGATGGAAGCCAGATTAGAGAGGGTTGAAAAGACAATGGGAGGTGAGGTCATGGAGTTGGTAAGTACAGACATCCTTCCCCAGAAGTCTTGTTGTAAAGGGAACAGAGAATGGAATTGCAGTTGGAGGATTATGTAGGGTCAGTGGAGTATTTGTTGTAAGATGGGAGGTTATGAAGATGCAGACTGCAGAATGATGGAGGTGATCCAGCTAAAAGGAACAAACTAGGAATGCAAGAAACAACCTAACTTGGAGTAGTGAGAGGGATGGGAGGGGAACTGCATGTGGAGTCAGTGCTGTTGGCAGGAGCAGAGGCTCTTCATCCTGGTAATAGGAGGGAAGGAAGGAAGGATGGGCCTATGGGAAGGTATGACTGCTGCTTTGGTGATGTGGAGGGGAAAACTTGCCATGAAGTTGCTTTTGTTTTAAAAGTGTAATATGAGGCCAGGTTATCTGCTGAGAACAGAGGAGGGTAGAGGATAAGGGGGCAGAGGAGGAGGCTGAATGTGTGTCTTGAGGCTTTGAAGAGAGAAGAGGAAAAGTAAAATAGTAACAGTCATTTTGGAGACTAGGGACATAAAAATGGAAGGATTGCAGAGAAGTAACTAAAATGGTCAGGTAGACATGAGGGTTCATTTGAGATTTATGGTTATGAATTTAAACTGAGACAGGTCAGCATGCTTACAGATTTTTCTCCAGCAATATCCGACTATTTAAGTGAAGTAAGTGAGGATATAAGAGATAATAAGAGCACCAAATCATATTTTTTCAAATATTTGTGTTTTTTTCTTCAGAGGCACTACAGGAGTCTAAATAAAAACAGACAAGGTATGTGTTGCAAAGCCTTTAATTAGAATGTTTGTGTTTTTCAAACATTATGCATAATTTCACATTTGTGATTAGTTAGCAATTATTTCAATACTTGTAAGCTCATCTACCTCAGATTTAATCATAATACATGAATGAAATTAATCAAATTAAGGAACAGCAATTTAGAAAGAAACACACTTTAAGAAAACAAAATTCTCAACTCAGGCAGTCTGTTTCTAGCATTTGGTATTCTACCCCTTTAAAAATTTCATATTGCCCAACAAAAAGTGGTTATTTTTACTGTTTTTGGAGATGACTGAACAAATGAAGGCATCTGATGCTGCTGGTATTTTGCCCAAGATCAACTGAAGATAACCTTTTGTTATATTTTTTACTTAATATTGGACATACTCGTATCATTCAAGATTAAGTCTGGGTTATTTCTTTGATAAGAACTGAATGTACTGGAGATGTATTTGATAACCAAGGTTTTAGATAAATTTTCACCAGTAATAGTTCTATTTGCCAACTGAAAAATGTTGTAGGCTTAATATAAAATAACCACATTAGTGAACATTATGTCTCTTAGAAGAAAGGCCATATTTTGCTCCTGCTTCTGTAAAAATATTATTTCTTTGAAGGGGAAATAATGGTAGTGTGATCTTTCACTTAATTACTACTCCCTTAATGTGAGAAAGAGACAAAATGAGCTGAAGAAGGAAAATTCTGCAATTACACTCCACAACCTTTAACGTACTGACTGACATCTCTGTTTTGACAGTGGTTTCTCCATGCCACCCTGTAGAAAAAGATGAAGCAAATGGTGAAAGGTTAAAACATATCTTCATTGTAATATACATACTTCACACCCCTTGGGGAAACAAAATATTTTATCAATAGATAAAATAGTAAGATAGACCCAGTGATTGCTATTTATTAAATGAAGATATGTATACAAAGTACTTCACTCCTACCCATATCTCTCAGTAGAGCATAGAATGCTGAACATAAAGATTGAGTAATGTGCGTTGTACAGCAGCAACTGCAAAGTGAATTCCACATTTATTTTATTTTATTATTTTATTATTTTTTTGAGATAGAGTCTCGCTCCGTTGCCCAGGCTGAAGTGCAATGGTGCAATCCTCTGCAACCTCCACCTCCTGGGTTCAAGCAAATCTCCTGTCTCAGCCTCCCGAGTAGCTGGGATTACAGGCACCTGCCACCACACCCAGCTAATTTTTTGTATTTTCAGTAGAGACGGGGTTTTGCCATGTTAGCCAGGCTGGTCCCAAACTCCTGACCTCAGGTGATCCACCCGCCTCGGTCTCCCAAAGTGCTGGGATTATGGGTGTGAGCCACCGTGCCCGGCCCACATTTACTTATTCTAAAAAGAATTTCAAGATATGACAAGGAACTGGTAGAGTGTGAAGAATCTTAAAACTCTAGAAATCCCCTAAAATAAATTGTGGAGTAAAAGAGTAAGATTCTGGATCAGTTAAAGTAGATTGTTTCTTCAAGGTGAAGATAATGCATTATTTAGCATAAGCCAAAAGCTGCAATTTTTAGGTGTCATTAGCATAATTTTGTCTTTGAAAGTCTGCTCTCATTGTATATATCAACAGTAGAGTAAAATAGGTTTCCCTTTTAACACGTAAAACATACCATGCTCGAATGCCTTGTGGATCACTGACAACCCTCTTTGCACAAGCTACAGCATCAGCGATGTCATTTTGCAGCAAAGCTGAAAGACAGGTGGTAAGCAATAAAAAACTTTAATAGATATTTTATTTTAAATTTAGGTTTAGCCAGCTTTATTCTGTTAGGCTGTGGAAAGAATGCTAAGATATTATTTTCTATGAGTCCATATATGTGTGATTGTTGGGGAAAACTTTCTCTTCATTCTCTCCCATTCAGCATGAAATGAAGTATTTTTTTCTTCATTTACCAAAGTCATTGGAAGCTCTGGAAGTATTAACGAAATGATTAAAGGTCCTCTTTGTACTAGACACTGTAAAAAAACACCTAGTGATATTTTACTCGGCAGTTCTACTACTGAAAATTTATCCAAAAGAAATAAGAAATGCACCCAAAGATGTATACACAAAACTATTCATAGCAATTTCTAAGAGGGAAAAATGGAAACAATCTAAGTGCTCAGTAGTAACAATTGGATCAGTAAATTATAGAATATTCATATATTAAAATTCTAGTCATTCTTTTCAAATGATGATACAGATTTGTATTTTTTTCTCATCTGGAAAATGGAGCAAAAGATCATTAAAAACCGATTTGTATTTGCTGACATGCAAATAATTTTGTGTGATAAGAAGCAAATTGTAAAGCAGTGTGTATAATACAATTTAATTTTTGCAAAAGCACACATTACTCACATGTTTGTATGTGGGTATATATATGTATGATGTAATTTAACATTCATACACATGATTGATATACATTCTGGAAGAATATAAACCAGAATTAGGCCGGGGGTGGTGGCTCACGCCTGTAATCCCAGCACTTTGGAAGGCCGAGGCGGGCGGATCATGAGGTCAGGAGATCGAGACCATCCTGCCTAACACGGTGAAACCCCGTCTCTACTAACAATACAAAAAATTAGCGGGGTGTAATGGTGGGCGCCTGTAGTCCCAGCTGCTCAGGAGGCTGAGGCAGGAGAATAGTCTGAACCCGGGAGGCGGAGCTTGCAGTAAGCCGAGATGTGCCACTGCACTCCAGCCAGGGTGACAGAGCGAGACTCCGTCTCAAAAAAAACCCCCCAAAAAACACAAAAGAATATATACCAGAATTTACCCATGGTTATAAACCTCTGGGGAGTAAGATTATGGGTGTTATTTTTCTTATTTGTATTTTCTAATTTTTATTTAATGACCAAAGATTATATAATATATAATATAAAATTTTTAATTAACTGGATTTTTAAAATAAGATTAATGTTCTCTATTGGGAATTTTAATATTTAAAAATTTAATAATATCAACTTTGCAAGATTTCTGCAATATTTTTGACACTGAAGATTCCACGTTATTTCTATTTTTATGAGTTCAATAAAATATTTGTTTCACCCTAAATAAATAAATCCTTAAGTTAATTTTTTATTTACAATAATAGTTCTACAGGAAATGTATTTTTTGAAGATGTAAACTAAATAATTTAGAAGTGGAATGTCATAATGTTCCTAATTCACTTAAAAGTCTCTCAGCAGTAGCCAGGTACAGTGGCTCATGCCTGTAATTCCAGCACTTAAGGAGGCTGAGGTTGGAAGATTGCTTGAGCTCCGGAGTTCAAGACCAGCCTGGGCAACACAGAATTTGCCTGTACTAAAAATTTCAAAAACTAGCTAGGCATGGTGGTGTATGCCTGTAGTCCCAGCTACTTGGGAGGCTGAGGTGGGAGGATAACTTGAGGCTGCAGTGAGCTGTGATGGTGCCACTGCATTACAGCCTGGGGTACGGTGAGACTCTGTCTCAAAACAAAACAAAACAAAAAACTCTCAGCAAAAACAAAAAACAAAAAACAAAAAAACATAGAAGAAGTGACCATGGCAAAATATTAACAACTTTTAAAGTGCATAATGGGCATATGGCTGTTTATTATACTAATGTCTCTAATTTTGTATGTATTTAGAACATTTCCTAATAAAAACTAAAATGATTGAAAAAGGACCATACAACTAAATTATCCCTAAACCTCCCCAAAGTAAGCAGGAGCAATGGCATTGTTTGGGACAAAGCATCAGTAAGGCCATTGACAGTAAATTAATAAGTCATTTCAGAAACTTCTGTATATTAAAAAAAGTCAACCTTTTATGATACCGCTTCTTTAATTTCTTACTCAGGGAATTATGAGGAAAATAATAATGACTTTCTGGAAGTTGAGATGTAGTTTTTCTAGGTCCCTCATGAACCCTTCAAGGCTTTTTCATTTGCATTGAACCTCAATTCTTGTAAGTATAACCAGATTGATCAAATATTAGCTGGTCTTACCACTGCAGGATATATGACAGGCATCAACTGCTCCTGGGGTTTTGCCATTATTACACCAGTAGCGGCTATTGATCTGAAATATCCCATAATCAGTGCTTTGGTCTCCAGGATTGTAGTTTGTAGCTTCTGTGTTATAATCACTCTCCCATTTGGCCAAACACACCCCTGAAAAGAACTTATTTTTAGTAATAAACAGCAACACTAAGTGACTTACATTCTATAGCAAAATCAGTTCTATTTAGCTACTTCTATTTTACTGATTTGTTTTATAAGTATAAAGATTTACTTAACTTATAAAATATCTTAACACTTTAGTGTTAAGATAAGGGACTTGTAAGAGAATCCTTTTGTAATGCAAATTATCTTGTAACACTAATGAACAATATAACATACTTTTAAAAATATTAAAATACATGTTTCTTCCATTGCTTTTACCCTTCCTGTGCTCCCATCCCTCAGGCAACATTCAGCCAAGAACAGAAAAATAAACACAGCTGTTGAGTAGATTTTGTAAATTCATAGCAGATACATAGGCTGATGGAAAAATGCTTTTTTTAAAAATTGGAAAAACATAAGGATTTTCTGATAGAGAGAAATTTTCTTATAATATCTAAAGGTGAATTTGGATATCAAGTTAGAATCTTGAAAACAAGACTATTCTGTGATTTCATCCCTTCACTCATTCATTCAAAAATAGCTATTTGGGGGAAATGTCTGAATTAAATCTGAAAACTACAGAGATTATTACATTGACAACTATGGACTAAACTGTAAAATAACTTTTCCTCATGGCACATCTTGAATTGTGTGGGAGAAAATGAAAGATTCACTCAAAGCCCCTTCTTCTTCCTTCTCTCCTAGTGTCTGTTCCATACGTAGCTAATTCTCTGGAAGTATGGAGAGTAGACTTACAGTTTGCTAGGCTGACTCCCTTGTAGCCATCCAGTCCCAATTTTTTCAGAGTTCTGGCCAACTCACACCTTTCAAAGATCTTGCCCTGGACCGTGACAGAAAGGAGGACAAGCCCCAGAATAATGAGAGCCTTCATGTTGACTGCTAGGTCAGACTGCTAGGCTGACCAGGGTGAGCTGGTCCCAGTATTTATATCTTTTAACTTCTTTCTTCCCCTTGTGGTTTGGTGGCTCCACCCTTTCAGCTGTGTGGAAAACAGGAACTGTGTATTGATCTACTGATTCTAAAGAGATTTTTTAATGTTTGAAGAGAGATACTCTGATTTTCTAAGAATTAGTCTACAGGAAAATAATGAAATGGCATTGTTTAAAGTACTGGCTCTGGAAGAATTGGGGCACAGCACTGTTTACAAGACAGGAACCTTCTTCTGTTTGATTATGAATTTGAGCAATTATAAAGAAAACAATGACTATTTTGTACAGCTTAAAATGAGCTGTGATTTTTGACTAACATTCAATTTCATGAATTTTTTTCTATGCATTCACTGTTTGGTATTTATCTTTTTTACTTACAATTATTTTACATACATTTTCCACAAAATGGACATGACACATGTGCCTGTTGTCTTACTGGGTATATAGTGTGACACCACGTTGCTCAGCTAGTTTCTTACTCTAGACTCTTTTTGTTACTATAGTAAATGTTTTATTATTATGAATCAGTGTTTTACTATTATAAATGAGGTTCAAGTGAACAACTTTACCAACTACTTTTTTTTTTTTTGAGAGGGAGTCTTACTCTGTCACCAGGCTGGAGTGCAGTGGTGCAATCTCAGCTCACTGCAACCTCCGCCTCCCGGGTTCAAGCAATTATCTAGCCTCAGCCTCCTGGGTAGCTAGGACTACAGGCACGTGCCACCACGCCCAGCTAATTTTTGTATTTTTAGTAGAGATGGGGTTTTACCATGTTGGCCAGGATGGTCTCAATCTCTTGACCTTGTGATCCACCCACCTTGGTCTTCCAAAGTGCTGGGATTACAGGTGTGAGCCACCATGCCCGGCCGAATTTACCAACTACTTTTCACAACACTTTGCTTCCCATTTCTGTATTAGAACATAGGGGGTCATTAGAAAGCAATAGCATTTTTAAAATCAAACCTACCCAAACACATATATCCAACTAAATGCTACCTTGGAAAATAGCAATCTCAGGAGGCTGTGCACAGCTTTAAAAACAATGCTACCAGAACTCAAAAAGAACTATGCTTCTGTATCTGCCTATGAAGACAGATTCTGAGCCACACAAAGTGTCATCACTTTGTAGTTACCCTTATTTTTCATCAATGGCCTCTAAAGATGACCAGATTTGGTTTTAAATGACAGTTCAAGGACCCTGTCCAAAAATCAAGAATAATCTCATTTTTCAGGCTAGGTCTAATTTTGATTCTTCAGTAATAAAGAGGGCCAGGTGTGGTGTCTCATGCCTGTAATCCCAGCACTTTGGGAGGCCAAGGCAGGTGGATCACCTGAGGTCAGGAGTTGAAGACCAGCCTGGTCAGCATGCTGAAACCCTGTCTCTACTAAAAATACAAAAATTAGCTGGGCATGGTGGTGGGTGCCTATAATCCCAGCTACTCAGGAGTTTGAGGCAGGAGAATTGCTTGAACCCAGGAGGCAGAGGTTGCAGTGAGTCAAGATTGTGCCATTGCACTCCAGCCTGGGCAACAGAGTGAGACTCTGTCTCAAATAATAATAATAATAATAATAATAAATAGTGAGACAGATTTTCAGGACCCAAAGAGACAGAAACCAATTAAAAGAGTTAGTCTTGGCTGGGCGCAGTGGCTCATGCCTGTATTTCCAGCACTATGGGAGGCTGAGGCAGGAGGATTGCTTGAGACCACGAGTTGGAGACCAACCTGGGCAACATGGAAAAACCCTATCTTTACTAAAAATAAAAAAAAAAAAATTTTTAAATGTGCTTGTAGTCCCAGCTACTCGGGAGGTTGAGGGTCAGAGGATCACTTGAACCCGGGAGGTTGAGGCTGCGGTTAGCTGAGATCATGCTACTGCACTCCAGCTGGGCAACTAGAGTGAGACTGTGTCTCAAAAATAAAAAAAAAAAGAAGAAGAAGAAAAAAAAGAGTTAGCTTTTGGTCCCCTTTATACCATTCCCAACTCAATACTAAAGATGGCCAGTTATTACACGTGCTGGTTGCAGCCTTATGCTGGTAAGATTAATTTTTCTTTTCAAATGTTTAAACAGTTATGACCTTATACTATCTTAGGAATGGAACAAGCAAATATTTGCTGCCAACCTGAACCAAAGTGATAGCATGTTATCAAGTGACTACTTCAAAGGGATCCCCTTAATTATCTCCCCTG
Source organism: Rhinopithecus roxellana (assembly GCF_007565055.1). Taxonomy (NCBI): domain Eukaryota; kingdom Metazoa; phylum Chordata; class Mammalia; order Primates; family Cercopithecidae; genus Rhinopithecus; species Rhinopithecus roxellana. The sequence goes on from NC_044558.1 coordinate 41,437,755, forward strand.
GGGAAGAAGTTAAGGGCAGTTATAACATCCATTGATAACCCTGTCATTCCATTTGACGTAGGTTTAATGAGCAATCTATTTAAAAATAAAATAGCAAGTAAGCATGATTTGAGGGCACAGATTATTTTTCTTCCTCAGAAATTTTGTATGTACTGCATGTTCTTTTTGATGCAATGTATGCATTTTATCTTTTTTACGAAAGTTGCTTACAGACCCTAGATTACTTTGTTGTATTACAGTGGACAATAGTTATGATTTACTCATTTGTTTCTCAAGATAGAGAAAAATAATTCTTTATGGTGAGTGTTGGGCGCTTCAGGCCTGGGAAAGGGAATCTGACTAAGGGTTTCTCACACTTTTGACTATTCCCCAAAACTAAAGCCATCCTGAAAAGATGAAGATTTGCCATAATGTAAGATATTCTAAACAATGTGCTATAGCCCTCTGTTTTGTTCTGTTTTTAGATAGGATGTAAGGCCAGTTTTGTTTTGTTTTGTTTTGTTTTTTTGGAGATAGGGTCTTGCTCTGTTGCCCAGGCTAGAGTGCAGGGGTGCAATTTTGGCTCACTACAGCGTGAACTCCTGGGCTCATGCAATCCTCCTGCCTCAGCCTCTCAAGTAGCTGGGACCACAGGCGAGTAGCTGGGACCACAAGCATGTGCCACCACACCTGGCCAACTTTTTAAATTTTTAGTAGAAACACAGTCTTGCTATGTTGTCCAGGCTGGTCTTGAACTCCTGGACTTAAGCAATCCTCCTGCCTCAGCCTCCCAAGGTGCTTGGATTACAAACATGAGCCACTGCACCCAGCTCTGTTAGGCCATTCTTGTGTTGCTATAAAGAAATACCTGAGACTGGGTAATTTATAAGAAAAGAGGTTTAATTGGCTCATAGTTCTACAGGCTGTTCAGGAAGCATGGCATCGGCATCTGCTTCTGGAGAGGCCCCAGGAAGCTTACAGTTATGGAGGAAGGTGAAGGAGGAACAGGTATTTCACATAGTGGGAGCAGGAGCAAGAGAGTTGCCGGGGGTTGGGGGAGTGCCGCACTTTACAACAACCAGATCTCGTGAGAGCTCACTCACTATCACCAGGACAGCACCAAGCCACGAGGGATCTGCCCCCATGACCCAAACACCTCCCACCAGGCCCCAGCTCCAACACTGGGGATTATAATTCAACAGGAGATTTGGATGGGGATAAATAACCAAACTATATCACAGGGTCTCACTCTGTTGCCCAGACTGGAGTGAAGCAGTGCAATCATGTTTTTTCAGCTTTGATTTCCCAGGCTCAGGTGACTCTCCCACCTACAGGCATGTACCACCACATACAGCTAATTTTTCATTTTTTGTAGAGACAGGGTCTCGCTATGTTGCCGAGGTTGGTCCTAAACTCCTGGGCTCAAGCAATTCTCCTGCCTTGGCCTCCCTAAGTGCTGGGATTACAAGCATAAGCCACTATGCCCTCTGTTGAAAGTGGTGGGTTGGGCACACAGGTTTCTCTCTGTTCACTTTCCAAATTACATTAAAGGATCAACAAAAGGAATATGAAAAGGTATAAACCAACAAGGGCAAAGGAAAAGCAGACGAGATGATAATAGATGAGAAATGTCAATAAAAGTTTATAATACAGAGTGGTTGAGTAGTAACTAATTTAGGATAATGGAGAAAGCTGACACCTGAGTGCCTGGAAAAAGGGGAATCACTACAGAGCAAACTAACTCGTGCCTTAGATCCTGGAAAAAACTAGGTAATTCTGAAGGCAGGACTGCACGGCAGTGCTATAAACAGAAAGACAGGTTGGAAATCTGTATATGAAACAGTTAAGCCCCAGATTTTCTCCCCCAGACCAGGAAACCAGGTTTCTGCCTTTTCCCAATCCTAGAAGAATCAAGAATAATCTCATTTTTCAGGCTAGGTCTAATTTTGATTCTTCAGTAATAAAGAGGGCCAGGTGTGGTGTCTCATGCCTGTAATCCCAGCACTTTGGGAGGCCAAGGCAGGTGGATCACCTGAGGTCAGGAGTTGAAGACCAGCCTGGTCAGCATGCTGAAACCCTGTCTCTACTAAAAATACAAAAATTAGCTGGGCATGGTGGTGGGTGCCTATAATCCCAGCTACTCAGGAGGTTGAGGCAGGAGAATTGCTTGAACCCAGGAGGCAGAGGTTGCAGTGAGTCAAGATTGTGCCATTGCACTCCAGCCTGGGCAACAGAGTGAGACTCTGTCTCAAATAATAATAATAATAATAATAAATAGTGAGATTTTCAGGACCCAAAGAGACAGAAACCAATTAAAAGAGTTAGTCTTGGCTGGGCGCAGTGGCTCATGCCTGTATTTCCAGCACTATGGGAGGCTGAGGCAGGAGGATTGCTTGAGACCACAAGTTGGAGACCAACCTGGGCAACATGGAAAAACCCTATCTTTACTAAAAATAAAAAAAAATTTTTTTTTAATGTGCTTGTAGTCCCAGCTACTCGGGAGGTTGAGGGTCAGAGGATCACTTGAACCCGGGAGGTTGAGGCTGCGGTTAGCTGAGATCATGCTACTGCACTCCAGCTGGGCAACTAGAGTGAGACTGTGTCTCAAAAATAAAAAAAAAAAGAAGAAGAAAAAAAAGAGTTAGCTTTTGGTCCCCTTTATACCATTCCCAACTCAATACTAAAGATGGCCAGTTATTACACGTGCTGGTTGCAGCCTTATGCTGGTAAGATTAATTTTTCTTTTCAAATGTTTAAACAGTTATGACCTTATACTATCTTAGGAATGGAACAAGCAAATATTTGCTGCCAACCTGAACCAAAGTGATAGCATGTTATCAAGTGACTACTTCAAAGGGATCCCCTTAATTATCTCCCCTGGGGAAGAAGTTAAGGGCAGTTATAACATCCATTGATAACCCTGTCATTCCATTTGACGTAGATTTAATGAGCAATCTATTTAAAAATAAAATAGTAAGTAAGCATGATTTGAGGGCACAGATTATTTTTCTTCCTCAGAAATTTTGTATGTACTGCATGTTCTTTTTGATGCAATGTATGCATTTTATCTTTTTTACGAAAGTTGCTTACAGACCCTAGATTACTTTGTTGTATTACAGTGGACAATAGTTATGATTTACTCATTTGTTTCTCAAGATAGAGAAAAATAATTCTTTATGGTGAGTGTTGGGCGCTTCAGGCCTGGGAAAGGGAATCTGACTAAGGGTTTCTCACACTTTTGACTATTCCCCAAAACTAAAGCCATCCTGAAAAGATGAAGATTTGCCATAATGTAAGATATTCTAAACAATGTGCTATAGCCCTCTGTTTTGTTCTGTTTTTAGATAGGATGTAAGGCCAGTTTTGTTGTGTTGTGTTTTGTTTTGTTTTTTTGGAGATAGGGTCTTGCTCTGTTGCCCAGGCTAGAGTGCAGGGGTGCAATTTTGGCTCACTACAGCATGAACTCCTGGGCTCATGCAATCCTCCTGCCTCAGCCTCTCAAGTAGCTGGGACCACAGGCGAGTAGCTGGGACCACAAGCATGTGCCACCACACCTGGCCAACTTTTTAAATTTTTAGTAGAAACACAGTCTTGCTATGTTGTCCAGGCTGGTCTTGAACTCCTGGACTTAAGCAATCCTCCTGCCTCAGCCTCCCAAGGTGCTTGGATTACAAACATGAGCCACTGCACCCAGCTCTGTTAGGCCATTCTTGTGTTGCTATAAAGAAATACCTGAGACTGGGTAATTTATAAGAAAAGAGGTTTAATTGGCTCATAGTTCTACAGGCTGTTCAGGAAGCATGGCATCGGCATCTGCTTCTGGAGAGGCCCCAGGAAGCTTACAGTTATGGAGGAAGGTGAAGGAGGAACAGGTATTTCACATAGTGGGAGCAGGAGCAAGAGAGTTGCCGGGGGTTGGGGGAGTGCCGCACTTTACAACAACCAGATCTCGTGAGAGCTCACTCACTATCACCAGGACAGCACCAAGCCACGAGGGATCTGCCCCCATGACCCAAACACCTCCCACCAGGCCCCAGCTCCAACACTGGGGATTATAATTCAACAGGAGATTTGGATGGGGATAAATAACCAAACTATATCACAGGGTCTCACTCTGTTGCCCAGACTGGAGTGAAGCAGTGCAATCATGTTTTTTCAGCTTTGATTTCCCAGGCTCAGGTGACTCTCCCACCTACAGGCATGTACCACCACATACAGCTAATTTTTCATTTTTTGTAGAGACAGGGTCTCGCTATGTTGCCGAGGTTGGTCCTGAACTCCTGGGCTCAAGCAATTCTCCTGCCTTGGCCTCCCTAAGTGCTGGGATTACAAGCATAAGCCACTATGCCCTCTGTTGAAAGTGGTGGGTTGGGCACACAGGTTTCTCTCTGTTCACTTTCCAAATTACATTAAAGGATCAACAAAAGGAATATGAAAAGGTATAAACCAACAAGGGCAAAGGAAAAGCAGACGAGATGATAATAGATGAGAAATGTCAATAAAAGTTTATAATACAGAGTGGTTGAGTAGTAACTAATTTAGGATAATGGAGAAAGCTGACACCTGAGTGCCTGGAAAAAGGGGAATCACTACAGAGCAAACTAACTCGTGCCTTAGATCCTGGAAAAAACTAGGTAATTCTGAAGGCAGGACTGCACGGCAGTGCTATAAACAGAAAGACAGGTTGGAAATCTGTATATGAAACAGTTAAGCCCCAGATTTTCTCCCCCAGACCAGGAAACCAGGTTTCTGCCTTTTCCCAATCCTAGAAGAATCAAGAATAATCTCATTTTTCAGGCTAGGTCTAATTTTGATTCTTCAGTAATAAAGAGGGCCAGGTGTGGTGTCTCATGCCTGTAATCCCAGCACTTTGGGAGGCCAAGGCAGGTGGATCACCTGAGGTCAGGAGTTGAAGACCAGCCTGGTCAGCATGCTGAAACCCTGTCTCTACTAAAAATACAAAAATTAGCTGGGCATGGTGGTGGGTGCCTATAATCCCAGCTACTCAGGAGGTTGAGGCAGGAGAATTGCTTGAACCCAGGAGGCAGAGGTTGCAGTGAGTCAAGATTGTGCCATTGCACTCCAGCCTGGGCAACAGAGTGAGACTCTGTCTCAAATAATAATAATAATAATAATAAATAGTGAGATTTTCAGGACCCAAAGAGACAGAAACCAATTAAAAGAGTTAGTCTTGGCTGGGCGCAGTGGCTCATGCCTGTATTTCCAGCACTATGGGAGGCTGAGGCAGGAGGATTGCTTGAGACCACAAGTTGGAGACCAACCTGGGCAACATGGAAAAACCCTATCTTTACTAAAAATAAAAAAAAATTTTTTTTTAATGTGCTTGTAGTCCCAGCTACTCGGGAGGTTGAGGGTCAGAGGATCACTTGAACCCGGGAGGTTGAGGCTGCGGTTAGCTGAGATCATGCTACTGCACTCCAGCTGGGCAACTAGAGTGAGACTGTGTCTCAAAAATAAAAAAAAAAGAAGAAGAAAAAAAAGAGTTAGCTTTTGGTCCCCTTTATACCATTCCCAACTCAATACTAAAGATGGCCAGTTATTACACGTGCTGGTTGCAGCCTTATGCTGGTAAGATTAATTTTTCTTTTCAAATGTTTAAACAGTTATGACCTTATACTATCTTAGGAATGGAACAAGCAAATATTTGCTGCCAACCTGAACCAAAGTGATAGCATGTTATCAAGTGACTACTTCAAAGGGATCCCCTTAATTATCTCCCCTGGGGAAGAAGTTAAGGGCAGTTATAACATCCATTGATAACCCTGTCATTCCATTTGACGTAGATTTAATGAGCAATCTATTTAAAAATAAAATAGTAAGTAAGCATGATTTGAGGGCACAGATTATTTTTCTTCCTCAGAAATTTTGTATGTACTGCATGTTCTTTTTGATGCAATGTATGCATTTTATCTTTTTTACGAAAGTTGCTTACAGACCCTAGATTACTTTGTTGTATTACAGTGGACAATAGTTATGATTTACTCATTTGTTTCTCAAGATAGAGAAAAATAATTCTTTATGGTGAGTGTTGGGCGCTTCAGGCCTGGGAAAGGGAATCTGACTAAGGGTTTCTCACACTTTTGACTATTCCCCAAAACTAAAGCCATCCTGAAAAGATGAAGATTTGCCATAATGTAAGATATTCTAAACAATGTGCTATAGCCCTCTGTTTTGTTCTGTTTTTAGATAGGATGTAAGGCCAGTTTTGTTGTGTTGTGTTTTGTTTTGTTTTTTTGGAGATAGGGTCTTGCTCTGTTGCCCAGGCTAGAGTGCAGGGGTGCAATTTTGGCTCACTACAGCATGAACTCCTGGGCTCATGCAATCCTCCTGCCTCAGCCTCTCAAGTAGCTGGGACCACAGGCGAGTAGCTGGGACCACAAGCATGTGCCACCACACCTGGCCAACTTTTTAAATTTTTAGTAGAAACACAGTCTTGCTATGTTGTCCAGGCTGGTCTTGAACTCCTGGACTTAAGCAATCCTCCTGCCTCAGCCTCCCAAGGTGCTTGGATTACAAACATGAGCCACTGCACCCAGCTCTGTTAGGCCATTCTTGTGTTGCTATAAAGAAATACCTGAGACTGGGTAATTTATAAGAAAAGAGGTTTAATTGGCTCATAGTTCTACAGGCTGTTCAGGAAGCATGGCATCGGCATCTGCTTCTGGAGAGGCCCCAGGAAGCTTACAGTTATGGAGGAAGGTGAAGGAGGAACAGGTATTTCACATAGTGGGAGCAGGAGCAAGAGAGTTGCCGGGGGTTGGGGGAGTGCCGCACTTTACAACAACCAGATCTCGTGAGAGCTCACTCACTATCACCAGGACAGCACCAAGCCACGAGGGATCTGCCCCCATGACCCAAACACCTCCCACCAGGCCCCAGCTCCAACACTGGGGATTATAATTCAACAGGAGATTTGGATGGGGATAAATAACCAAACTATATCACAGGGTCTCACTCTGTTGCCCAGACTGGAGTGAAGCAGTGCAATCATGTTTTTTCAGCTTTGATTTCCCAGGCTCAGGTGACTCTCCCACCTACAGGCATGTACCACCACATACAGCTAATTTTTCATTTTTTGTAGAGACAGGGTCTCGCTATGTTGCCAAGGTTGGTCCTGAACTCCTGGGCTCAAGCAATTCTCCTGCCTTGGCCTCCCTAAGTGCTGGGATTACAAGCATAAGCCACTATGCCCTCTGTTGAAAGTGGTGGGTTGGGCACACAGGTTTCTCTCTGTTCACTTTCCAAATTACATTAAAGGATCAACAAAAGGAATATGAAAAGGTATAAACCAACAAGGGCAAAGGAAAAGCAGACGAGATGATAATAGATGAGAAATGTCAATAAAAGTTTATAATACAGAGTGGTTGAGTAGTAACTAATTTAGGATAATGGAGAAAGCTGACACCTGAGTGCCTGGAAAAAGGGGAATCACTACAGAGCAAACTAACTCGTGCCTTAGATCCTGGAAAAAACTAGGTAATTCTGAAGGCAGGACTGCACGGCAGTGCTATAAACAGAAAGACAGGTTGGAAATCTGTATATGAAACAGTTAAGCCCCAGATTTTCTCCCCCAGACCAGGAAACCAGGTTTCTGCCTTTTCCCAATCCTAGAAGAAGGATGAGAAGATCACTCTTTGGAGAGGATGAACCAGAGACTCTGGACTTGGGACTCAAGGCATGACTAAAGACAGGGGATAATGCCATAATGAAAATAGGGGCATTAAATACAAATCTGCCTTCTGAACAGTAATCCAGTCACCCAGTTCTCAACCTGCCTGAACCGAGCTCCTCGATGTCTGGCTGCCAAAACTACCTCTCAGGCAGGAACCAGTAGGATTCTCTCTGGAGTAAATATCTGAACCAGGAGTAAAGACCTATAGATATTATTATTTGGGGCCCACAGTGAAATGGCCAGTCTTGATCAATTGCTTGTGGTGAGACGTACCCAGGTTTACAGATTTTCTGCTCAGCTCTTTAGTGCTTTGTACTATTCTTACACAATCAGTGGAGGATACTTGATGAAAGACACTATTGTGAAATACAGAGTGACATTAACATCAAAAGAAACATTTCAAGAAGAAGAACTCAAAGGAAACAGAGGCAAAACAAAATAAGACATAAGCTATAACGAATATCTCAGGGAAGTAAGAGAAAATAAGAGAAAGAAAGGGAGGGAGAAAGAGAGGAGTGTGTTTTAGGCCTTGAAGGGAACTCTAAGAGAGAAGTTCCGAAAATATTTTAATCGATAGTGGAATTACTAAAGGAAGGGTGATTATTCTGAAGGCGTCCTCATTCATCTGCATATATGAACTCTGTCACATTTGTTGAGGCAGTCATGTTGCTTTATAGTCATCTTTCTTCTGCAGCTCATCTCTACCCAGATCTGTGTTCTCTTAAATTTCAATGGAAATAAGTGAACTATTTTCACAGAGCTTCATGAGAGCATTCAAATAACATATAAACCATGTAAAAAGTAACTAGAAAGAATATCTCAGTACAGTGTTCTTTTGGTAGGGTCATTTTTATTGCATAGTTAAAAAAAAAGAAAAGATTTAAAACTCTTGCAAGAATAGCATTTGTATTTCCTGGAAGAAACACAAGTTGCCATGCTTCCAGAATGCTACCTCCTATCCAGGCTATTGTTTGGGAAACAAATTCCACTGAGAGAGAATAAGCTGGGGTGGGACTTTCTGAGGCCACTGGGTATTGACAAGGTAAATTTGGTCATATCTAGGGTGACAGTGGCAGCAGATTCCAAGAATGGTAGCACCCGGCATCTCACTCCCATGTGGGATCCAGGGCAATGGCAAGAGGTATCTTGGATGGCGCGTAGCTGCTGGAGAAATTGAACACAAATTGCCCTGCCTTGGGCATCAACAAAGCTTGGAAAAGGAGCCTCCTGCCTTTGAATGACCACATCAGCTTGGGCAGTAACCACTGTCTGAGCAGCTCAGGTATGACCATGACAGGCTGAAGCTCTAAGGTCTTCCCCAGGTTTTCGGAACTTCATAGTTTTTTTGAGACTCCTAGAAGCTCCTGGACAGGAGAGCAGCTTAAAAAGTTTAACGAAAACTAGCATTGCCTCACCACACGGGGGAAGTGGGGCTTAGAGACATTTTGTTAGATTGGGGAAGAAAGCAAAGTGATGTTTCTTACATCCATTTATGGTACACCAAATCTATACTAACCACACTAGTTGATATAGACTTGCTTGCTCTGATTAGAATGCGATTAGAAAGCAGAAAATGAGATGATTCCTGCGGGCTCTAGGGATTAAACTATTTTCCTGAAACTAGCTCGTTGTTGTCATGACTCAGGTCACCATTAACTCCAGAGGTAACCCTAGGTCATTTTCTTTTCTTTTTTTTTTTTAGAGACAGATTCTCACTCTGTCACCCAGGCTGGAGTGCTGTGGCACAACGTAACTCACTACATCCCTGAACTCCTGGGCTCAAGCCACCCTCCTGCCTCAGTCTCCAGAGTAGCTGGGACTACAGGCACGTACCACACACCTGGCTAATTATTTTAATTTTTGTATAGACGGGGTCTCACTTTGTTGCTCAGTCTGGTCTTGAACTCCTGGGCTCAAGTGATCCTCCCACCTTGCCCTCCCAAAGTGCTGAGCTTGTAGGCATGAACCACTATGCCTGGCCAGTGTTTAGATTTTCAATGGTTCACACTAGTGAGCCAGACCTCTCTGTCTTTATAATCTTGTTTCACTATAATTTATGTCACTACTATGTAATTTTTGTTCCTGCAATCTTGTTTTTGCTATTAGTATTAAGTAATTAAAATATTACCTGTGTCAGTATATCAGAAAAATGAATTTTAAAAACCTCAGAATGTCACTGACGCAGGTAAATCTAAATTGTATTAATGGAGAGAAGCATTGGCATGGCTTTTGTTAGATGGTGCAAATAACCACTTGGTAGTGAAGCAGTGCTGCTTCCTTGAAGTTATTGAGGACGTTGGGATACTGTGGTTAGGACAGCTGCATTTCACTCATGACTCAGCTGAGGCTGCCCTGTGGGGTTTGGCTTAGGGGTGCAGAGGACCTAGATTCATTTCTGTTGTGGCAGCATGGCTGCTAGGAGAATATACAGGGAGTGAGAGAGTTGGGGTGTAGGGAGCAATACCCTCTGACTCTCCAGGGGACACTAGACGCTGAAAGGTTAAAGTGAAGTAATTACTTTCTCAACTAGTGGAGCTGCTATGTACCAGTCTTGTGAAACAGGATGAGCACCCCTACCAGCTGCCCCCTGCAAGTCCAGGGGCCTGGCCATGGGTCAGAATGACTTTTTGTGGGAGTAGTCCCTATGAGGAGTAGGGCTTGACCCCAATCCAAAGGTGGCATTTCGTTGGCTCCTGAGGCACATGGGTTGCTAAGAAATGGTAACTAATTTAGGATTGGCTAATTCAGACTAGTGTATTTTTTTCCCAAGTATTAGTGATCACAGTGTGTTCTTTTTTGCTTTCTTTCTTCCTGTTGTGATTGGCATGCAATCTGTTCTTTTAGCACTCAATATCCCTGTAATTTGAGGTCCTGCTCATTGCAAAATAGATCAAACAAGCTAGATAATTTCCTTCCCGGGTTTTCTGACACCATCTAAACTCCAGAAATCATATAACTTTAATTTATGCTATGGTCTTGCTGCTGTTGCATTTTGGGTCAGGTAACTGGTTGATTCTGAAAGGAAATAATACTATTCACCATACATCACAGGACTGGGTAATGGGGAATTATTTCTACTATATTGCCAATACTGTGCTACAACAGTCTCTAGCAAAAGTCACATGTTACTATGTTTAAAATCTGTCACTTGATCACTTGGCCTAATAAGTAGCACTAGCCTAGTAGGGGTATTGCTAGGCTCTGCCATGCATTTTACCTCCAGCCACAGAGAAGAATTCTCCCTTTTTGGTATTTGCTGCACATTTACTCTGTTCTTTGCTTCTCTCTTGCTATTTCTTCAATCTGCTATGCCCTTCCCCACCTACTCTGCCTATGGAAAGCCTCTTAATTCTACAAAGTCTTCAAGAAGTATAAGCCAGCCAGGGGACTGAAGGAATTGAGGTTAGGTGGGCAGTGTTCTAAATAGAGAAAGTCATATAAGCAAAGGCAGAGAACAAAGAGAGTAGGCCATATCTGAAAGAATCACTGAAAATAGTTTTTAAAAAGTAACAACATTTCAGTTAAAGGGATATTTAGAGTTAAGACTCTTTCAGAGTTATGTTTAAAGTTCAAAAACAGTTTTGTAAAGGCATCCTGGCTTTTAAGCTCTTAAATTGCTTTTAATATGCTTCTTACAGTTGTTGCCTTTGCCATGTGTCATACTCTCATGCACTTATTGGGAAATAATTTGTTTGACAATGTTTTATCTAGCAGCTATTGTCCGCTAGGCAGCACCGTGCAAGGAACTCAGGTTCTGGTAGGAACTAGGCAGATAACATCCTTGCCCTCATAGAGTTTATAGAATAGTAAGTCATGCTGATTGAAAACAATTTTAAGTGTGGTGAGTACTTCAGAAATAGAAGCACTGTATTTATAGAAGAAATTAACAAAAGTGATAAACCTGTCTAGGAGGTTCTAGTTGAGACCTGAATGATGAGTTACAGTTAGCCAAATGAGAGAGGTAGGAAAATTGTGGAGAGAGAGTGGGGCTGAAACAGCATGTTCTAAAACCCAGAGGCAAAAGGCAAGAACAGGTTGATGAAGAACCTGAAAGAAGTGCTAGAGCCAGGCGCGGTGGCTCAAGCATGTAATCCCAGCACTTTGGGAGGCCGAGACGGGTGGATCACGAGGTCAGGAGATCGAGACCATCGGGCTAACACGGTGAAACCCCGTCTCTACTAAAAAAAATACAAAAAACTAGCCAGGCGAGGTGGCGGGCGCCTGTAGTCCCAGCTACTCCGGAGGCTGAGGCAGGAGAATGGCGTAAACCCAGGAGGCGGAGCTTACAGTGAGCTGAGATCCGGCCACTGCACTCCAGCCTGGGCGACAGAGCAAGACTCCGTCTCAAAAAAAAAAAAAAAAAAAAAAGAAGTGCTAGAATGTCTGATAAAGACATTTGGCCTTGGCCGGGCGTGGTGGCTCATGCCTGCAATCCCAGCACTCTGGGAGACTAAGGCAGGCAGATCATGAGGTCAGCAGATCGAGACCATCCGGGCTAACACTATGAAACCCCATCTCTACTAAAAAATACAAAAAATTAGCCAGGCATGGTGGTTGATGCCTGTAGTCCCAGCTACTTGGGAGGCTGAGGCAGGAGAATGGCGTGGACGGGGAGCTTGCAGTGAGCAGAGATCGTGCCACTGCACTCCAGCCTGGGCGACAGAGTGAGACTGTCTCAAAAAAAAAAAAAAAAAAAAAAATTAAAAAAAAATTTTTTTTTTTTAAATTAAAAAACAAAAAAGACATTTGGACTTTAAATCTGTAAGTGCTAGAATGTCTGGTAAAAGACATTTGCCACTGGATAAAGTGGCAAAGAAAAATGAGATTGAGGTCAGGGTGGGAGAGGCAGGGCCACATCTAGGCACTTAATCCCAAAGACAATGAGAAACTATTCATGACTATTAAAGTGGAGAGTAACAGGCTCAAAAATTTTAAACTCTAGATTGGCTTCAGAGACAGTTGCTAGAGAACTGACAAATAATCTGGATGGCAGGTGATGATTGCCTATGGAGAGAACTGAGAGAGCTCAAGAGATATTTAGGAGGTTGAATAGTCAGCCTACTAAACTGGCGATTACTTAGACTATTTGGAGATTAATGAAAAAGGGAAAGAAAACAATACAAGCTTTTGTTTATCACATATTTACAAAGCACTAGTCCATTAATAAACATTACCTATAATTCTTACAGGGATTTTATAAGTATTATTTCAATTTTACAAATAAAGAAAGAAATATAGCTAATAAATGCGAGAGCAGAGATTTGGATTCAGGTTCAGTTATACCCTTTTTTCAGTCTACCATACTACCTTGTAAAATTGAAATGAAAAAGGAATAAATTCTGTTGAGACTCAATTCTCATGCTTTGACAAGCTGTAACATCTTTGCCTACCCCTTGTCTGATTTCAGTTCTGATATAATTGTGCCAACCCATTATATTCTTTTTAATTTTTATTTTAGTTTATTTTGTTATATTTTGTAGACGGGTCTTGCTATGTGGCCCAGGCTGGAGAGCAGTGGTTATTCACAGGCATGGGTATGGTACACTACAGCCTTGAACTCCTGGGCTCAAGTGATCCTTCCACCTCAGCCTCCTTAGCAGTTGGGACTATAGGCCAGACACCACCACACCTCATTTATATATTTATTTTAAAGGTGTGAGTTTTCTGTAAGAGGTTGGTCTAATAGCAGGCAATGCCATTGAACGCTTAGAGGCTATTTAAAAAACTCAATATCCTTGATGTTGAACAACTGATGAAATCATTCTGAAGGACTTTTGATTTCTTTCTCAATGCTCTATTATTTCCATTATCTTTAAGCTTCCAAGGTCAAAGTAATTAGAACTTTGGCTGGATCTCACTTCCTCCTTTCCCGTTATAAAGAAAACATTTTTCTTCCCACTTTGGTCAAGTTTCAAAGATCTTTCCCCAATTTACACAATAACTGGGCATTCAACATTGAGAAATTATAATGAAATCATCAACTGATTTTTCAGGCTTGATGAAATGCAGTCTTGTTTGCAAAGAAACAGAAGTGTTCCCATTTTAACTTCCTCTTTCTAGAAGGGCATTCTGATTTCATTTCTGTATTAAATAAGATCTTTGGATATAAGTTCTGTATAATCTTTTCATTTTGTATTTTTAAAGTTTTGTTTTTATTTTTACCATTTTGTTTTTATAATTTAGGTTCTATATAATCTTTTCATTTGTGCCTATCTAATTGCATATTTATTAAATTCCCTCTCACTGAACTAGTGATTTCAATCTGTAAATGAGCTCTGGTAACATCACAAAATGTTGATGAAAGAGGTTTGTAAATAGGATAATGGGATCATATATGTGGGTTGCATTTTTCTCCCTCTTGACAAATATTTTACTGCAACCCTTAGAAAGCAAATAAGTTAAAATACTTAACTTCCTTTTAATGATGATTTGTATATACACATTTACTTGAAGAGGATGCTGGTCTCCCTTTTGGCATCACTCTAAGTTGTTTTGGGTACAGCTACACTATCTTATTTTTTCCTCCCCAACTCCCCCAACTCCAGTACACAATAGCTCTGTGAGGTGGCTGCTTGCCAGCATGGAAATACTCAATTTCCACCTCAGTCAAGTAGAAACTGAACCCACAAATGTAGTGCTATTTACACCCAGGCCTTGCAATCAAGTCAGCCTGACCCAAAGAGGATGAAGGGTAGTATCAGTGTCTCACACATCTATTTTGTGTGGGTTTTCTTAGTTCCAGAAACACTGTGTTGAGATCACACATTTATTTTAGAAAATAATTTCTTTGACTGCTGTTTCAAACTGACATGTAATTGAAGAGTAACTTAGTAAATTAGAAATGTTATTTTAAAAATAGGATGCTAAACCCTAATCTGCTAAAGAAAAGAAATGAATTTTTTTAACATCTAGGAAGTAAAGATATTTTAAGTTTCCACAGTAAGTGTGCCATCTTCTAAAACAGAAAAGTTTATACACACACATACACACCCTTGACTACTATTTATTTGTGAAAAAAAGGTAGTAAAATAAACCTAAACACATAAAAACTACACTTAGAATTATCATCCCTATGTAAGGAATTCAATCACACTGCAAGTTAAAGCTCCCCTGTGGAGCGTAGAATCTATTTTAGACCTAAAGGGTGTGGACTTCATGATAACTTTATGTTAGTACATGGCTTTCTTACTAATCCCCTTAACTCCAGGTTTTCTCTCTTCTGACCCACTCCACACCCAGAGCGTGCCATTCTTGAACTCAGACGACTTAGTGTTTAAAACACACATATGTCATTACATGCCATCTATGACTTCATTTTCTATTATTGTTGTTTGCTGTTGTATTGTCTTTATAATTACTATCATGAGCTTTTTGAGGGCTTACTATGCTCCTTTAAACCTTTTCTTCTGCCTTCCCAGTAGGAAGCCTTCATTTGTACAATGTAGACACTCAACAAATTTGGTAAAATCACTGTATAAAAAATACATCCCACCTACAATTAAATTGTTGCTCTTCTCTTTTGAACATGTGTTTTAAAACAGGATTGTGACTTTACACATGATGCAATGAAGTAACACAGAGTTCTAAATAAAAGCCAACCACAAACTACAGAGGGATGTGGGGGTTTTTTATTATTAGAAAATAATTACAAAATATAGCTTAGAGTTAAAAAAAAAGAGGGAAATAATTTTTATTTATTTATTTAATTTATTGTTTTTGAGATGGAGTCTCGCTCTGTCATCCAGGCTGGAGTACAGTGGCACGATCTCAGCAAACTGCAAATTCCACCTCCTGGATTCAAGTGATTCTCCTGCCTCAGCCTCCCGAGTAGCTGGGATTACAGGCGCCCACTACCATGCCCAGCTATTTTGTATTTTTAGTAGAGACAGGGTTTTACCATGTTGGCCAGGATGGTCTCAAACTCCTGACCTCAAATGATCCACCCACCTCAGCCTCCCAAAGTTCTAGGATTATAGGTGTGATCCACCACGTGAGCCACTGTGCCTGGCCGAGAGAATAATTTTAAAAAATACACAGTTAATTTTGTCCTCTGGAATACATTAGAAATAAGACCATATGTTTGAGGCACAGGATTTCTCATACCAATCTAGGTAGAAACTATTTGAAGGTATGATTCAATACTTCATTAAAAGTTAATAAGGGATTGGGTGCCGTGGCTCATACCTGTAATCCCAGCTCTTTGGGAAGCCGTGGTGGGCAAATTGTGTAAGCCCAGGAGTTCGAGACCAGCCTGGGCAACATGGCAAAATGCCATCTCTACAAAAAATACAAAAAATTAGCCGGGTGTGGTGGCATGCACCTTAGTCCCAGCTACTTGGGAGGCTGAGGCAAGAGGATTGCTTCAGCCCAGGAGGAGCAGAGATTGCAATGAACTGAGATTGTACCACTGCACTCCAGCCAGGGTGACAGAGTGAGACCCTGTCTCAAAAATAAATAAATAAATAAAGTTAATATGGACCAAAAGAATTCCACTTTCATTGCCAAGAACACTATAATCTTATTATAGAATAAGGTCCTGTGTAACATTGGTTACAAAGTTTAAGAATTTATCTATTCATTAATTCAATACAATAAAAGCTTTTTTTTAAAATGGAGACAGGGTCTTGCTTTATTGCCCAGACTGGAATACAGTGGTGTGATCATAGTTCACTGCAGCCTCAACCTCCTGGGCTCAAGGGATCCTCCTGCCTCAACCTCCTGAGTAGCTGGGACTACAGGTGCACCACCAGCGCATCCAGCTAATTTCTCATTTTTTGTAGAGATAGGGTCTCACTATGTTGCCCAGACTGGTCTCAAACTCCTGGGCTCAAGCAATCCTCCCATCTCAGCATCCCAAAGTGCTGGGATTACAGGTGTGAACCACTGTGCCCAGCCAATAATAAACATTGACTGAATATTTTTCTATGTAAGAGGCACGGTATTGATGCTGAGGATACCAAGGTGAAAAAACATGGTTGTTTTCTTCTACAGAACATGCAAACCAACAATTATAATCCAATATAATAGTTTTAATGGTGATAGCCACAAAGTGATGACAGAGCATGGAGGGAACCTGAAGTCTGTCTGGAAGAGATGGTGAATGCTTCATAGCATTTCAGCTGAATGAGAATTGGGGGAAGAATAGAATTTTGTTTAGTGGACAAGTAGGGTAGAAGACTTGTGGTAGAAACTTCCAGTACTCACCCATATCTAGTTCCCTCTCCTTCCGGGCACAGGGGAGAATTATACTTCCCTGTCCCCTTGTAGAGTTAGGCAGAGTGATGTAGCTAAATCTAGGCAATGAGCTATGGATAGAAATGTCATTTCTAAGTTGAAACATTTAATTGCTGGTACAAAACACTCCAGTGCTCTTACTTTTCCTTGGCAACTGATGAAGTTGTGTGTTTCAGAAAGTGTAGCTACCTGATGGTGGAACCTCTGGCAGCCTGAGCGTCTGAGTGACTATGTGGAGCAGAGCCACTTGCTAAAGTGTGATAGGCATTTTGGAATGAATAAGGAATAAAATGTGTGCTAAGTCATCGAAATTTTGAAATTGTGTTATTTCAGCATTCCAGGTAGAGGTAAAAATATTTAAAAATAAAAGAAAGGAAGAATAGGCAAATCTTTCATGCAGAAGAATTTCAAGTACTTTACGTAGATACTCTGCCCTAAAGGAAGTATTGAGGCTGTGCATAGTGACTTCCTTCCAAAGAATACAGTATGGAAACAAGGGAAAAGAATAATTTCACAGGACAGAAACCTGACAAATTCTACTTCAGTGAGTAGATCAACGTTAACATCAACAGTGATAAGGCATGTTGATAAGTATGCATCCTTGATATGATATGATGAAAATGGTATTTGCCTCTGTGGTCTTTCTCTCCAAAACATATAACCCCAGTTTCATCATAAGAAAAGCATCAGACAAACCTCAACTGAAGATTATTCTACAAAATACCTAATGGGTACTCCTCAAAACTGCCAAGCTCATCAAAAACAAGGAAAGTCTGAGAAACTATTACAGCCAAGAGAAACCAGAAGAGATACAACAACAAAATGTTATATGCCACCCCGGATAGGATCCTGTAACAGAAAAGGAACATTAGGTAAAAACTAAAAAATCTGAATAGACTATGAACTTTAGCTAATAATAACATATCAATATTGGTTCATTAATTGTAACAAAGGTACCTTATTGATGTAAGATGTTAGTAATAGGGGAAGTGGGTGTGGGGAATACAGAAATGAACTGTCTTATCTTCAGGATTTTTCTGTAAATCTCGAATTATGCTAAAATTAAAAGTTTATTTAAAAATAAACACTGCCTGGGCAACATAGTGAGATTCTGTCTGTTAAAAAAACAAATTGGGTGGGCATGATGTTACATGCCTGTAGTCCTAGTGGAGCAGGACAAGCCGCAGACAAAACCCCTCAGACACTGAGTTAAAGAAGGAAGGGGTTTATTCGGCTGGGAGCATCGGCAAGACTCCTGTCTCAAGAGCCAAGCTCCCCGAGTGAGCAATTCCTGTCCCTTTTAAGGGCTCACAACTCTGAGGGGGTGCACGTGAGAGGGTCGTGATTGAGCAAGCAGGTGGTACGTGACTGGGGGCTGCATGCACAGGTAATTAGATCGGAACAAAACAGGATAGGGATTTTCACGGTGCTTTTCCATATAATGTCTGTAATCTATAGATAACATAACCAATTAGGTCAGGGGTCGATCTTTAACTACCAGGCTCAGGGCGCAGCGCCAGGCTGTCTGCCTGTGGATTTCATTTCTGCCTTTTAGTTTTTACTTCTTCCTTCTTTGGAGGCAGAAATTGGGCATAAGATGATATGAGGGGTGGTCTCCCTTACTAGCTACTCTGGAAGCTGAGGTAGGAATATCACTTAAACCCAGGAGGTAGAGGCTGCAGTGAGCCGTCATTGTGCCACTGCACTCACTCCAGCCTGGGTTGCAGAAGGAATCTCTGTCTCAAAAAAAAAGAAAAGAGAAAAGAAAGGAAAAAAAGGTGTGTTTCATATGTCCATGTGAAGAAATCACCAAACAGGCTTTGTGTGAGCAACAAGGCTGTTTATTTTACCTGGGTGCAGGCGGGCTGAGTCCAAAAAAGGAGTCAGCAAAGGGTGGTGGGATTATCATTGGTTCTTATAGGTTCGGGGATAGGCGGTGAAGTTGAGAGGAATGTTTTGGGGGCAGGGGGTGAAGCTCACCAAGTACATTCTCAAGGGTGGGGAGAATTACAAAGAAACTTCTTAAGGTTGGGAGAGATTATAAAGAACCTTCTTAAAGGTGGGGGAGATTACAAAGTACATCGATCAGTTAGGCGGGGGCAGAAACAAATCACAATGGTGGAATGTCATCAGTTAAGGCTATTTCCACTTCTGTGGATCTTCAGTTACTTCAGGCCATGTGGATGTATGCGTGCAGGTCGCTGGGCTCAGAGGTCTGACAATAAGAAAGAACGTGGTATGCTGTGGAAGTTCCTTTCAAAGTAGGAAGTGGAAGTGAAGAGGCTGGCTAGGTAAATGAAGAATCTTTTATGCTATTCAAAGGATATTCCATTTTTATTGTATAGGTTAGGTGAAGGATCCCTAGAAGATCTATGGATAGGCTTCAGAGGTGTTGCTAAACCTCTAAAATTATATAAAATTATATTGCATATTTTTCTCAGAAGAAAGTAAAAAGCTTTATTATTTATTCTCAAAAGCGTAAGTACCTAAAATATGTTAATAATCATTGCTGAAGGCAATGTAAAAACTGAAGTCTTCTGAGTAAAAGAAATGACACAATTGTATTTTTTTGTGTGCTAAAAAGGACCATATAGCTCACTTTTTGCTAGTACAGACTAAAGTGATTTTGTGTGTGTGGGTGGATGTGCGCGTGTTTGGAGAAGGAAGGCCAAAATTAAAGGCAAGATGATAATAAAGACAGTGATCTTCAAACTTTTGAACGTGGTACATTTTGCAACGGGAGAAAACTGTTGGGATTCACTCAGGTTGGTGGCAGAAAGGGTAAAGGGAAATATTAGGGAAAATTATAGGAAATAGTCACAAACCTTTTAGAAGGCCGAAAGGTTACGTAGCTTGTAATAATTGAACAGGCCAAGGCAGCTGGCTCTTACCTTAGAGCATTAAGTCATAGAGTAAATACAAGGGACAACAGAGGCTTCCCCAGTTAAGTCTGTTTACCTGTTTACCCTACTTCCATTAACTAACCTTTGAGCCAGATGGCCTTCTCTGGGGAGGTCAACCAAGGATATTGCCCCCAATGGTATTTGTCATGCGCACCCGTATGAAGAGACCACCAAATAGGCTTTGTGTGAGCAACAAGGCTGTTTATTTCACCTGGGTGCAGGCGGACTGAGTCCGAAAAGAGAGTCAGCAAAGGGTGGTGGGATTATCATTAGTTCTTATAGGTTTTAGGATAGGTGGTGCACTTAGGAGTAATGTTCTGCGGGCAGGGGGTGGATCTCACAAAGTACATTAAGAATCTTCATAAGGGTGGGGGAGATTACAAAGAAACTTCTTAAGGGTGGGGGAGACTACAAAGTACATCGATCAGTTAGGGTGAGGCAGAAACAAATCACAATGGTGGAATGTCATCAGTTAAGGCTATTTCCACTTCTGTGGATCTTCAGTTACTTCAGGCCATCTGGATGTATGCGTGCAGGTCACAGGGGATATGATGGTTTTTAGCTTGGGCTCAGAGGCCTGACAGTATTTACCTTAGACCAGGGTACCTGAGCTTTCATCATTCCTAGAACTACTCTTAACCATGTTAATTACCCACAAGTGTGTTTACTCAAAGCTTCTGTTGTTAATTGTATACTATACTGGAATTCGAGCTGCTCAGTGCTGGCCACGGTGATTGTTTGGACGAACGGAGGCAAGATGGCGCACTTCCGGGTTCTTCACCACTAACCTTCCCGCCTCCGGGAAGAGTGCCAGCCCACGGCGCAGGCGCGAGCATGACGAAAAACCAAGGAAACCGAAACTTAGCTGGGGAAATAGAAACTTACCCAAGCCCAGCCCCCTGCTCCACCCCTGGCCCGCCCAAATTTCACCCCTGCCCTGCCCATAGATCTCCCACCCTAGACCTAGCACATAAAAGGACACACCCGACGGATGCCAGGCGCAAACTTCCTCAGCCCCCACTCTTGTCGGGGCTGCACCAGGAACTTCGCCCCAGAGCTCCACCGGGCAACTCCCTCGGCCTCCTTTGCTGGAGACCGACGGACCTCACCCCCACACCTTCTTCCCTGAAGCTGGATGACCAAAAATAAATTTGCAGTTTTGCTCCTAGCCTTGCCTACTCACTGGTTCTTTAGTACTCGCCCTGGTGGTCTTAGAAAACAAATCAGTGATAAACCTTTCTAGGTGTGCAGGTGGCCAGATACTTAGCTGGACTGGTAAAACAGAATATCTGTGTGTTAGTGTATGTTTTATTCATCCGTCATTTGTGTCAGGGTCTGAGGGCAGATCCCCACAGCTAATGCCCTCATGTGTGAGGAGCAATGCCTCACCTGGTGCCCTGTGTAAGGAAACCCGTGGGAGGAAAGCCGTGTGAGGCCAGTCAGGGGTCTGCAGAAACAGACTCCCCACAGTTGGAGCTCCTCATGAAGCAAGCTGCCTAGGAAGTGTGAGGACCGTCCTCATGAGGAAAGCTGCCAAGGAAGCCTGAAGGAAAAGCGACGGACCCCCCCGGAAAACAAAGGTGAAGACAGGAACCGCGCGGTCAAGTCAGTGAGTAATCAGTAAGTCATTGGTACCCACTAAAGGTTACCAAGTTCTGGGGGAAGCTGGGTCAAACTGAGTTTTCATCACGGGACAACAGTTATTAGCACAGCAGAAACATTATATAAAAGTATTAAAAGAGTTGCTCAAGGCTAGCGGAGCCTCAGTTTTGCAGGCTCCATTAAGGGACCTAATCATCCATGTTAGAGAAACTGTTGTAATGCAAACTGTTGTGATCCCAAGCCCATGGTTCCTGGAAGAAAGAACGCTAGATGTAGAACTCTGGGAACAAATGGGGAGAAATCTTAAACAACATCATGTGCAAAGGCAACAGGTTCCAGTAACAGCTTTAATGTTACAGGCTTCAATTAGAGCAGCCCTAGCTCTGTTACACACTGAAGAGCCTAAAAAGAGCCAGGAGGAGAAAACGTCACCTGCCTTATCACTTCCTCTTCCCTCGACCCTAATATCACCAGGCCGAAATAACAAAGAGGAAACGGAGGTTTTACCTGAGCCTCCTCCTCCAATAGATAGGAAAAAAGACAGAGGATATGCTACAGCTATCAGTCCCTGTCTTAAGCAGGCAGCATGAGAAGCAGCGCTCTTAGCCTGCCCAGTAATGCTGAATCAGCAAGGCAATCAGGTGTATGTTTATAAAAAGATAAGAAAAAAGGCATCAGGAGCTGAAAGAAATGCAGCCGAGCAAGGAGTAAATAAAAAGAAAGGCTCAGCAGCCCGGAAGTTCACAGAAACAGAGCCAGCACAGGCAAAAGGCAGCGCTTTTACGAGTAAAACAGCTACCGCCCAGGGACCCGCCGGCTCAGCTCTCTAGCTCTGCAGGTGATCCAAGGCAAAAATCTCGTGTGCTGCTTGTTTACAAGGGACATCCCAGATTCTAATTGTCTGCTAAAATTTAAGTGAAATGTAAGAATTTGAAAAACCTCTTTTCTGATAATGGCCACTGTTGCTGTCTCTCTCGTATCCTTGACGTAGCTCTCCAAATCCAGATTAGGTAAAACAGTAACCTCTGAAGGGAGAGAGATTACAGAAGGCCCATGAATTAAAGAGTAATTAAAAGCTAGGCATATAAAACCACACATTACCCTTTAAAGGAGACCTTTAAACCTAACTAAATCATATTTGTTAAATTAGAAGAAAAGTTGTATGTAAGTGTAGTGAAAGCATATTCATGAATGACTGTCTTAACCCACTAATTACAGATAGTCTTTGATTTGTACTTGCTAAAAGAGGCCTGAATTGAGTTCCCCAACTAGTGAGTCACTGTTTTCAAGACTGTTGGCCAGATTAAAGTCCATAAACTTGACCAGCCTGAAAACTCAATTGCAAGATTTAAGCTATTCTGCCTGTGGCTTTAAGCACATGGTTGAAGTATATTATTTAAGTTTCTGCTTCTAGAGATGCTTTCAGATTTTCTTTATAAACTTCATGTTACTTATTTCAATTTGCCATCTTAATGATTAAAGCAGTCAATTGCTAAGCTGTAACCCTGATATCATCAGGATTCCTTTAAGTAAATTCGAAGTGGTATTGTACTCCCCCATACCTAATGCTTTAACACTGTTTACTGATGGGTCTGGTAAACATGGAAAAGCAGCAGTCTAGTAGAGACCACACAATTCCATCATTCAATCTGAGTTTACTAGCACTCAGAGAGCTGAGGTTACTCTGTTTATTTATTAACGAACTTTTTTTTTTTTTTTTTTTTTTTTTTTTTTTTTTTTTTTTTTTTTTGAGACGGAGTCTTGCTCTGTCGCCCAGGCTGGAGTGCAGTGGCCGGATCTCAGCTCACTGCAAGCTCCGCCTCCCGGGTTCACGCCATTCTCCTGCCTCAGCCTCCCGAGTAGCTGGGACCACAGGCGCCCGCCACCTCGCCCGGCTAATTTTTTGTATTTTTAGTAGAGACGGGGTTTCACCGTGTTAGCCAGGATGGTCTCGATCTCCTGACCTCGTGATCCGCCCGTCTCGGCCTCCCAAAGTGCTGGGATTACAGGCTTGAGCCACCGCGCCCGGCCTATTAACGAACTTTTACAGCATTAAGTTTGCTCTGGAGCCCACTCTGTGTGCTCTTTTTCTCCGACTTCAGCAGTTGCTAGACTAACGTACACATCCTATCTTTATTACACACATTCGAGCCCACGGCTCTCTGCCTGGCCCACTGGCTTATGACAATGATCAAGCAGATCTTCAGGTTATAACATCACTGCTAGACCAAGCTACCCAATTGCATCAATTTTTCCACTAAAATTAGAGAAACTCATCTAAATAATTTCAATTTACACAGAGACTGGCTAAACAAATTATTCAACAATGCCCAGATTGCCAGCTCACAGGCACAGCTCCTTTTCCAAGAGGTGTTAACCCTAGAGGATTGGAACCTAATTAGTTGTGGCAAACAAATGTTACGCACATCCCTAAATTTGGGATATATACATGTATCCATTAATACCAACACTCACCTAATTAGTGCACATTAAAAAGAGAAATAAAGGGAAAGAATGAGTAAGAAAGAGACTAGAAAAGACAGATCAGAGACAGACACAAAAAGAAAGACTAAGGAGAGAAATAAAGTAGGAAGAAAGGAAAGATTAAAGTTATAGATATAAGAGAGCACCTTTAGTAAGGAAGGTTATAAAACATAGAAAGTTAAAGCATGTTGAAGATTGTCTGTGAAAGTCGTGAAGAATGTTATAAAAAGGAATTCATGCAGGCAATGTCGTATAATTTTTTTTTTTTTTTGAGATGGAGTTTCGTTCTTGTTGCCCAGGCTGGAATGCAATGGCATGATCTCGGCTCACCGCAATCTCCGCCTCCCAGGTTCAAGCGATTCTCTTGCCTCAGCCTCCCTAGTAGCTGGATTATAGGCATGTGCCACCACGCTCAGCTAATTTTGTATTTTTAGTAGAGACGGGATTTCTCCATGTTGGTCAGGCTGGTCTCGAACTCCTGACCTCAGGTTCGGGCCCGTCTCAGCCCTCCCAAAGTGCTGGGATTACAGGCATGAGCCACGGCGCCCGGTGGTGTCAGCCTCCCAAAGTGCTGGGATTACAGGCATGAGCCACTGTGCCTGGCTTGTTGTATAATTTTTGTTTTGAAGGTCTAAACAAGTTTTAAAACGTTAATTGTAAAAAAAATTCTTTGTGTAAACATATTGGCTAAAATAAAAAAAGGGATCATCCAGTTTTTCTGTAAACTAGACATTAAAATAAACTACAACAAGTTTTTCTTAAAACATTAACCTGCTCTTTAAAGATTGTAAAAAGTCTCTCAGCACAGGCACCACCCCTAGAATTTCCAGTACACCAGCACCAATCTGGAGACTACATCCTCATCAAAGGATGGAAAGAAGAAAAAAACTCAAGTCAGCCTGAGAAAAACCCTACAGGACCTGCAGCCTCAACCATGTGGCTTCCACAGACAACACAGTTCGCAGGCATTATACTAAAGAAGCAAAAGGCTAAGGCAGATAATTTATTCATTTTTAATTCTCTCACTTTGCCTACTACCTATACCTGCTACACTCTATTAGGCTCATCTCTTAAATCTGCCTTTCTTCAGTCCTGTCATCTAGGCAGGCACTCCCTTTCCAGCTTCTAACAATATCTATGTGTCAATGTACGTTTTATTCATCTGTCGTTTGGGTCAGGGTCTGAGGGCAGACCCCTGCAGCTAATGCCCTTAAGTGTGAGGAGCAATACCTCAGAAAACTACCACATAACTTACTTTACTCCATCTGTTGCTACTTTTCTGAGGAAAAAGTACTGAGTAATTATGATGACCTATCACTTAAAAAGTCAAGTTTTGTTGAATTATATACATCTACTTTAGCATTATGCTTATGAATATTAATATCTGAAGCAAAATGCATATGTTAATATAATTATAAAGCATTGTGATGTAAATCTACACTTATGGGAAATGATCATTACAAAACAAAAAGGCAGGAACCAAAAACCATGGGACTGATAGCAAAACATCCTTTCTGAAAATTAGGGGAATTCTAACTATTTATGTACAGTTAACATTGCGCGCAGCCAGACGTCTTTGTAGGATACTAATTTGTAGGATACTTTGTAGGTTACTAATCAGTAAACCCTATTAATGTGCTAATTTTAGTTTATGAAAACAAATTTTCAGTAATCCTTAATAACTCACAGACAAATTAGGTTTGGGAGACAACTAGGTTGGGAGGAGGAAGTCAGAGCCAATTAAGAATTCCTGAAAAAATAACAAGAGCAACTCTGTATTTATAATTTAAAATTATTCATGAAATTTCCACTGCCTAATTTCTTGAAATTATGTTTTACATATCTGTGTTTCTCCTTACCAGTCTCTCTTGTTAAATCATGGAATTTGAGTGTCCGTTCATTTATTTATTTTTGTTTTACTTTTCATTGGTGTTTTATAGTTACTAAGTTAACACATTTTAAATGCACAGTTGAAAGAATTTTTACATACTCCTGTGTAACTCCTGTGTTAACCATCTATAAGGGAAATACAGATGTGTAAAACATAATATCAGCATACAGAATATATCCAGTAACCCAAAGTCTCCCTGTGCCTCCTTCCAATCAACATTTCTTCAAAGGTAGGCAGTATTTTTGTCTCTGTCACCATTTGTTAGTTTTTTCCTGTTCTGGGTGTCATAATAATGGAATCGGACAGTACGTTTTCTTCATGTCTGCTCATCTCACTCAACATTATGTCTTCGAGATTCTTCCATGTGTTGCCACTTTGTAGCAGTGGCTCATTTTTTTCTGTGTAGTATTACTTTGCATGAATATGCCAAAATTTATCGATTCAACTACTGATGGATTTTTTTCATTCTTTTGGTAAAGATGAATAGTTACTATGGATATTCTTATACATGTTTTTGGTAGACATATGCACTCGTGTCTTGTGACTATAGTCCAGGCAATGGAATTATTGGGTCATAGAACAGGTGTTTGTTTAGCTGCAGTAAATACTGCTAGTTTTCCAAAGTAATTGGGCATATTTAGACTCCTACCAGCAATGATGAAAGTTCTTCTTTCTCCACACCTTTAGTATTGCCCATACTTTTAATTGTAGTCTATCTGGTGTGTAGGAAGTGGTATGTTATTTTTTTTTTAACTAGCTCTTAGAGATATAACATATATATATATATAAAATAAACCACACATTTAAAGTATACAAGTTGATGTTTTTTTCTTTCTTTTATTTATTTTTTCTGAGACAGAGTCTCGCACTCTCACCCAGGCTCAAGTGCAGTGGCGCTTGGCTCACTGCAAGCTCCGCATTCTGGGTTCACGCCATTCTCCTGCCTCAGCTCCCAAGTAACTGGGATTACAGGTGCCTGCCACCACGCCCGGCTAATTTTTTGTATTTTTAGTAGAGATGGGGTTTCACTGTGTCAGCCAGGATGGTCTCTATCTCCTGACCTTGTGATCCACCTGCCTCAGCCTCCCAAAGTGCTGGGATTACAGGCATGAGTCACCGCTCCCGGCCACAAGTTGGTGTTTTAAAATATATATACCACATGAAATGATTACCACCAAAACAATGAACATACCCATTATCTCCAAAAGTTTTCTGTGCCCCTTTGTAATTCCTCCCTTTCTTTAGCCTCACTTCCCCATTCCCAAGCAGTCACTGATATGCTTTCCATGATGATAGTTTGCATTTTCTAGTTTTATATAACAGAATCACATAGTATCTACTCTTTGTTGTCTAGCTTCTTTAACTCTGCATAATTATTTTAAGATTCACCCATGTCATCGCATGTATCAAAAGTCCATTTTTTTGCTGAGTACTATTCCATTGTACAGCTATATTCGTTTGTTATTCCAGTCATCTGTTGATGGACATTTGATTTGTTTCCATTTTTGGGCTATATTTGTAAATAAATCTGTTACAAACATTCGGGTCCCAAGTCCTTTGTAGGGACATCTATTTTCTTTTTCTTGGGTAAATATCTAGGAGTAGAATGTCTGGATCACATAGTAGGTGTATGTTTAACTCTTTAAGAAACTGTTAAACTGTTTCCCAAAGGTTTTACCATTTTACAATCGTATGTGTCTCATATGTAAAACCAGCATATGAGAGTTCAGGTTCCACCATATCCTTGCCAACACATGATATGGTCAGTCCTTTTAATTTTAGCCATTCTACTAGGTATGCAATAGTATCTCATTTTGCTTTTAATTTGCATTTCACCAATGACTAATTATGTTGAACATTTTTTTTCATGGGCTCATTTGCCATATATGTATGTTATTTGGTAAAATGTTTGTTGAAATATTTTGCCCATAAAAAACACTGTTTTCTTATTACTGAGTTTTAAGAGTTCTTTATATATTCTAGATACAAATTCTTTTTTTTTTTCTTTTTTTTGAGACGGAGTCTCGCTCTGTCACCCAGGCTGGAGTGCAGTGGTGTAATTGCTCACTGCAACCGCCGCCTCCCCAGTTCAAGCAATTCTGCTGCCTCAGCCTCCCAAGTAGCTGGGATTACAGGCGCCCACCACCATGCCCAGCTGATTTTTGTATTTTTAGTAGAGACGGGGTTTCACCATGTTGGCCAGGCTGGTCTCGAACTCCTGACCTCAGGTGATCCACCCGCCTCAGCCTCTCAAAGTGCTAGGGTTACAGGTGTGAGCTACGACGCCCAGACTAGATACAAATTCTTTATCAAATATTTGCTTTGTAAATATTTTCTCATAGTCTGTGACCTGTGGGTTGTCTTTCAGTCTCTTAACATTGTCTTTTGAAGAACAGCAGTTTTCAATTTTGATGAAGTCCAATTTATTGATTTGTTTTTCTGGTTTGTGCTTTTGGTGCTGTATCTAAGAAATTTTTGCCCAACTCAAGGTCCAAAGATTTTCTACTATGTTTAAGAAGTTTTATAGATTTACGTTTCACATTTAGGTTTATGATCCATTTTGAGTTAATTTTTATGTATGGTGAAATGGTACAATGTATAGATCCAAGATTTTTTTGCATATGGATATATACACACACAAATATATGCATACATCCAAACACACAATTTACATTTAGTAAACAACACGAGATAAAACTGTAGTCTCAACAAAAAAAATTTATTTCTTGGTGGTGATCTCCATTAAAGACCATCTCTAGATCCATTTCCTCTTCTGTGTCAGGCTATTGGAATGGAACTAAGTCTATCTGATGTGTAGTTGAGCTGTGACTGGCTGTGTTGTGGTTTTAGTTAGTTTCTGTTCACCACTGACTTCAAGTGTTATGGAGTGGAATGAGGGCTTCTCTTCAGCAGAGCCTGGGATCTGAGAACTAACAATATCCTAGAGATCCACCTGTGCTTCACAGCCATGTCACTTGGGGGAATCTCTTCCTGCTTTACAGCCAACCTGTCAGATTATGGGTTGCTGGGAGTTTTCTTTGTTCTTCAGTCTAGCCTCCTGTTTGTGTGTGTAGAGGTCTCTTGAAGTCTTGCTGCCCACACTCTGGCCTTTGGAGGACAAATTCTCTACTCTCCATGAAGGTCCAGAATGTTTCAGAGGAGTTTCTTAGCTTTCCTACTGAGTCTTTAGGCTTTGGTAGTCAAAAGTCTGCATTGCTTGTGAGGATTCCTGACCTATCTCAACTTTCACAGTTGGACATTAGAGTACCTCTGATGGACTGCTCTGCACTCATCTTCCCTGTTCCCTTGCTTCCAGAAAGAACTATGAACTTTCAGAAGACTCCACACACTCCAACAGGGAATCTCTCTTAACGTTTCTTCTCTCCAACTTTTTACCCACTACTGTTGTATAATGACCCATGGGAAAAAGTGAATGAGTGGATGCAGACTCGCTCTGTGGCTGGGTATCCTTGGGATTTAATCTGTTTCACTAGCCCATTATTATATATTGGTGAAAAACTAGCTAATTTCTCATTATTCCCATCCATGGTGTTTTTTTCCCCCCAACCTGTTCTTGCTACAGTGATGAGAGCAGCTGTGGGTCTTATCTTTCCCAGATAAGGGCTACTTTCTGAAGTTTTTTTTTTTTTCTTTCTAGATTCCTTTGTGTCTTTAGTCCCTTCTTTATTTTCTTTCTCTCTTTCTTTCTTATAGAGATAAGAGTCTTCCTCTCTTGCTCAGGCTGGTCTGGAACTCCTGGCCTCAGCTGCCCTAGTAGCCACCATACCTGGCCCTTCAGTTCTCTGAAGCATTTTAAAAAATTATGTCTGGCTTGTTTTTATTTTTAGCATGAGATTGACACCCTTTTGTGATTTTCTATAATAGAATCAGAAGAAGAACTGAGATTTGGTCTTAATAATTTGAAAACTGTACCTTTACAGATAAAACTGTTCATGGTTATATGAGTAACTAACGTTCAGAGAGAAGTGATTGGCCAAGGTATAGAAATGAGGTAGGGGCTATCTTAGTCAACTCAGGGCTGCCATATCAAAATACCATAGACTGGGTGGCTTAAACAACAGAAATCAATTTTCTCACAGTTTTAGAGGCTAGAAGTCTGAGATTGGGACTAGCATCATTAGGTTCTTGTGAGAGCTCTCTTCCTGGCTTTGCAGACTGCCACCTTCTCCCTGTATCTTCCTATGGTGAAGAAAGAGTTCTGATGTCTCTTCTTCTTCTTATAAGGGTACCATTTCTATTAAATCAGAGCTCCACCCTTATGAACTCATTTAACCTTAATCACCTTCTTAAAGATTCCATCTCGAATACAGTCACATAGGGGGTTAAGACTTTGACATATGAATTTGGGGGTATAGTGAAGGGGGACACAATTCAGTCCATAGCAGGGTCCTAGCTGAATTATAATCCAACACTTTTGATTTCTAGTCCCTCCAGGGTGAGGACTTACAGGGTAAATGCGGGGCCAAGGGACTCAGTGTCATGTTGTAATTTAAAAAGCATAGGCTGTAAAGTCCAAAAAACCTGAGCTTAAATTTTGGCTCTGCGCTAAAACTGTAGGAGGTTGTGAAGGGTCTTCAGTGAGCCTCAGTTTCCTAGGAGATGTGAGAGTTTGATGGTATTAGATAAATAAAGTTCCTTTGTGTCATGATTGTACTTGTAGGATTTTCACTTTTGGAGGTGACTGAGTGATTGCAGAGAGAGGCTAATGTCATTGAAAGATTTTTGTAATTCTGTTCTCTAGAGAAAGGGACATGCCATTCCACTCAGGACCACATGTGGAAGCACCTGGGTCAGTCAGAAGGCATAAGGAGCAGGAGGAAAGCATGGCTCAAAGACTTTATTGTGATTTCCATGAGAAGGAAGGAACAAGACAGAGTAAATAGTTTAAAATTTGCTAGTTTGAATAATTTCCACAGACTCTGGATTATAGCGATGGGCTCTAGTTGTTAGGTATCTGGCCCAGGGGTGATTTAGGGCAGGACAAATATTGGCTTGGTATGTAATAGTTAGATAGATACAGCCACGACCCCCAAAGGTTTGCGGGGGTGGCTTTGGATTTGTTGTGTTGTATATGAAAGGTGTTCTCCCAGGCAAGTTATTTACTGTGTCTAGGAGTTAACTAGCCCTGGAAGGAGCAGTCCCTCCCCTGCCAGCAGGGCTCCTAAGATGTCAAACCAGACATCTCACAGAAATACAGAAAGTTATTATTAATACATTATCTCAGTTCCTGGCATATTAGTACATGCTTCATGAGTGGTGGTCTCTTCCATAATCCTGCCTGTCTTTCTCTCACCTCAGCAGCTTCTGGAAGATTTTTCTCTCAGTAGTTCTGTCTGGATAACCCAGGCCTTGGTTTTTCCCTGTCATAACTACATCTTGATGGACCATGCCTGGGTAAGGCTGAGAGCCCCATTAAGAGGCAGCCCTTCCAGATTCTGTTAGGGCAGGGGCAGGACTAGAAAAGAAGAGTCATCTGGAAGGGGCCAGCTTTGTTGGGGGTTGATCTCTATATTTTCAGGATAAAAGACAGGGATTCTCAGTCTGAAGCCCCATGAGTGGTTGATTTGGGGTTACCATGCATCAGCATCCTGGCAACAGAGAAGACAACTAGAAAATCTATTCCCTCTGACTGGGCTGCTCATATTTAGCTACACGCTTCACCAACAACTGTGTCCAGGCTGGCAAAAGGGCAGTATTGGCCTCTCCTCAACAAAGACTGAGGTCAGGCTGGGCGTGGTGGCTCATGTCTGTAATCCCAGCACTTTGGGAGGCCGAGGTGGGCAGATCACAAGCTCAGGAGTTCGAGACCAGCCTGGCCAATAAGGTAAAACCCCATCTCTACTAAAAATACAAAAATTAGCCAGGTGTGGTGGTGGGTACCTATTGTCCCAGCTACTTGGAAGGCTGAGGCAGGAGAATCGCTTGAACCCAGGAGACGGAGGTTGCAGTGAGCCAAGATCACACCATTGCACTCCATCCTGGGTGACAGAGTGAGACTCCATCTAAAAAAAAAAAAGATGGAGGTTAGCAACAGTTGCGATAGTTACAATGAACAGTTCATTTTTCTGAGTTGTTTGGGCTGTCCAGCTTCAGTATGCAGTAAGAGTAAACAAGATTGATGCTCTGGACTGAGTAAGCACCACTGGAATCGTTGAACATCAAAGAAAAAGGTACTTGTAGAAGAAAAAACATAATTTTCTGTTAATGTGGCCAAATGAGGCCTTAATTAGTTAAGCACCTCTGAATGGCAAAGTGGGACACGAAGACAGGGCACCATTCAGAATACAGAATTATGAAACCCATGGAAACTGCATAAATATCTTTCCTTTCCAAAGTCATCCTACTATAAAGAGATTATCCATGGCTGAATTCACACCATCAGAGTTCACAGTTCCTGCAAGTGATATGAACTTGCGTCCAGATGCCTCACCGATACTTGCCCAAGCAACCTCTCCAAAATAAAGGTTAAGAAGCTGCACTCATCTCTATGATTCTGGCCAGTTATTCATACACTATGAAACTCAACTTCCTCTTACAGAAGATAAGGATATTAATATCTACTTTGTGGCTTTTTTGAAATCATACCATGATGACCATGGCACATTGAAACAATAAATAAATGATAGCTCTTCCTCTTCCCATTCCCAGTCTGCTCTCCTTTCTAAACAATAAACAAGTTATTATCTCAAAACCATACAGTTACATGGAAATTAAACAACCTGCTCCTGCATGACTTTTGGGTAAACAATGAAATTAAGGCAGAAATCAATACATTATTTGAAACAAATGAGAACAAAGATACAACATACCAGAACCTCTAGGACACAGCTGAAGCAGTGTTTGGAGGAAAGTTTGTAGCACTAAACACCCATATAAAAAAGTTAAAAAGATCTCAAATTAACAATCTAACATCCCACCTAGAGGAACTAGAGAAACAAGAGCAAACCAACCCCAAAGCTAGCAGAAGACAAGAAATAACCAAAATCAGAGCTGAACTGAAAAAAAGAGAGACTCAAAAGCCACTAAAAAGATCAACAAATCCAGGCATTTTTTTGTAAGAATCGACAAGATTGATAGACCACTAGCTAGACTAATGAAGAAAAAAATATCCAAGTAAACAGAATCAGAATGACAAAGGGGACACTACCACCAACCCCACAGAAATACAAAAAACCCTCAGAGCCTACTACGAACACCTCTATGCACACAAACTAGAAAACCTAGGAGAAATGGTTGATAAATTCCTGGAAACACACAAACTAGAAAACCCAGAAGAAAGGTTGATAAATTCCTGGAAACGTATAACCTCCCAAGATTTAACCAGGAAGAAGTTGAATCCCTGAACAGACCAATATTGAGTTCCAAAATTGAACCAGTAATAAAAAGCCTACCAACCAGAAAAGGCCCAGGACCAGATGGATAAAGAACTGGTAACATCCCTACTGAAACTACTCCAAAAACTTGAGGAGGACTCATTCCTAACTCATTGTATGAAGACAGCATCATCCTGATACCAAAACTTGGCAGAGACACAACAAAAGAAGAAAACTTCATGCCAATATCTTTGATGAACACAGATGCGAAAATTCTCAACAAAATACTAGCAAGCTGAATCCCAACAGCACATCAAAAAGCTAACCCACCATGATCAAGTAGGCTTTATCCCTGGGATGCAAGGTTGGTTCAACATACACAAATTAATAAACGTGATACACTACGTAAACAGAACTAAAAACCACACGATCGTTTCAATAGATGCAGAAAAGGCTATTGATAAAATTCAACATTCATTCATGTTAAAAATCCTCCACAAAGTAGGCACTGAAGGAACATACCTCCAAATAATAAGAGCTATCCATGGTAAACCCATACACAAAATCATACTGAATAGGCAAAAGCTAGAAGCATTTCCCTTGAGAACCACTGCAAGCCAAGGATGCCCACTCTCACCACCTCTATTCACGTAGTACTGAAAGTCCTAGGCAGAGCAATCAGGCAAGAGAAAGAAAGAAAAGGCATCCAAATAGGAAGAGAAGAAGTCAAACTATCTCTGCAGACAATATGATTTATACCTGAAAAACCCCATAGTCTCTGCCCAAGCTCCTAGATCTGATAACTTCAGCAAAGTTTCAGGATACAAAATCAATGTACAAAAATCAGTAGACTTTCTATACACCAACAACATCCAAGCAGAGAACCAAATCAAGAATGTAACACCATTCTCATAGCCACAAAAAGAATAAAATACATAGGAATATAGCTAACCAGGGAGATGAAAGAACTTTGCAATGAGAATTACAAAACACTGCTCAAATAAATCAGAGATGACAAAAATAAATGAAAAAACATTCCATGCTCATGGATAGGAAGAATCAATATTGTTAAGATGGTCATACTGCTCAAAGCAATTTACAGATTGAATGTTATGTGTATCAAACTAGCGATAACACTCATCACAGTGAGGAAAAAACATTTAAAAATTCATATGGAACCAAAAAGGAGCCTGAATAGCCAAGGCAATCCTAAGCAAAAAGAAGAAACCTGGGAATCAGGTGTCGTGGTTCATACCTGTAATTCCAGCACTTTGGGAGGCCAAGGTAGGCAGATCATGTGAGCTCAGAAGTTTGAAACCAGTCTGGGCAATATGGTGAAACTCCATCTCTACAGAAAATACAAAAATCAGCTGGGCATGGTGGCACACACCTGTGGTCTCAGCTACTCAAGAGGCTGAGGTGGGTGGATTACTTGAACCTGGGAAGTGGAGGTTGCAGTGAGCTGAGACTGCACTACTGCACCTTTGCCTGGGCAACAGAGTGAAACCTTGTCTCAAAAAAAGAAAAAAAAAAGACAAAGCTGGAGGCATCATGTTACCTGACTTAAAACTATACTACAAGGTTGGCCAGGTGTGGTGGCTCACGCCTGTAATTCCAGCACTTTGGGAGGCCGAGGGGGGGTGGATCACCTGAGATCGGGAGTTCGAGACCAGCAACCAACGTGGAGAAACCCTGTATCTACTAAAAATACAAAAATTAGCCGGGTGTGGTGGCATATGCCTGTAATCCCAGCTACTTGGGAGGCTGAGGCAGGAGAATCGCTTGAACCCGGGAGGCGGAGGTTGCGATGAGTTGAGATCGCACTATTGCACTCCAGCCTGGGCAACAAGAACAAAACTCTGTCTTTAAAAAAAAACAGCAAAAACTATACTGCAAGCCTACAGTAACCAAAACAGCATGGTACTGGTATAAAAACAGACACATAGACCAATGGAACAGAAAAGAGAACCCAGAAATAATGTCACACACAACCATCTAATCTTTGACAAACTTGACAAAAACAAACAATGGGGAGAGGACTCCCTATTCAATAAATGGTGCTGAGATAACTGGACAGCCCTATGCAGAATACTGAAACTGTAGCATTTCTTACACAAACAATGGGGAGAGGACTCCTTATTCAATAAATGGTGCTGAGATAACTGGACAGCCCTATGCAGAATACTGAAACTGTAGCATTTCTTACACTATATACAAAAATAGACTCAAGATGGATTAACAACTTAACTGTAAAACCAAAAACTATAAAAGCCCTGAAAGATAACATAGGAAATAACATTCTGGGCACAGGACCTGACAAAGATTTCATGATGAAGACATCAAAAGCAATTGCAACAAAAACAAACATTAACAAATGGGACCTAATTAAACTAAACAGCTTCTACATAGCAAAATAAACTTGTCAACAGAGTAAACAGACAGCCTACAGCATAGAGAAAATATTTGCAAGCTATGCATCTGACAAAAGTCTAACATCCAGAGTCTATACAATACTTAAATCTATAAGCAAAAACAACCCCATTAAAAAGTGGGCAAAGAAGGCTGGGCATGGCAGCTCACACCTGTAATCCCAGCACTCTGGGAGGCCAAGGCTGGTGGATCATGAGGTCAAGAGATCAAGACCATCCTGTCCAACATGGTGAAACCCCATCTCTACTAAAAATACAAAAAATTAGCTGGGCATGGTGGCACACACCTGTAGTCCCAGCCACTCAGGAGGCTGAGGCAGGAGAATTGCTTGAACCCAGGAGGTGGAGGTTGCAGTGAGTTGAGATTGTGCCACTGCACTCCAACCTGGGCAATGGAGCAAGACTCCATAAAAAAACAAAAACAAAAACAAAAACAAAAACTGGGCAAAGGACACGAACAGACACTTTTCAAAAGAAGACATACATGTAGCCAAGAAGTACATGAAAAAATGTTAATGACCTGTCACTAAATAAATGCAAATCAAAACTACAATGAGATACTATCTCATACCAATCAGAATGGCTGTTATTAAAAAAGAAAAAATAACAGATGCTGGTGAGATTGCAGAGAAAAGGATATACTTATACACAGCTGGTGGGAATGTAAATTAGTTCAGCTATTGTGGCAAGCAGTGCCATAATTCCTCAAAGAACTCAAAACAAAATTATCCCTAGCAATACAATTATTGGGTATATACCTGATGAGGTTTGGCTGTGTCCCCACCCAAATCTCATCTTGAATTGTAGCTCCCATAATCCCCACCTGTCATGGGAGGGACCAAGTGGGAGGCAACTGAATCATGGGGGCCGGTTTTTCCCATGCTGTTCTCATGATAGTGAATAAGTCCCATGAGATCTGATGGTTTTATAAAGGACAGTTCCCCTGCACATGCTCTCTTGCTGCCACCATTTAAGATGTGCCTTTGCTCCTCCTTTGCCTTCTGCCACAATTTTGAAGCCCGTCCAACCATGTGGAACTGTGAGTCCGTTAAACCTGTTTCTTTATGAATAACCCAGTCTCAGATATGTCTTTATTAGCAGCATAATGAACTAATACGGTAAATCGATACTGGGAGTGGGGTGCTGCTGTAAAGATACCCACAAATGTAGAAGCAACTTTGGAACTGGGTAACAGGCACAGGTTGGAACACCAAGGCAAAAGAAAGCAGTAGGGAAGAAATAGCAAAATAAAAAAAAAGATATGAGACATAGAAAACCAAAAGCAGGGGGCGGAACAAGATGGCCGAATAGGAACAGCTCCAGTCTCCAACTCCCAGCACGAGTGACACAGAATACCGGTGATTTCTGCGTTTTCAACTGACGTACTGGGGTCATCTCACTAGGGAGTGCCGGACAATCGGTGCTGGTCAGCTGCTGCAGCCCGACCAGCGAGAGCTGAAGCAGGGCGAGGCATTGCCTCATCTGGGAAGCGCAAGGGGGAAGGGAGTCCCTTTTCCTAGTCAGGGGAACTGAGACACACAACACCTGGAAAATCGGGTGACTCCCACCCCAATACTGCGCTTTGAGCAAACGGGCACACCAGGAGATTGTATCCCACACCTGGCCGGGAGGGTCCCACGGCCACGGAGCCTCCCTCATTGCTAGCACAGCAGTCTGCGATCTAACCGCAAGGCAGCATCGAGGCTGGAGGAGGGGCGCTCGCCATTGCTGAGGCTTAAGTAGGTAAACAAAGCTGCTGGGAAGCTCGAACTGGGTGGAGCTCACAGCAGCTCAAGGAAACCTGCCTGTCTCTGTAGACTCCACCTCTGGGGACAGGGCACAGCTAAACAACAACAACAACAAAAGCAGCAGGAACCTCTGCAGATGCAAACGACTCTGTCTGACAGCTTTGAAGAGAGCAGTGGATCTCCCCACACGGAGGTTGAGATTTGAGAAGGGACAGACTGCCTGCTCAAGTGGGTCCCTGACCCCTGAGTAGCCTAACTGGGAGACATCCCCCACTAGGGGCAGTCTGACACCCCACACCTCACAGGGTGGAGTACACCCCCGAGAGGAAGCTTCCAAAGTAATAATCAGACAGGTACACTCGCTGTTCAGCAATATTCTATCTTCTGCAACCTCTGCTGCTGATACCCAGGCAAACAGGGTCTGGAGTGGATCTCAAGCAATCTCCAACAGACCTGCAGCTGAGGGTCCTGACTGCTAGAAGGAAAACTATCAAACAGGAAGGACACCTATACCAAAACCCCATCAGTACGTCACCATCATCAAAGACCAGAGGCAGATAAAACCACAAAGACGGGGAAAAAGCAGGGCAGAAAAGCTGGAAATTCAAAAAAGAAGAGCACATCTCCCCCTGCAAAGGAGCGCAGCTCATCACCAGCAACGGATCGAAGCTGGTCAGAGAATGACTTTGACGAGATGAGAGAAGAAGGCTTCAGTCCATCAAACTTCTCAGAGTTAAGGAGGAATTATGTACCCAGCGCAAAGAAATTAAAAATCTTGAAAAAAGAGTGGAAGAATTGACAGCTAGAATAATTAATGCAGAGAAGGTCATAAACGAAATGACAGAGATGAAAACCATGACACGAGAAATACGTGACAAATGCACAAGCTTCAGTAACTGACTCGATCAACTGGAAGAAAGAGTATCAGCGATTGAGGATCAAATGAATGAAACGAAGCGAGAAGAGAAACCAAAAGAAAAAAGAAGAAAAAGAAATGAACAAAGCCTGCAAGAAGTATGGGATTATGTAAAAAGACCAAATCTACATCTGACTGGGGTGCCTGAAAGTGAGGGGGAAAATGGAACCAAGTTGGAAAACACTCTTCAGGATATCATCCAGGAGAACTTCCCCAACCTAGTAGGGCAGGCCAACATTCAAATTCAGGAAATACAGAGAACGCCACAAAGATACTCCTCCAGAAGAGCAACTCCAAGACACATAATTGCCAGATTCACCAAAGTTGAAATGAAGGAAAAAATCTTAAGGGCAGCCAGAGAGAAAGGTCGGGTTACCCACAAAGGGAAGCCCATCAGACTAACAGCTGATCTCTCGGCAGAAACTCTCCAAGCCAGAAGAGAGTGGGGGCCAATATTCAACGTTCTTAAAGAAAAGAATTTTAAACCCAGAATTTCATATCCAGCCAAACTAAGTTTCATAAGTGAAGGAGAAATAAAATCCTTTACAGATAAGCAAATGCTTAGAGATTTTGTCACCACCAGGCCTGCCCTACAAGAGACCCTGAAGGAAGCCCTAAACATGGAAAGGAACAACCGGTACCAGCCATTGCAAAAACATGCCAAAATGTAAAGACCATCGAGGCTAGGAAGAAACTGCATCAACTAACGAGCAAAATAACCAGTTAATATCATAATGGTAGGATCAAGTTCACACATAACAATATTAACCTTAAATGTTAATGGACTAAATGCTCCATTTAAAAGACACAGACTGGCAAACTGGATAAAGAGTCAAGACCCATCAGTCTGCTGTATTCAGGAGACCCATCTCACATGCAGAGACATACATAGGCTCAAAATAAAGGGATGCAGGAAGATCTACCAAGCAAATGGAGAACAAAAAAAAGCAGGGGTTGCAATCCTAGTCTCTGATAAAACAGACTTTAAACCATCAAAGATCAAAAGGGACAAAGAAGGCCATTACATAATGGTAAAGGGATCAATTCAACAGGAAGAGCTAACTATCCTAAACATACATGCACCCAATACAGGAGCACCCAGATTCATAAAGCAAGTCCTTAGAGACTTACAAAGAGACTTAGACTCCCATACAATA
This sequence comes from Rhinopithecus roxellana, assembly GCF_007565055.1. NCBI lineage: Eukaryota > Metazoa > Chordata > Mammalia > Primates > Cercopithecidae > Rhinopithecus > Rhinopithecus roxellana. Next base: position 41,477,125 of record NC_044558.1, read on the forward strand.
ATAATGGGAGACTTCAACACTCCACTGTCAACATTAGACAGATCAACGAGACAGAAAGTTAACAAGGATATCCAGGAATTGAACTCATCTCTGCACCAAGCAGACCTAATAGACATCTATAGAACTCTCCACCCCAAATCAACAGAATATACATTCTTCTCAGCACCACATCGCACTTATTCCAAAATTGACCACATAATTGGAAGTAAAGCACTCCTCAGCAAATGTACAAGAACAGAAATTATAACAAACTGTCTCTCAGACCACAGTGCAATCAGACTAGAACTCAGGACTAAGAAACTCAATCAAAACCGCTCAACTACATGGAAACTGAACAACCTGCTCCTGAATGACTACTGGGTACATAACGAAATGAAGACAGAAATAAAGATGTTCTTTGAAACCAATGAGAACAAAGATACAACATACCAGAATCTCTGGGACACATTTAAAGCAGTGTGTAGAGGGAAATTTATAGCACTAACTGCCCACAAAAGAAAGCTGGAAAGATCTAAAATTGACACTCTAACATCACAATTAAAAGAACTAGAGAGGCAAGAGCAAACACATTCAAAAGCTAGCAGAAGGCAAGAAATAACTAAGATCAGAGCAGAACTGAAGGAGATAGAGACACAAAAACCCCTCCAAAAAATCGATGAATCCAGGAGTTGGTTTTTTGAAAAGATCAACAAAATTGACAGACCGCTAGCAAGACTAATAAAGAATAAAAGAGAGAAGAATCAAATAGACGCAATAAAAATGATAAAGGGGATATCACCACCGACCCCACAGAAATACAAACTACCATCAGAGAATACGATAAACACCTCTACGCAAATCAACTAGAAAATCTAGAAGAAATGGATAATTTCCTGGACACTTACACTCTCCCAAGACTAAACCAGGAAGAAGTTGAATCCCTGAATAGACCAATAGCAGGCTCTGAAATTGAGGCAATAATTAATAGCCTACCAACCAAAAAAAGTCCAGGACCAGATGGATTCACAGCTGAATTCTACCAGAGGTACAAGGAGGAGCTGGTACCATTCCTTCTGAAACTATTCCAATCAATAGAAAAAGAGGGAATCCTCCCTAACTCATTTTATGAGGCCAACATCATCCTGATACCAAAGCCTGGCAGAGACACAACAAAAAAAGAAAATTTTAGACCAATATCCCTGATGAACATCGATGCAAAAATCCTCAATAAAATACTGGCAAACTGGATTCAGCAGCACATCAAAAAGCTTATCCACCATGATCAAGTGGGCTTCATCCCTGGGATGCAAGGCTGGTTCAACATTCGCAAATCAATAAACGTAATCCAGCATATAAACAGAACCAAAGACAAGAACCACATGATTATCTCAATAGATGCAGAAAAGGCTTTTGACAAAATTCAACAGCCCTTCATGCTAAAAACGCTCAATAAATTCGGTACTGATGGAACGTACCTCAAAATAATAAGAGCTATTTATGACAAACCCACAGCCAATATCATACTGAATGGGCAAAAACTGGAAAAATTCCCTTTGAAAACTGGCACAAGACAGGGATGCCCTCTCTCACCACTCCTATTCAACATAGTGTTGGAAGTTCTGGCTAGGGCAATCAGGCAAGAGAAAGAAATGAAGGGTATTCAGTTAGGAAAAGAAGAAGTCAAATTGTCCCTGTTTGCAGATGACATGATTGTATATTTAGAAAACTCCATTGTCTCAGCCCAAAATCTCCTTAAGCTGATAAGCAACTTCAGCAAAGTCTCAGGATACAAAATTAATGTGCAAAAATCACAAGCATTCTTATACACCAGTAACAGACAAACAGAGAGCCAAACCATGAATGAACTTCCATTCACAATTGCTTCAAAAAGAATAAAATACCTAGGAATCCAACTTACAAGGGATGTAAAGGACCTCTTCAAGGAGAACTACAAAACACTGCTCAGTGAAATCAAAGAGGACACAAACAAATGGAAGAACATACCATGCTCATGGATAGGAAGAATCAATATCGTGAAAATGGCCATACTGCCCAAGGTCATTTATAGATTCAATGCCATCCCCATCAAGCTACCAATGACTTTCTTCACAGAATTGGAAAAAACTGCTTTAAAGTTCATATGGAACCAAAAAAGAGCCCACATTGTCAAGACAATCCTAAGTCAAAAGAATAAAGCTGGAGGCATCATGATACCTGACTTCAAACTATACTAAAAGGCTACAGTAACCAAAACAGCATGGCACTGGTACCAAAACAGAGATATAGACCAATGGAACAGAACAGAGTCCTCAGAAATAATACCACACATCTACAGCCATCTGATCTTTGACAAACCTGAGAGAAACAAGAAATGGGGAAAGGATTCCCTATTTAATAAATGGTGCTGGGAAAATTGGCTAGCCATAAGTAGAAAGCTGAAACTGGATCCTTTCCTTACCCCTTATACGAACATTAATTCAAGATGGATTAGAGACTTAAATGTTAGACCTAATACCATAAAAACCCTAGAAGAAAACCTAGGTAGTACCATTCAGGACATAGGCATGGGCAAGGACTTCATGTCTAAAACACCAAAAGCAACGGCAACAAAAGCCAAAATTGACAAATGGGATCTCATTAAACTAAAGAGCTTCTGCACAGCAAAAGAAACTAACTTCAGAGTGAACAGGCAACCTACAGAATGGGAGAAAATTTTTGCAATCTACCCATCTGACAAAGGGCTGATATCCAGAACCTACAAAGAACTCAAACAAATTTACAAGAAAAAAACAACCCCATCAAAAAGTGGGCAAAGGATATGAACAGACATTTTTCAAAAGAAGACATTCATACAGCCAACAGACACATGAAAAAATGCTCATCATCACTCGCCATCAGAGAAATGCACATCAAAACCACAATGAGATATCATCTCACACCAGTTAGAATGGCAATCATTAAAAAGTCAGGAAACAACAGGTGCTGGAGAGGATGTGGAGAAACAGGAACACTTCTACACTGTTGGTGGGATTGTAAACTAGTTCAACCATTATGGAAAAGAGTATGGCAATTCCTCAAGGATCTAGAACTAGATGTACCATATGACCCAGCCATCCCACTACTGGGTATATACCCAAAGGATTATAAATCATGCTGCTATAAAGACACATGCACACGTATGTTTACTGCGGCACTATTCACAATAGCAAAGACTTGGAATCAACCCAAATGTCCATCACTGACAGACTGGATTAAGAAAATGTGGCACATATACACCATGGAATACTATGCAGCCATAAAAAAGGATGAGTTTGCATCCTTTGTAGGGACATGGATGCAGCTGGAAACCATCATTCTTAGCAAACTATCACAAGAACAGAAAACCAAACACCGCATGTTCTCACTCATAGGTGGGAACTGAACAATGAGATCACTTGGACTTGGGAAGGGAAACATCACACACTGGGGCCTATCATCACACACCGGAGGGGGGAGGGGGGAGGGGAGAGGGATTGCATTGGGAGTTATACCTGATATAAATGACGAATTGATGGGTGCTGACGAGTTGATGGGTGCAGCACACCAACATGGCACAAGTATACATATGTAACAAACCTGCACATTATGCACATATACCCTAGAACTTAAAGTATAATAATAATAAAAAAAAAGAAAAAAAAAGAAATGCACATTTCAAAAATAAAAAAAAAGAAAACAAAAAGGAAAATGGCATATGTAATTCAATTATATCAATAATAACACTAAATGTAAATGAATAAAAAAATTAATAACAATTCTTCACAAACTCTTCCAAAGTACAGAAGACAAGGAAATAGTTCCCAACAGGTCTTATAAGGCCAATATTACCCTGATACCAAAACCAGACAAAGACATCACAAGAAAAGAAAGCTACAGACCAATAATTCTTACAAAGATGGATGCAACAGCCTTCAAAAAATACAAGCAAACTGAATGCAGCAACATATATAAAGAATTATAGACCATGACCTGGAAGGATTCATCCCAGGAAGGCAAGATTGGTTTAACATTTGAACGTCAATTGATGTAATATAACACATCAATAGAATAAAAAGGAAAAATCACATAATTATCTGAACAGATGCAGCGAAAACATCTGAGAAAACATCCAGCCTCCTTTCACGATGAAAATACTCAACAAACTAGAAATTGAAGAGAACATCTTCAACCTGTTAAATGATATCCATAAAAACCCACAGATAACATCATACTTAATGGTAAAAAACTAGATGCTAGTTTTTTAGAGAATCCTAGGGAATCCACTAAAACCTCTTATAAACTATTAAACAAGTACAGCAAGGTTGCAGAATACAATATCAATATATAACTTTCAATTCTATTTCTAGATACTTGCAATAAACAACTCAAAAGTGAATATAAGAAAACAATTCCTTTTACAATAGCATAAGAAAGAATAAAATCCTTAGGAATAAATGTAACAAAAACTGCAAAACTTATACTCCGAAAACTATTAACCATTGTCAAAAGAAGTTGAAGAAGATCTAAACAACTGTAAAAACATCACGTTTATGGATCAAAAGATTTAACATTGTTAAGATAGCAACACTCTCCAAACTGATCTACAGAGTCAATCAAATCTCCATTAGCATCCCAGCTAACTTCTTTGCAAAACTGACAAGCTGATTTTAAAATTGATAAGGCATTGCAAGGTGCTCAGAATAGCAAAAACAAACTTGGAAAAGAACAAAGTAGGAAGACCCACATTCCCTGATTTCAAAATTTACATAAAGCAACAGTATTCAAGACAGTGTGGTACTGGCTAGGATGTCTAGAATTAAAAAGAAGATAAATAAGGAACACTGGCAAGGGTGTGGAAAAACTGGAACCCTCATACACACCTGGTAGGGATATAGAATGGTGCAGTTATTTGGAAAAATAGTCTGGCAGTTTCTTAAGAAGTTAAACATAGAGTTACCCTATGATCCAGAAATTCTACTCATAGGTTTCAATTCAAGAGAGAAATGAAAACGCACATCATGCAAAAACTCATATACAAATGTTCACTGCAGCATGATTCATAATAGCAAAAAAGAGAAATAAACTCAAATGTTCATTATCTGATGAATGCATTTAAACAATATTTCTTAAACGTTTTTAAAAAGTAAGCTGGACACAGTGGTGTGTGCCCAGAATCCTAGCTCCTCAGGAAGCTGAGGTTGGAGGATTGCCTGAGCCCAGGCGTTCAAAACCAGCCTGGGGAAAGTAGCGAGACTCCCCATCTCAGAAAAATGGTCTCACTTGTTCTTTCAAAATTATTTTCATTTCTGTGATGGTTTTCCTTCTTTCTTTTATTTCCTCCTTCAGTCTGTCATTTAGTATTTCATTTCCTTCAATTATCTGATCATCTATATTGTATTCTTGCACTGTGTTCTTTCACAAAAGCAACAATTGCTTCATTGTCTATTGATTTCAGTTCATGGTAAAATATTTGGCAGCCCCAAACATTTGCCTGGGGCAAGAGTAAAACCAAAACCCCCAGCCACTTGTCTAAATTTAAAAGGTATAAGTCAAGTTTTGGAACTACTGAATAAAATACATTCTGCTCTCTTATTTTGACCAAAATACTTTTAAAACAACATAAAAATATGCAGAGATGATCTTTATATGACTGAAATGCAGTCAATATAAAAGAGAACTAAATTTAATTATTACTGTACATGTCTAGGTGTTCTGTTCATGGATAAGCAATACAAGAAACAAATAAATAAAAGAAACAAATATATTTTATAAATTACATTTATTCCATGAATTTTATTTTTTGTCTTCATTTTAGCACAATCACAGTATCAACAAATGTCATACTGTTTTCACATAATTTCTGTTCCATTGAAGGTAACAATCTAAAGGATTACAAAAGAAACATTTTATTCAAAGTGTCCCAAATTTCCACAAAGGGGTACAAAATGTGTACACTTTGAACACAAAAGGAAGCAATAAAATCAGTGGGGCACTTAGTGGAAAACAATACTTTATTATGCAAAAATTTTTTGTTTTTGTTTTGAGAGGAAAAATATGACAGGTTAATTAATTTGTCATTTCTGTTTCCTGAAACTTCTGACGCTCCAATCCTCGCAGATCCATGCAGCAGTGTCAGTAGCAATCAACCCATAAATCTGAACAACAGTTGGGCACAGTTACCTATTGTTTTAAATATATTGGGCAAAGGATTTGGAGAAGCATTTCCCTGGAGTTATTCACAAAAAGTTTAGATTAGTTCTGCTGTGCTGACACTGAGCATCAAATCCAAAAGTGACAGAACTGCTTTTAATAAGTGTTCTTTAATAAGAGTGTTCTTTAATAAATGTGTGTGCTTGTGATATATGGGTCCCTCTGAAGTGTGGAACCCAGAGCAGAGGCCCCTTTTTTTCTGAGTCAATGAGTGATACTGGTATTTGGTACTTTCCATCTTCTCTATACCATGTTTTTCTGGTTAGTTTTCTTCATCTGATGCCATGTTTGACTGCTCTTTCTTACATTTTTTTTCCTCTAGTATCCTTATCTACCAGTGCAACAGCAAATACTACAGATCATATATCCTCGTTGGCTCTTTCCAGGAGCTGCTACAATCCCTCCCCAGCCCACTATGCCAACAGCCCATTCACACTACCTGTTAACACGACTTAACTATTTTTACATTGAGGATCTTCATCTGGTATCCAGTTTTGCTCGGTGTTATGGGTTGAATCGTGTTCCCACGTAAGTAAAAAACATGTTGAAGTCCTAACTCTAGTACCTCAGAATGTGACCTCATCTGGCAGAGACTGGAGTTATGCAACTGCAAACCAAAAATTGCACGTCAACCACCAAAAGCTGGGAAGAGGCAAGCAAGGACATTTCTGCAGTTTCCAGAGGAAGTGTAGCCCTGCTTATACCTTGATTTTGAACTTCTAGGTCCCAGAACTGAAGAGACAATGAGTATTTATTGTTTTGTGGTACTTTGTTATGACCGCACTAGGAAACTAATACACAGTGTGTTTTACCCATTTCTTGTTGCTCTGGTTCATTTCTAAGAGAAGATGAAACTTTGGATCTAAGATGTCAGTCAAGTTCATAGTGTCAGCAGTTCTCCACATTTGCAGTAGAATTGTGAGACTAGAATTGTCTACATGATTGCCCTAAAAGGAATGGGTTTCTATTCCATCTACTAACCCACAAAAGATCCTTAATAAATAAACATACATGAGAAGTATTTTCATATATGGAGGCAACTAAACTTCTCCATAGCATAAGTTTGACTGTAATTTGGAGGATGTTTGAATTATTATGAGATCATTTGTGTCCTTGCAAAGTTTTTGCATTCTTAGAAACAGAGGCTCCCTGTAAGTAAACATAACCAAGTCATGGTGAAAGTCTCAGATGTCCTCCCAGACCCATATGGGGACATAGGCTTATGACGTCAGAAAAACATGAAATTCTGTTTTCCACTGAGGACTCTGGAGGCCTCAACATAGTCACTATTCCATATATTTCTACACTCTCACTACTCTCCACAAGGAGTAGCTCATTGGAGAGTGAATATTTTGTAAAAATGTGTAGTTCTTGGGGTTTCAACTTTTTTTTTTTTCTTTGAGACGGAGTCTCACTCTGTGGCCCAGGCTGGAGTGCAGTGGTGTGATCTCCGCTCACTGCAAGCTCCCCGTCCTGGGTTCACGCCATTCTGCCTCAGCCTCCCAAGTAGCTGGGACCACAGGTGCCCATCACCACGCCTGGCTAATTTTTTGTATTTTTTAGTAGAGACAGGGTTTCATCATGTCAGCCAGGATGCTCTCAATCTCCTGACCTCATGATACACCTGCCTCGGCCTCCCAAAGTGCTGGGATTACAGGCGTGAGCCACCATGCCAGGCCCGGGTTTCAACTTTCTATCAGGAAAGGTGAGAAGTGGAAGGTGGTCTTTCAAATGTGGTTTGATCATTCTGAATCTATCATCATGACACTTGGCTTGTGCAAATCCCAAACATCCAATGATTAATAATAACATTCTCTGACAGCTACTTTCCCATTTCTCTCCTCTTCTTTACCTGTTTATTATTTTTTAAAAATTAGATAGAGTCTTGCTATATTGCCCAGGCAGGACTTGAACTCCTAGGCTCAAGCAACTTCTGCCTCAGCCTCCTGAGTAGCATGGATTACAGGTGCATGTCACCATGCCCAGCTTCTCTACTCTTCCTTAGAACAATACTCTTATTACCATTATTATTGTGGTTAAAAAAACACACAGTCTGGCTGGGCGCGGTGGCTCAAGCCTGTAATCCCAGCACTTTGGGAGGCCGAGACGGGCGGATCATGAGGTCAGGAGATCGAGACCATCCTGGCTAATACGGTGAAACACCGTCTCTACTAAAAAATACAAAAAACTAGCCGGGCGACGAGGCGGGCGCCTGTAGTCCCAGCTACTCGGGAGGCTGAGACAGGAGAATGGCGTGAACCCGGGAGGCGGAGCTTGCAGTGAGCTGAGAGCCGGCCACTGCACTCCAGCCTGGGCGGCAGAGCAAGACTCCGTCTCAAAAAAAAAAAAAAAAAAAAAACACACACAGTGTTGTATTTATCATCTTGTATTAGGCCATTCTTGTGTTGCTATAAAGAAATACCTGAGACTGGGTAATTTATAAAGAAAACAGGTTTAATTGGCTCACAGTTTGCAGGCTGTATCAGCATGGTGCTGACATCAGCTGGCTTCTGGGGAGGCCTCAGGGAACTTTTACTCATGATGGAAGACAAAGTGGGAGCTTGCATGTCCCACGGGGAAAGCAGGGGCAAGACTGTGGGGAGAGGTGCCACACACTTTTAAATGACCAGATCTTGTATGAACTCAGATCAAGAGCTCACTTATCACCAAGGGGATGGCCTAAGTCATTCATGAGGGATCTGCCCCCATGACCCAAACACCTCCCACCAAGGTCACCTCGAACATTGGGGATTATATTTCAACATGAGATTTGAGTGGGGACAAATGTCCAAACGATATCATTCCATCTCTGCATCCCCCTTCTCATGTCCTTCTAATATTGTAAAATAAGATTATGCTTTCCCAATAGTCTCTCTTAACTTGTTCCAGCTTTAACTCAAAAGTCCAAAATCAAATAAGACAAGCCAAGTCGTGTCCACCTATAAGCCAGCCTGTAAAATCAAACAAGTTATTTAGTTTCAAGATACAATGGAAGTACCAGCATTGGGTAATCATTCCCATCTCAAAAGGGAGAAATCGGTCAAAAGAAAGGGGCTACAAGCCCCATGCAAGTTAGAAATCCTGCATTAATTCTTAAAGCTTCAAAACAATCTCCTTTGACTTCATGTCCCACATCCAGGGCACAGTGATATAAGGGTTGGGCTCCCAAAGCCTTGAGCAGCTCTGCCCCTGTGGCTTTATGGGTTCTGTCCCACAGCTGATCTCACAGGTTGTTGAGTGCATGCAGTTTTTCCAGGCACAGGGTGCAAGCTGCCAGTGGATCTACCACTCTGGGTTCTTGAGGACAGTGGTCCCCTCCACTAGGCAGTGCCCCAGTGGGGACTCTGTGTAGGCTCCAACTCCACATTTCCCCTCAGTACTGCCCTAGCAGAGGTTCTTTTTGAGGGCTCTGCCCCTGTAGCAGGCTTCTGCCTGGGCACCCAGGCTTTTTCATATATCCTCTGAAACACAGATGAAGGCTGGCACACCTCATTCACTCTTTTACCCTACAGGCTTAACACCATGTGGAAGGCACCAAGGCTTATAGTGGCTTTCACTCTCCAGAGTGGTGGCATGAGCAGTATCTGGGGTCTTTTGAGCCAAGGCTTGAGCCAGAGTGGCCAGAATGTAGGGAACAGTGTCCTGAGGCTGTGCAGGGCAATGGACCCCATTTTCTCAGTTGGTCTAGCTAAGGGTTAGACAATTTCATTGATCTTTTCAACAACAACAACTTCGTTTCCTTGATGTTTTTCTATGGTATTTTTATTCTCTAATTCATTTACCTATACTCTAATCCTTCTGATAACTTAGGGTTTAGTTTGTTGTTCTTTTCTAGTTCTTTGAGGTATAGATTGTTCATTTGAGATCTTTCTTCTTTTTTAATGTAGGTGTTTACCACTATAAACCTCTCTCTCACTTCTACTTTCACTACATTCCATAAGTGTGGTATGTTGCATTTTTGCTTTCATTAGTTTCCAGATATTCTCTAAATTCACTAGTGTTTTCTTCTCTGACCATTCATTAAGAGGGCACTGCTTAGTTTCCACAAATTCATGGACTTTCTTGTTTTCCTTCTGCTATTGATTTCTTGTTTTATTTCATTGTGATTGGAGAAGATATTTTGTATGATTTCAGTCTCCTTAAATTTGTCAAGATTTGTTTTATGGCCTAACATGTGGTCTATCTTGGAGAATGTTCCACGACTACTTAAGAATGTATATTCTGCTGTTGTTGAGTGGACATCAGTTAGAGCCAACTGATCTATACTGTTGTTCATGTCTTCTGTTTCCTTGTCGATCTTCTGTATGGTTGTTCTGGTCATAAATGGAAGAGGAGTATTACGTCTCCTGCTATTATTGCGTTGCTGTTAATTTCTTCTTTCAGTCCTGTCAATGCTTCACCTATATGGGAGTTCTAACATTAGATGTGCATGTATTTATAGTTGTTATACGTTCCTGACGAATGGACCCTTTATCATTACATAACATCCTTTCTTGTCCTCCTGACAGTTTCTACTTAAAGACTATCTTGTCTAATATTACATATGGTCACCCCTGTTCTCTTATAGGTTCCCATTTACATGGAATCTTTTTCTGTCCCTTTAGTTTTAGCCCATGTGTGTCCTTAAGTGTAAAGTAAGTGTCTTGTAGAAAGCATATAGCTGGATCTTGTTTTTTAAAATACGTTCTGCCAATCTATGTCTTTTAATTGGGGTGTTTAATGCATTTACATTTAAAGTAATTGCTGATAGGAAAGAACTCACTATTGCCAGATTGTTAATTGTTTTCTGTTTGTTGTGTAGCTTTTTGCCCCTCTTTCTTCCCTTGCTGTCTCCTTTTGCGTTTTGTTGATTTTTTTGTAGTGACATATTTTGATTCTCTTCTCATTTCCCTTTGTGTATATTCTGTAGATATTTTCTTTGTGGTTACCATTGCAATTACATAAAACATCTTAACATTGTAACATTCTGTTTTACGCTGCTAATAACTTACCTTCATTCATGTGTAAAAACTCTGCTCCTTTACATCCTGCCCCTCTTCATGTTATGTTATTAATAACACAAATTTTCTCTTTTTATAATTAGTATCCAGTAATATACATACATAATTACTTCTAATTTTTTTAAATTCAATTTTATTTCAAGACAGGGTCTCATTATATCATTCAGGCTGGAGTGCAGTGATATGATCATGGCTCACTGCAGCCTCAACCTCCTGGGCTCAAGCAATCCTTTTGCCTCACCTACCCAAGTAGCTAGGACTACAGGCATGCACCACCATGCCTGGCTCCTTTTTTTTTTTTTTGGAGAGAGATGAGGTCTTGCTATGTTGCCCAGGATGGAAGAGCAAATATAAATTGATAAGAAAAACAAAAAAACAAAAACAAAAAAAACAACCCTATGAAAAAATGAGTAACAAACAGACACACGACTCAAAAAAGGAAATGCATATGGATTTTAAGCATATAAAAAGTTGCTAGGCCTGCCCAGCACTGCCTGCCCCATGTCAGAGTCGTAGCCCCCTTCGCCTGTGTCCATCATTCCATGCAGAAGCACCACCAGCATGTCTGACAAACTGCCCTACACAGTCACTGACATCAGCCTGCACGCCTGGGGACACAAGGCCCTGGACATTGTGGAGGCTGACATGGTGGGCCTGATGTATATGAGGGAGTTGTTCCTGGCTCCAAGCCACTGAAAGGCACTCACATCACTAGCTGCCTGAAAATGACAATGGAGACCATTGTCCTCATTGAAACCCTCATTACCTCAAGTGCTGAGATGCAGTGGTCCAGCTGCAACATCTTCTCCACCTAGAACCATGTGGCAGCTGCCATAGCCAAGGCTGGCATTCCAGTGTGCACCTGGAAGGGTGAAAGAGATGACAAGTACCTGTGGTGCATCGAGCAGATACTGTATTTCAAAGATAGGCCCCTCAACATGATTCTGGATGATGCTAGTGACCTCAACCAACCTCATTTACACCAGGTACCCACAGCTTCTGTCAGTCAGCTGAGGCATCTTTGAGGAAACCATGACTGGGTCCACAGGATGATGGCCAGTGGGATCATAAGGATGCCCACCATCAATGTCAATGACTCCATCAAGAAGAGCGGGTTTGAAAACCTCTATGTCTGCCAGCAGTCCCACATAGATAACATCAAGTGGGCCACAGATGTGATGATTGCTGGCAAGGTAGCTGCGGTGGTGGTCTGTGGTGATGTGGGCAATGGTTGTGTCCAGGCCCTGAAGGGTTTTGGGGCTTGCATAATCATCACCAAAATCGACTCACTCAACACACTGCAGGCTGCTACTGAGGGCTATGAGGTGACTACCATGGAGGAGGCCTGCCAGGATGGCAACATCTTTGACACCACCAGACTTTTTCAATATCATCGTTGGCCGGCACATTGAGCAGATGAAGGATGTTGCCAGTGAGTAACACTGGACCGTTTGACATGGAGATCAATGTCAAGTAGCTCAACGAGAATGCTGTGGAGAAGGTGAACATCCAGCCCCAGCTGGATGAGGCTGTGACTGAAGCCCGCCTGTGCAAGCTGAACATGAAGCTGACCAAGTTGACCACGAAGCAGGCCCAGTAGCTGGGCATGACCCATGATGGCCCTTCAAGCCTGATCACTACTACTGCTTAAAGGCAGGCCTGCCCTTCACCTTCCAGTTGCTGTCCTTACCCAGGCCCCAGCTTTCCTCCCCAAGAGCAAATGACACCAACCTTGAGATGTGTTTGTCAGTGTCCCCCATTGACTCCCTAAGGTTGATTCCTCAGCTTTTGACCTCTACTGCATCCCTCATATGGTTCCAAGTGTGACAGGGGAAGCTGAGAGGCACCTCCTCAAACCCTGGTCATGATGGGGGTATGAAGGAGATATCTATTGGGAACCAGCTCAGTGGTCTTGGAACTGCTAAGTCAGTCCTTCCTTAGCCTGAAGTTGGCAGTGGGGTCACAAAGCCAATGTACTTTACCATCCAGTGCTTCACTTAGTCTACAGACTTACGCCCATGGTGCTTGGTTTATAGGTTCACTGGTTCCTCAGCCCATGACAGGTGAGAGAGAGCTATATATATTGAAGGGCAAGGGAGAACTGAAGGGCAAGGAAGAACTGTTCCTGAGAGCCTGGCTTAGTGCTGGGCCTTCCCTTAAACTTCCTTACAATGAGGTTGGTACTTTTAGTCCCCATTTTACAGGGGTTAGAATAGTTAAGTGACAACCAAGAAAGGACAGGGAAGTGACAGCTTGAGGTTGAGAGAGGCCAGAAAAACATAAAAGCAGGCACAGACCTGCCACAATTTTGTAACAAGAATGGTTCTTATCACAACTCTCAGTCAGAAAGAGTAATTTGGTTTATAATGTCTATATAATGTTTATAATATTAAAATAAAGCAGGAGTTTGGTAAATAAAAATTTGGGTGCCTAAAAGGATAAAAAGGATGCTTAATTAAATTCATAATACAAGAAATGTGAATTAAACTGTAATCTGATGCCACTTTTGGTCTATTACATTGGCAAAAATCAAAAGGCTTGACAAAATCCTATGTTAGCAAGGATATAGAGAAACAGACACCTTCATACATGGCTGGTGGAAGAATGTTCAGTCTCCTCAATATCATGTTGGCTATGTTGTTATCTGTCAAAACTACACATTTCCTCAGCCAATTCATTTCTAGGATTTTGTCCACTACAGTTTCACATGTGTAAAATGACATGCACAAGGTTCCGCTTCAGCATCATTTATTATTGGAAAAAACCTACATGCACTGAAGAGCAAACTGATTACATAAATTATGTCACACATATATACAATGAGATAATATGTAGTCATAAACAAAATTAAGGAAGTTAATTATATACAGATATAGTATGTTTGCAATATATATTTAAACATTAAAAAGCAAGGTACAGGGCTGGGTGCAATGATTCATGTGTGTAATCCTAGCACGTTGGGAGGTCAAGGTGGGCTAATCACTTGAGCCCAGGAGTTTGAGACCCTCCTGGGAAACATGGTGAAGCCCCATCTGTACAAAAAATTACGAAAATGAGCCGGTCGTGGCGCCTCGTGCCTGTGGTCCCAGTTACTTGAGGCTGAGGCTGGGGGATCACTTGAGCTGGGAAGGGGAGGTTGCAGTGAACCACGATCATGCCACTACACTCCAGCCTGGATGACAGAGCGAGGCCCTGTGTCAAAAACAAACAAAACAAAACAAACAAACAAAAAAACCCCACCAAAATTACTCAATTCTGATATTTGTACTCATCAGTACAGGTACTGACACAGGCTACCACAAGCATAAACCTTGAAAAAAGTATGCTAAGTGAAAGAAGTCAGTCACAAGAGACCACATATTGTACAATTCCATTCTTGTAAAATGTGCAAAATAGGGAAATTATTATAGAGACAGAAGATAGATTAGTGGTCGTCTAGGTCTGTGTGGGAGGAGTGTTAGAGGATAGGTGGGTAATAGCTAAAGGGTACACGGCTTTTCTTTTCTTTTTTCCTTTTTTTATTGTGGTAAAATATACAAAACATAAAATTTACCATCTTAACAAATTGTACAATACCGTGGCATTAAATACATTCATAATGTTGTGCATCCATCACGACCATCCATCTCCAGAACTTTTTATTTTGTAAAACTGAAACTCTACCCATTAAACAATAATTTTCAATTCTTCCCTCCCCATCCCTAACACCTGGCAACCACCATTCTACTTCCTATGATTTCGACTACTCTAGGTACCTCACCTCATATAAATGGAATCATACAGCTATTTGTCTTTTTGAGACTGCCATTTCACAAAGCAGAATGTCCTCAAGATTATTCCATGTTGTAACATGTGTCAGATTTTCCTTCCTTTTTAAGGCTGGATAGTATTCCACTTGAGTGTAGATGCTTTACCACATTTTGTGAACCCTTGATCCCTGGATGGACGCTTGGGTTGCTTCCACCTTTTGGCTATTGTGCCTAATGCTATGAATATGGATGTACAAATATAAACATTCTTATTCACTCTATTGACACACATAGATTTTTAAAAATGTGACAGATTCATCTATGATCAAATCCTTTTGAAAATCTGGGGCAGGCCGGGCGCGGTGGCTCAAGCCTGTAATCCCAGCACTTTGGGAGGTCGAGACGGGCGGATCACGAAGTCAGGAGATCGAGACCATTCTGGCTAACACGGTGAAACCCCATCTCTACTAAAAAAAAAAATACAAAAAACTAGCCGGGTGAGGTGGCGGGCGCCTGTAGTGCCAGCTACACGGGAGGCTGAGGTAGGAGAATGGCGTGAACCCGGGAGGCGGATGTTGCAGTGAGCTGAGATCTGGCCACTGCACTCCAGCCTGGGCAACAGAGCGAGACTCCGTCTCAAAAAAAAAAAAAAGAAAATCTGGGGCAGGATAAGTATACCAATGGTTCACTATGTTGGATCTCGGTTTACCACTTCACTAATTTCTGCTGTTATCTCTACAATTTTCTTTAATTTTTAAAAATTTGCTATTCTTTTGATATCTTACTGCAGGAAATGCTTAAATCAGGGAATCAACAAACTTTTTTTGTAAAGGGCCAGATGGTAAATGTTTTAGGCTTTGTGGTGGTAAATATTTTAGGTTACTTACTCTGCTGTCAGAGTACAAAAACACTCATAGAGAATAAACCTTTATTTACAAAAACTAGTAGGGTGCTGGATTTGGCTTATGGGCCACACATTCTGCTGATCCCTGGCTTACATCATTAGATCCCTCATAGATCTGTTTCCATTGTTCATTGTTTCTCTTGGCTTTTATCCATGTTTTGTCTTCTGGTAAATCCAATAATTTTTTATTGAGTGTCAGAATAGCATTTGAAGAAATGTAGATAGTTTGAAACTCTGTATGATGTTAATCTTCTCCAGATAACTTACTTCTGCTTTTGGTAGGCAGGTAGAACAATGTCACTAGCAGTTCCTCTTAATTCCCATAAACCAACAGGGATTGAGACAATCTGAAGCTAAATGAGTCTTTTGGGGTTCCAAATGAAAACCTGAGGTGTACACCTTCTCTTAGCAGCCTTCATCTTCAATTTTTGTTCCTTCAGCACCATGCATCTGTTGAAACCCCTATTGAGCTTCTAGATCTCTTGGCCTCCTTCAGAATTGGCAGGAAGAGGTGGCCTCAAATACCAGACTCTTATCTTTGGGGTTCTCTCCTTTCCTAGATACTAACCCCACAATTCCTCATGCATTACTTGCTTTCTGAGGCTTCAGGCAGATATATTTTCTCCAGCTTTTCTGGTTGTCTTCAGTGAGAGAGGCAGCCTAAACCATCAATTTTACCATAGCTTGAAACAGAGCTCTCTTTGTGGCAACCATTCTGGGTCAATATTTCCTATTATAGTGCACCTTTTCAATGTATACATTTGAGCCTTCAGTTTGCAAAATTACATTTGGATTTTCTACTAAGAATTTTAATTGTGACTGTTAGATTTCATTTGCCTACCTTCTTGTATTTCTGTAACTCAATGGTGCTCAGCTTACTTTTTAAAAAAGGTTTAAGAACTATTGCTTTTTAAAAAGGGATTCAGGATGCTGAGGTGCGAGGATTACCTGAGGCCAGGAAACGGAAACCAGCCTGGTGAATGTAGTAAGACTCTCCAACTCAAAAACAAAAAATTGACTCACTTTTCTTTCAATAATGTTTTTAGGCCAGGCACGGTGGTTCACACCTATAATCTAAGCACTTTGGGAGGCTGAGATGGTCAGATCACTTGAGGCCAGGAGTTTGAGACCACCCAGGCAAACATGGTAAAACCCTATCTCTACTAAAAATAGAAAAAAAAATTAGCCAGGCATGGTGACACACACCTGTAGTGAGCCAAGATGGCTCCACTGCACTCCAGCCTGGGTGACAGAGCGAGACTCCATCTCAAAAAAAAAAAAAAAAAATTATTTTCATTTCTATGATGGTTTTCCTTTTTTCTTTTATTTCCTCCCTCCATCTGTCATTTCTTATTTCATCTCCTTCAATTATCTGACCATATATGTTGTATTTTTGCATTGTGTTCTTTTACAACAGCAGTAAGTGTCTCATTGTCTACCGATTTCAATTCATAGTAAAAATGTTTGGCGGCCCCACTCTTTACATTTGCAGGGCCTGGGGCAAGAGTAAAAAGGGAACCCCCAGCCACATGTCTAAATGTAAAGGTTATAAATCAAGCTTTGGAGCTATTAAATAAACCACATCCTGCTCTCTTACTTGGGCCAATATACCTTTATGAGATTAAAATATGCAGAGAGATGGTTTTTATATGATTGAAATGCAGTCAATACAAAAGAGAACTAAATTTAATTATTACTGCACATGTCTAGGTGTTCTGTTCATGGATAAGCAATGTTTGCATAAAAAACACATGCATTTCATAAATTATATGTTATTTTTTGCCTTCATTTTAGCACAATCACAATATATCACAACAGATGTTATAATGTTTTCACATAATTTCTGTTGCATTGGCAGAAATGATCTAAATGATTACAAAAGAAACATTTTATTCAAAGCGTACCAAATTTCCACAAAGGGGTAAAAAATGTGTACACTTTGAACACAAAGAGAAGCAATAAAATCAGTAGGGCACTTAGTGGAAAATAATACTGTATTATGCAAAAATCTTTTGCATTTATGTTGAGGCAAAATATGACAGGTTGTCATTTCTGCTTCCTGAAACTTCTGACACTCCAGTCCTGGCTGATCTATGCAGCAGTGCCAGTAGCAGTCAATCCATAAACCTGAATAATAGTTGGGCAGAGTTACCCATTGTTTTAAAGGTACTGGGCAAAGGATTTGGAGAAGCATTTCTCTGAGGACCCAATGACATTGTTCACAAAAATTTAGAACTATTAGTCATGCTGTGCTGACACTGGGCCTCAAATCCAAAAGTGACAGAGCTGCCTACGTGTTCTTTAATAAATACATGTGCTTGTGATATATGGGTCCCTCTGAAGTGTGGAACCCAGAGCAGGGGCTCCTTTTTCCTGGGTAGACGGGTGATACTCGTATTTGGTACTTTCCATCTTCTCTATACCGTGTTTTTCTGGTTAATTTTGTCTGATGCCATGTTTGACTGCTCTTTTCACATTTTTTTCCTCTAGTATCCTTATGTACTAGTGCAATGGCAATATCTCAGATCATATATCCTCATTGGTTCTTTCTAGGAGCTGCTACGATCCCTCCCCAGCCCACTATGCCAACAGTCCATTCACACCACCTGTCAACACTACTTAACTATTTTTACATTTGAGGATCTTCATCTGGTATCCAGTTTTGCTTGGTGTTATGGGCTGAATCGGGTTCCCATGTAAGTAAAAGATATGTTGAAGTTCTAACTCTTAGTACCTCAGAATGTGACCTCATCTGGAATTAGGGTCATTGCAGATGTAATTGGTTAATATGAGGTCATACTGGAATAGAGTAGGCTCCTGATCCAATCTTAATGGTATCCTTATAAGAAGACAGTCAAGGGAGATCAGAGACACACATGGAAAATGCCATGTTATGACTAAGGCAAAGACTGGAGTTACGCAACTGCAAACAAGGCACACCAAAAATTGCCAGTAAACCACCAAAAGCTGGAAAGAGGTAAGGAAGGACTTCTCTGGAGTTTCCAGAGGAAGCATAGCCCTGCTTACACCTTGATTTTGAACTTCTAGGTCCCAGAACTGAAGAGACAATGAGTATCTATTGTTTTGTGGTACTTTGTTATGACCACACTAAGAAACTTATACAGTGTGTTTTACCTGTCTCTTGTTGCTGTGGTTCATTTCTAAAAGATCAAACTTTGGATCCAAGGTGTCATCAAGTTACTAGTGTCAATGATTCGCCACATTTGCAGCATTATGAGATTAGAATTGTCTACATGATTGCCCTAAAAGGAATGGGTTTCTATTCCATCTATTAACCCACAAAAATCCTGAATAAATATATATGAGAAGAATTTTCATATATGGAGGCAACTAAACTTCTCCATAGCATGTGACTGCAATATGGAAGGTGTTTGCATTATTGTGAGATCATTTGTGTCCTTGCAAAGTTTTTGCATTCTTAGAAACAGAGGCTACCTGTAAGTAAATATAACCAAGTTGTGCTAAAAGTCCATGATGCCCTCCCAGTCCCATATGGAAACATATGCCCTCCCAGTCCCATATGGAGACAATGTTTTCCATTGAAGACTCTGGAGGCCTCAACTTATTCACTGTTCCATACCTTTCTTACACTCCCACTACTCCCCACAAGGAGTAGCTCATTGGAGGGTGAATATTTTGTAAAAATGTGTACTTCTTGAGGCTTCAACTTTATATAAAGAAAGGCAAGAAGTGGAAGGTGGCCTTCCAAATGTGGCTTGACTGTTCTGAATCTATCATCACGACACTTGGCTTGTGCAAATTCTAAACACCCGTTGCTTAATAATAACATTCCCTTCTAGTTACTTTCCCATTTCTCTTTTCAATTTTTAAAAATTAGAGATGATGTCTTGCTATGTTGCCCAGGCTGGACTTGAACTCCGGGGCTCAAGAAACCCTTCCTCCTCAGCGTCCTGTGTAGCACAGACTGTAAGTGCATGACTCCATGGCCAGATTCACAGCTCTTCTTTACAATACACTTATTACTATTATTATTGTAGTAAAAAAGAAAACACATGTTACCTTTACTATTTTAATCATTTTTTACCTAAAATGATTAATTCTGATAGTGTTAAATATATTCAAATTATTGTGCAATGGATCTCTAGAATGTTTCATCTTGCAAAACTGAAACTCTATATCCACAAAACACTAAGTCCTCTTCCCCCACCCACAGCCCTTAAAAACCACCTTTCTACACTGTTTCTATGATTTCTGACCACTCTAAATACTCCATATGAGTCGAATCATATAGTATTTGTCCTGTTATGAATGCCTTACTTCACTTGACATCATGTCCTTGAGGATAACTCATGTTGTAGCATATGACAGAATTTCTTTTTAAGGGTACATAGTATTACGTTGTATAAATATACCACACTTTCCTTATCCATTCATCTGTTAATGGACATTAGGGTTGCTTCCACCTCTTGGCTATTGTGAATAATGCCATAATAAACATGGGTGCGCAAGTATCATTTAGAGACCTTGCTTTCAATTATTTTGCATGTATACCCAGAGATGAAATTGCTAGATAATATGGTTTTTCTAATTTTTTGAGGAACCTCCATACTGTTTCCCACAGTGGCTGTACATTATACCACCATCAATGCATAAGGGTTACAACTTCTCTACATCCTCTCCAACATATACTACTCCTGTTCTTTTGATAGTGGCCATAATGATATGTATGAGGTAATACCTCGTTGTGGTTTTGATTTCCATTTCTTTAATGATTTGTGATATTGAGCATCATTCTGTGCATTTATTGGCTATTTGCATATCACCTCTGGAGAAATGTCTGTTCAGGTCCTTTATCCATTTTTAACTTTTTTTTTTTTTTGTCGCTGAGTTGTAATTTCCTTATATATTCTGGATACTAACCCCTTATCAGGTACATGATTTGCAATTATTTTCTCCCATTCTATAGGTTGTCTTTCACTGTTTCCTTTAATGTGCTAAAGCATTTAAGTTTGATGTAGTTCCATTTATCAATTACTGCTTTTGTTGCCTGTTTTTGGTGTTGTATTAAAGAAATCATTGTCAAATCCAATTTTCTGAAGACTTCCTCCCATAATTTTCTAGTTTTATAGTTTCTAGAGTTTTATAGTTGCAAGTCTTTTTTTTTTTTCTTTTTTTTGAGACGGAGTCTCGCTCTGTCGCCCAGGCTGAAGTGCAGTGGCGCGATCTCGGCTCACTGCAAGCTCCGCCTCCCAGGTTTACGCCATTCTCCTGCCTCAGCCTCCCGAGCAGCTGGGACTACAGGCGCCCGCCATCTCGCCTGGCTAGTTTTTTTTTTTTTTGTATTTTTTAATAGAGACAGGGTTTCACCGTGTAGGCCAGGATGGTCTCGATCTCCTGACCTCGTGATCCACCCGTCTCGGCCTCCCAAAGTGCTGGGATTACAGGCTTGAGCCACCGCGCCCGGCCTATAGTTGCAAGTCTTAAGAGTTCAGTCTTTGATCCATCCTTTTTAATTTTTGTATGTGGTACAGGGTAAGGATCCAACATCATGCTTTTGCATCCAGTTTCCCCAATGCCATTTAGTGGAGATACTCCTTTCCCTATTGTGGAAAAGTGTCATAGATACACTGTCAAAGTTCATGTGGCCATATGTACAAACACTTATCTCTGGGCTCTCTAACTTGTTCCATTGGTTTACATATTTATTTTTATGCCATCATCACATCATCTTAATTGCAGTTTTTGTGGTATGTTTTGAAATCATTTAAGTGTAGGCCTTCTACTCAGTCCTTTTTAAAGACTGTTTTGCCTATTTGAGGTCCCTTGAGGATCCATATACAATTTAGAACTTTTTCTATTTTCTGTAAAAAATGAATTGGATTGTTGATAGACGTTGCATTGAATCTGTAGATTGCTTTAGGTAGTATGGATATTTTAACAATATTAAGGCTTCCAAGCCATGAGCATGGGCTCTTAATCCACTTATCTGAATCTTCTTTGATTTCTTTACAATGTTTTGTAGTTTTCAGTATACAAGTCTTTCATGTCCTAAGTATTTTATCCTTTTTCATGTTACAGTATATGGTATGTATTTTTAATTTCCTTTTCTGATTGGTCACTGTTAGTGCATAAAAACTCAAATGACTTTTATGTGTTGACTTTGTGTCTTGCAATTTTGCTGAAATTATTAGTTGTAATTTTGTGGCATCTTTAGAATTTTCTAAATATGAGAGCATACTGTCAGCAAACAGAGGTAGTTTTACCTCTTTTCCAATTTGGATGTCTTACACTTCTTTTTCTTGCCTAATAGCTCTTGCCAGACTTCCCACATTAAATATTGTGGGGAAAAGAAAGATCAGACTGTTACTGTGTCTATATAGAAAGAAGTAGACATAAGAGACTCCATTTTGTTCTGTATTTGAGATGCTGTTAATCTGTGACCCTACCCCCAACCTTGTCCTTGCAAGAGACATGTGCTATGGTGACTCAAGGTTTAAAGGATTTTGGGCTGTGCAGGGTGTGCTTTGTTAAACAAGTGCCTGAAGGCAGCTTGCTGGTTAAAAGTCATCACCATTCTCTTAATCTCAAGTACCCAGGGATACGCACACTGCCAAAAGTTGCAGGGACCTCTGCATAGGAAAGCTAGGTATTGTCCAAGGTTTCTCCCCATGTGATGGTCTGAAATATGGCCTCGTGGGAAGGGAAAGACCTGATGGTCCCCCAGCCTGACACGCGTGAAGGGTCTGTGCTGAGGAGGACTAGTACAAGAGGAAAGAAGGCCTCTTGGCGGTTGTTGGCAGCTGAGATAGAGAAAAGCATCTGTCTCCTGCCTGTCCCTGGGCAATGGAACATCTCGGTATAAAACCCGATTGTATGTTCTGTTTACTGAGAAAGGAGAAAACCGCCTTAGGGTGAAAGGTGGGACTTGCTAGCGCAATGCTGCTCTTTATGCACTAAAAAGGTTTATGGAGATGTTTACATATGCATATCAGGGCACAGCACTTTTCCTTAAACTTATTCAAGTCACAGAGAACTTAATTCATATGTCTTACTGCTGACTTTCTCCCTACAATGATCCTATTATCCTGCCACTTCCTTTTCTTTAAGATGGTAAAGATAATTATCAATAAATACTAAGGGAACTCAGAGACCGGTGCCGGTGTGGGTCCTTGGTATGCCTAGTGCCGGTCCCCTGGGCCCACTTTTTCTTTCTCTATACTTTGTCTCTGTGTCTCATTTCTTTTCTCAAGTCTCTCGTTCCACCTAACGAGAAACGTCCACAGGTGTGGAGGGGCAGGCCACCCCTTCAAAATATTAGCGGTATTAGTGATGACAGTGGACAATGTTGCTTTATTCCTAATCTTAGAGAAAAACCTTTTAATCTTTCTCTGTCATATATGACCTATATATACATATATATAAAGAGACAGGGTCTCGCTATGTTGCCCAGGCTGGAGCGCAGTGGCTATTCACAGGCGTGATTCCACTACTGATCAGCATAGGAGTTTTGACCTGCTCCTTTTCCGACCTGGGCCAGTTCACCCCTCCTTAGGCAACCTGGTTGTCCCCCACTCTGGAAGGTCACCATATTGATGCCCAACTTAGTACAGACACCTGATCAGCATAGTGCACTACAGCCCAGAACTTCTGGGCTCAAGTGATCCTCCTGCCTCAGTCTCCGAGTAGCCAGGAATACAGGCATGTGCCACCATGCCCAAGGGACCTTTATTCGATTGAGGTGAATTCCTTATCTACCTATTTTGTTGCTACTGTATTAATCCAAAATGTTGGTCCATAGTTTTCTTGTTGTATTTTTGCCTGTTTTCAGTATCAGGGTACTGCTATAAACCTCTCTCTCACTTCTACTTTCACTGCATTCCATAAGTGTGATATGTTGCCTTTTTGTTTTCATTTATTTCCAGATAGTTTCTAAATTCACTGGTGTTTTCTTCTCTGACCATTCATCAAGAGGGCACTGCTTAGTTTCCACAAATTCGTGAACTTTGTTTTCCTTCTGCTATTGACTTCTTCTTTTATTTCATTGTGATTGAAGAAGATACTTTGTATGATTTCAATCTCCTTAAATTTGTCAAGATTTGTTTTATGGCCTAACGTGGTCTATCTTGGAGAATGCTCCACGAGTACTTAAGAATGTGTATTCTGCTGTTATTGAGTGGACATCAGTTAGAGCCAACTGATCTATACTATTGTTCATGTCTTCTGTTTCCTTGTCGATCTTCTGTATGGTTGTTCTGGCCATAAATGGAAGAGTATTATGTCTCCTGCTATTACTGTGTTGCTGTTAATTTCTTCTTTCAGTCCTGTCAATGCTTCACCTATGTGGGAGTTCTAACATTAGATGTGCATATATTTAAAGTTGTTATACGTTCCTGATGAATGGACCCTTTATCATTACATAACATCCTTTCTTATCCTCCTGACAGTTTCTATTTAAAGACTATCTTGTTTAATATTACATACGGCTACCCCTGCTCTCTTTTATCTTCCTATTTACATGGAACTGTTTCCCATCCCTTCACATTTAGATTTTGTGTGTCCCTAAGTCTAAGGTAAGTCGCTTGTAAAGAGCATATAGTTGGATCTTGTGTGTGTTTTTTTTTAATCCATTCAGCCAATCTATGTCTTTAATTAGTGTTCATCACATCTACCTTTAAAGTAATTGCTGATAAGAAATAACTCACTATTGCCATTTTGCTGTTTTCTGTATGTCATGTAGCTTTTTTGTCCCTACTTTCTTTCCTTGCTGTCTTTTTTGTTTTGTTGTGTTGTTTCTTTTGTAGTGACATTCTTTGATTCCCTTCTCATTTCCCTTTGTGTATATTTTGTAGGTATTTTCTTTGAGACACCTACATTACAATATTATAGGACTGCATATATTTCTATGCATTTACCTTATCAGGAACTTCTATGCTTTGAATATATCATCCCATTACCTTCTAGTCTGCAAGGTTTCTGCTGAGAAACCTGCTATTAAGAGCCCTCTTGTACATGATGAGTGCTTTTCTCTTGCTGCTTTCATGATTCTCTGTTTTTGATAGTTTATTATGATGTGTCTTGGTGTGGTCTCTTGAGATTTATCTTTGCTGGCATTTTCTCAGTTTCTTTTATATGTCAGTTTCTCTCATATCTAGGAAATTTTTTGCTGTTATTTCTTTAAATAGGTCTGTGCCTTTTTCTCTATTTTCCTTCCGAAACTCCCATAATGTGGTTCTATGTGATGGTGTCCCATAAGCCCCTTAGGCTCTCTTCATATGTTTTCATTCTCCTGTGCCTCAGCAATTTTGAAAGTCCTGTCTTAGAGTTCACTGATTTTTTCTTCTGCCTTTCCAAGCCTGTTCAATCCCTCTAGAGATTTTTTTTTTTCTATTCAGTTATTCTTCAGTTGCAGAATTTGTTTGGTACTTCTTTACAGTTTCTGCCTCTTTGATGATACTCTCAATCTGTTTATGCATGATTTTCTTGGTTTTGTTTAGCTATCTATGCTCTATTTTAATTAAGCATTTTTATAATGGTATTTCTTAATTCTCTGGCACCTCATTTACCTCCATTTATTTCAAGTTGGTTTGTGGAAATTTAATTGGTTTCTTAAATGTGCCATGTTTCCATTTCTTTGTTATGTCTCATTAATTTTTGTTGGGATTTTAATATTGAAGAATCAGCCAACTCACCCAGATTTTCTCATCTCGTTTTCTGTATCAAAGACTTTCTCCATTCAGCCTGGCTAGAGATTCCAGAGGCTTCTTAAGCCTTTTCTGGGAATGCATCCTCTTGTGGCTTGTGTGTGAATTCTACTTGAAGAGGTTTGCAGTTCTAATCAGAAGTTCCCCTATAATACCGTGGCGTCTTGGGTGCTATAGCAAGTCATGGAACTGGAGCCTCGCCTAGTGTCTGTCTGTGGTACTGCAGACTCCAGAGCAGTTTGCTCCCAGAGATTACAGCTGGTGCCCTGTTACTGTTAGTGCTAAGATTCAGGCAAAAATACAGAAAGCGGTCCCTCAGCCAGGCCCCTAAAACAGAAAGTTGGATATATGTTCTATATATATCTGTTCTATATATGTATGTTCTATATATACCTTTCCCTCTGCAGTAGAAGTTTGAAGGTTTCCTCCCAATTGCTCCATGCTGTGTAAGGGGTTGGGGGCTGGGAGTCTCTGGCAAGCGACAGGTTGCTGAATTTACCTACCTGGATTTGATGCCGTTGATTTTAGTCTCACCTGTGGTAAAGCAACCTGTAACTGGTTTCTGGACTTCTCATAGAGGAATTTGGTCTATCATTGTTAAATTCATTTATCCATGACAGAAGAAGGGTCTTGGGCTTCCTGTTCCATCGCCTTGCTGACATGCTACAGTAGTCTTTTAAAGACCATTTCTGGGATGGGCACAGTGGCTCACGCCTGTAATACACTTTGGGAGGACAAGGCAGGAGGATAACTTGAGTCCAGGAGTTCAAGACCAGCCTGGGCAACATAGTGAGACCTCATCTCTACAAAATTTTTGAAAATTGCCAGGCTTGGTGGTGAATACCTGTAGTCCCAGTCACTTGGGAGGCTGAGGTGGGAGGACTGCTTGAGCCCAGGAGGTTGAGGCTGCAATGAGCCATAATCACATCACTGCACTCCAGCCTGGGTGACAGGACAAGACCCAATCTCCACAAACAAGCAAACAACAAAACTGTTTTCACTATCTCCCCTCTTATTCCCTCCTCAGTTCACTCAAATCACCCTTTTGTCCTCACCACTCCACTCAAACCATACTACTCAGCCACTAGTGAACTTAATTGTCAAATCAAATGGTCAATTCAGTCTTCATCTTAGTCAATCCTTCAGTAGTATGCCAGACACTTAATGTTTCTCCCTCTTTTATGAAACTTTGCTTCAAGGCCACCCACTCCACAACTTTAAATTTTTTTCTCTTTCTCTCAGCTCTCTTAACTCACAGATTGTCCCCTCCGTCTTCTTTATTGAGTCAGTCTAATTTTCTCTATCTTAAACATAGGAGAACCCCAGGGTTCAGCCTGCTGACCTTTTCACTATCATTCTCTCAGTGACCTCATCTGGTCCCACTGCTTTAAATACTATTTATACACCCATACTTCCCACAATTTTTTTTTCTTTTTTGAGACGGAGTCTCACTCTCGCCCAGGCTGGAGTGCAGTGGTGCCATCTCGGCTCACTGCAACCTCCACCTCCTGGGTTCAAGCAATTCTCCTGCTTCAGCCTCCCAAGTAGGTGGGACTACAGGTGCCCGCCACCATGCCTGGCTAATTTTTTTGTATTTTTAGTAGAGACGGGGTTTCACCGTGTTAGCCAGGATGGTCTCAATCTCCTGACCTCATGATCTGCCTGTCTCAGCCTCCCAAAGTGCTGGGATTACAGGCTTGGGCCACCGCGCCTGGCCCTATACTTCCCACAATTCTATCTCTAGCCTTGACACTGACCTTGAATTCCCAATATGTATATTCAAAGGACTACCTGATGTGTCCACTTGGTGGTCTGTTTTCTCAAACTCAACATATCCAGCATGAAATTTTTGATACCTACCCCCTCAGAAGTTTCCACCCCATTCCCCAGTCTTCTTTCAGTATTAGATGACTTATTTTTTCCTTCATTTTCTTAGGTCAAAAACTTTGGAGATATTTTTTTCTCATATTCACCTATACAGCAACGGATGAAGTTAGCTTTACCTTAAAAATAAACTCGGAATCTTTGTTTCCACTGCTATTATCCTAATCTAAGAAACTATACTTTTTTCTCTTACCCATATTAAAGCCTTTGCTTTAATTCCAATTGGTCCACCTGCTTCTGGAATTGTTCCCTAACAGCTTATTCTTCAAATAGTAACCAGTGATATAACGTAGGATTATACCTTATCTGCTCATATGCTTCCAAATTTTGTCATACCATGAAAATACCTGAAATCTTTACCATTCCCTATAAAGCCCTACAAAATCATGTCCCCAAATATCTTCTTGAACCCATTTTTGATCATTCTTCTTTTCCCTCATTCTATCAGTCTTTTGCTGCCTCAGTTACACTTTAGGGCACTTGCACTATTACTTCTGCGAAAATGTTTTCTGTGGCTGGCCACTGTGGCTCACACATGTAATCCCAGCACTTTGGAAGGCCAAGGTTGGGGGATCACCTGAGGTTAAGAGTTCAAGACAAGCCTGGCCAACATGGTGAAACTCCATCTCTACTAAAAATACAAAAGAACTAGCCAGCATGGTGGCGGCCACCTGTAATCCCAGCTACTCAGGAGGCTGAGGCAGGAGAATCGCTTGAACCCAGGAGGTGGAGGTTGCAGTAAGTCGAGGTCGCACCATTGCACTCCAGCCTGGGCAACAAGAGCGAAACTCCATCTTAAAAAAAAAAAAAAAGTGGTTTTCTCCCTGATAGCCACATGACTATCACTCCCTCTCTCTTTTCAGCTCTGTTCAAATCACACCTTGTAAGGATCTTCCATGACAAACATATATAGTAATACCTTGCTTTACACTGCTTAATAATTTTTAACACAAACTGTGTATTTGATCATTGTCTGCCTTTCCTGACTACAAATAATCTTCAAGAGATGAGGGATGTTATGTTATATTCACAGCTATGTTCATTTTGGCGCCTGGATATGTGACCAGAATATTTGTTAAATGAATCCTACCTGAAGAGAGATACTAACTATATCTTATCTGATTCAGATCCCATAATGACCTCACATAAACTCTTCTTCCAAGACATATGACATCCTGAATACTGCAGCACCACCTCTTTTTGGCTAACCCTGAAAAGTGCATATATGTGAAAGTCCAAAAAATGAAATTCCTGAGCTACATCTTTTCTAAGTTATCTCTATAAGATTCAACAAGATCTCAGACATAGCAGATTGGGAGCCCTACAGACTGAGCAAAATAGCTGGGTTCAGTGGCACGCACCTGTGGTCCCAGCTACTCAGGAGTCTGAGGCAGGAGGATCACTTGATCCTAGGAGTTCAAGTCTAGCCTGGGCAACATAGTAAGACCCTGTCTCTAAAAAGGTTAAAATATTCACTGCTTCATGCAAATATTAGCTAATCTTGAGGTGGACTTTTTAGTTTGACCCTAGCACAGTGCCTGACATCTAATGGGCAACTCAGTAATTCTGAATGAATGAATGCACAGAACCCAATAGTACCTAAGATTTCTCAAATGTTGGAAGACACTATTCATCATCACCAAAATCCTGGCTTCCCCAACCCATCTTGGCAAGCTGTCATGTAATCGTAGTTGCTTTCAACAATGCTAAGGTTTAATCTGTCCTAGAAAGACTGGTTCTGGTAATCTCTACCTTGGCCAATTTCTCCAGGAAGTAGGCGCCAATTGAAGTCATCATTCTGAGATTTGAGAGCTGTTAGGATTCTAAAAAGTATTTGAAAAAATGAGATACCACACCACCATAAGGGCAGAAATGGTTTGGCACAGGTAGATTACCAACAGGTGCAAACATGTCAGGAAGATATACAGGCTCAGCAGAGTGGCCCCAAGTTGCGTGAAATTCTACAGCTGTCTGCTTCATAAGGGAGGATGACTGTTAGGTCCCCATTCAGGTACATTAATTGTACTGATCACTATGTCCCAATCAAGACAACAAATAGAGAAATTTTTGTGTGGCATCAACTGCAAATCAAAGTTTCAAACTGTTTACCTTGTTGTGGACCTAGAGATACCATAATCGGTAACTGAAGTCCTCCCAACCCCCAGTCCAGTACTTGGGATGCTGGTGACCAGGCACTTGGCTTTGTCCACCTAGTGCTGTATGAAGACTAATTTTTATGGTTGTCTGGAGAGAAGTGGCGTTATATGCTCACTTCTGATAAATATAAGCCTTATACTCTCCTTTGGTATTATTTGAAAGAAAATATATCAAAGCAGTAATAGTTTCAAAATATGCTTTTTCAAACTACATGTTCCTCTCTCTCATGTTGAGATTCTCTGAGAGAGCAGAAGACTGTTTATAACATTAACTATTTGTTACTTCCATGCCCTCATTGGACTATTATCTCCTACTTCAAGTAAAATGTACTAAAACAAAATTTCAGATAATATAAATAGAAAATCATTTTAAAGTAGTATTTGTCATGTTTTTGGAAAAATACCTAAGCATTATTTTAAGTATTTATTACTATCACCTTCTAGGTATGATGGTCAAACTCTAGAATTCAGCTAGACATACAATAGTAAGCATATTTCTATTGTATTGATTATAAAATACATCATACTTGTGTATTAAAATATATACTGTCCAAAGAGTAAAAAGGCTTGGGTGCCAGCCATTCTGGTTGGTTATGGCACATTAGCTGCCCTGTGAGACCTCCTCCTTGATTACATCCCTCTACCCTCCTGTCCCTAGAAAACCATGCTGAATTTTATTAATGGTTTCTTATGTTGCTTTTCTAATATGTCTCTAATGTTAGAATCTCTAATATAAATGGAATACTGTGTGAATTCGTCTGTGACTTGCTTATTCCAGTAAAGAAGTTTTTTTTTCTTTTCTTTTTTTTGAGAGTTTCACTTTGTTGCCCAGGCTGCAGTGCAGCGGCGTGACCTCAACTCACTGCAGCCTCTGCCTCAGCCTCCGGAGTAGCCGCGATTACAGGGTGCCTGCCACCACATCCGGCTAATTTTTGTCATTTTAGTAGAGATGGGGTTTAATCATCTTGGCCAGGCTGGTCTTGAACTCCTGACTTCGTGATCCACCGCACCCGGCCAATGTTAAGATCTTTTTATGTTCATGTGTATAAATAGTTCTTACATTTTCAGATTCCACACTATTTTATTGTATGAATGTCCTACTATTTATTCTATTGGATATTTGAGGTGTTTCCAGTTTTCTGCTATTACAAATGGTGTTGCTATAAACATTCTTGTAAATGTCTTCTAGTATAAAGATATGAGTTTCTCCTGGGGATACATGCACATTTACTTTACCAAGTAATGTTACTAGATTCCAAAATCGTCGTATGAATTTATACCCCTTCCAGCAGTATTTTCCCTTGCACCACATACTAGCCAATAGATTACATTTTGAACATTTTTTTGCCAATATTGTAGGTAAAAAATGGCACCTGTGATTTTAATATGCACTTGCCAGAATAGAATTAAATTTTATTTCATATATTTATAAACTTTCTTCTGTGAAATGTCAGTTCATGTCTGTCGTCCATTTTTTAAAAATTTTCTTTGGGGCAGATCTGTTTATTACTAACATGGTGCAGTGTAGTTTTAGCAAATTTAATTGTTTTAGTTTCTCAGTGACAATACAAATGGTCAAAAATAGGCAACAAAATCTCTTTTCTAGTTCCTCTACCTGGCCACCATTTTAAAAACACAAATTCTTCATATAGATATATTTATATATTACTGTATCAAAACGCATTTTAAGACTTCACAGGTCGTTTAAACCTTCAGTTTATAGTCATTCATGTGAAAAATTTCTACATGGAATGTTCACTTAGAATTCCTCACTGGGATTCCAGTGTTCTACGTTAGAAATGCAGAAGTCCTTCTTCAGTGCAATGCTAGACATTTTACCTTTGTCCATCATAACTTTCATTCAAGGGTTTCCTAACCTCACTTTTGTATCTTCGTTTTTGTTTGCTTGACTAATTTCCTTTAGTATATTTTCAGGTAAGGTAGGTTGATATCTGTATAATCATGTAGACGAAGATGACAAACAAGGTATCCTAACTCATGCATAGTTGTAGAATCAACATAGTGAAAAGAAACTGCAAGATCAGAACAGCAACCAGGATCCTCTAGAGGAGGGTAATAGTTGTAATTCCAGTGCCAAAAGGTTCTGGGTAGACAATCTTTAATTAAATGTTCTGGCACAAAGGGATGAAAAGTTTCTTTTCCAGTGATACCTCTGGAATCTCCTGCTTCTACATTTATAATTTCCATGCATCTCCCCGTGCTGTCTTCAACGGAGGAACTAAATGTACACTTGTCTTGTTTTAAATGCATCAACAAATCTCTTCAAGGCTTCTTTGCTTAGTACATATTCTGCACCTCCACTCAATGTAGTCCTGCTTTACATAGGGTTTTAATTTTCTCCCAAAGTAAATGGGTCCTTCATTCAGGGTCATATTTTGAAAGAAGCCATCTCAAATTGTCTAGTATGACATACGTGTCATCATCTGCTTTCAAACACCAATCGACATCTTCTAAATAATGTTCATGAACATACTGAAAAGCTTTGTTTTCCAGTATAGCTGATCTCTGCCTTCTTTGGTTTTCAGTCTCACAGTAGGGAAGTCTTTATTTTCTTCTGAACTCATAACAACACTTTGTGACCATGCTAGGCCCACGTAACTTTGAGGCCTTTTTCTCTAGGTTTTAAGGGCTTGTCAAAACCCAGCAAAGAATTTTAACTTTTTGATAGAGGTTTTCAGCGATGTCGGTGTTGGCTAGAATCTGCATTGAAGTTCATTTGTCCTTCTAGATGATTGTGTCATTATTATCTGAATGCCTTGCATGAGGATCATTATGAAGCGCATTAGGCTGGGTGCCACCCTATTCTCCCAACAAAATACTAAATAGCTGAGAACATTAAAAAAACAAAAAATCCTATTGCCGATCCACAGAAGGCGGCTAACAAATTCAGCTAGGATTTAGAGGCCATTTCCCGAAAGTCTATTTCTCACATCAGCCGCGGCTCCCTATCGCTCCTCCTGCGGGGGCGGAAAGGAAGACGACATGGGATCGGCGACTTTTGGTTCTCTGGGCAGCCTCAGAAGTGGCTCGTGGCCACGAGCCGAAACCGCCCACTGCAGCCCAAATAATTCAGCAGCGGCGGCGGCGGCCCGAATTGACCATTTTTCTGTCGGGTTTCTATTGTTCTCATACATGTATGGTTTATTACTTATTCTTGATAAAAGTCCTTTGTCAATTATCTGTGTTCCAATATCTTCTCCCAGTCTGGGACTTTTCGTTTGACTCTTTTAATAATCAGTTCTTAATTTTATTCAAATTTATCAATTTTTCCCTTTATAATTTGTACTTTTATGACTTAAGAATTCTTCCAATCCAAGGTCATACAACTATTTCCTATATTTTATTCTTAAAAGAGTCTGGCTTTGCCTCTTACATTAAGTCCACATTTAATCCACCTAAAATTGACATTTACATATGAGATTCCCATTCTATCACAAATCTAGTTTTTCATAATATGTGGTTTCTAGTCTCTGTATATTGTTCCATGGTCTATTCCTGCATCAAGTCTGTATTATCTTTCTTACAATACAGCTTAGTATCTGATAAGGCAAGTCTCACTCCATCTCCCTCTTGGTTATATTTGCTTTTGAGCTTCCGTATAAAATTTAGAACCAGACAGGCATATTCAGTAACAAAAACAAACTTCTTAGGATATTATTCTGATTTGCATTGATGCTATAGATTCGGGAGGAGCTGTCACATTTAATGATACTGATTCCTCCTACCCAACAACAGAAATATTGATGTCAACAATGCCAGTCTGTAGAACACACTTTCAGGAGCAAACAGATGTCCGTTGATTTGGGTCTATCTTAATGTCTTTCAGTAAAGGTTTAAAACTTTCTACAAAGAGAACTTTGCACACCTCTTATTAAACACTAGTTACATTATATCTGGCTTCCAAATTGACTTTATATTAATTGATCTTGCTAAATTTTTAAGTCTATTAACATATCTGTAGATTCACAATACATATATCACCTCATATCTTCAAATAACGACCTCTAAGAATCAGTTCTACTGTCATATTCTCTGGGTTGGCTTTTCTGACTCCTAACGTGGATTAATGCTCTGCTACTGAATCTTACAAGATACCTTACCTCACCTGTAAACGAGGAACCCCAATAGGACTGTTTTTAACACTTACATGAAACAACATATGGGAAAGTGACCAGCATATATTAGTCTCTTTAGTTCCTTTCTTCCAGACATTGTTTTCTCTTTGTATGCTCAAGGTATTTTGCACATTGTAATCACTTTGAGTTACTCACTGAATGAAAATTATTTCATTTCCTGGCTCCTAAAAAAACAGAAGTAATATTCATTGGCTTTATATCTCCTTCCTGAATACCACACACAGACATTCAAATGCTATATATAATATATATATACAGCCTATAATATGCTTTGACCTAGGGCTAAAAACAAAAACAAAAAGCAGCATGACACAGCTAAATAAAATTAAGACCACTTTCTTACACCTACCACAAGAATTCTATTCAGAATGTTAAGATACTATAAATTTCCTCAAAAAAAAAAAAAAAGTTAAATGTATTCTCAGGCCAGGTGCAGTGGCTCACGCCTGCAAACCCAGCACTTTTGGGAGGCCGAGGAGGGTGGATCACTTGAGCCCAGGAATTTGAGACCAGCCTGGGCAACATGGCAAAATCTGCCTCTACAAAAAATACAAAAATTAGCTGGGTGTGGTGGTGCACACCTGTACTGTAGTCCCAGCTATGTGGGAGGCTTGAGCCCAGGAGGTTGAGGCTACGATGAGCCATGATCATGCCACTCTACTCCAGCCTGGGTCACAGAGTGAGACCCTACAAAAAAATAAGTATTATCTAAGGATTCTCTAAGGTAACAATCTAAATGCAAAATAACTTTTTAAATGAGTCTCATTGTGTGCACTAAGTAAACTTAGAAACATTTTCAGTTTAAGAATGGAAATAAAAAGGGTTTGATTTGATTAGCTGACTCCACCATAATAGTCAAAATATTATTAGGTTAATTCTGGTTTGATAGATTAGAAAAGGATCTTTCAAATCTTTCTTGGTTCCTATATCAGATCTTCAGTTCCTGAGTCTGCCCTTTACTGGTTGTATTACTGAACTATTTCCTCAATTATTAAAATGGAATTACCAAATCATTATTTACTGATTCATTTTATATATATGCCTATCTCTAGATGGAAGCACACAACTAACATTTAAAAATATTTCAGCCACTGTAAAATCAAGAAATAGTGAAAAATAAGATACCCAATTTCCACCACTAAAATAGATTTTTTTAAAGCACTAGTTAATGAAAAGAATGTGGAGAAATACACATTTTCACATACAGTGAGAGTAAAAGTAAATCAGGGGCAATTTAATGTGTCAAAAAACTCAGTATTCATACTCTAAATCAAGCACTCCAAGAAATTCATTATTGGAAAACAGGTATTTGCACTAAGATTTACCTATAAGGAAATTCATTGTAGCATCCTTTATAATACTCAAAAACCTAGTGAAATAACCCAAACACCCAGTGGCAAGAACTGGTTAAAATTATGTTACAAGTTGAAACAGCAGGTAGCCATTAAAAGTAGTTTAAAGGCACAATCTGTCAATCTTTAATGTGCATACAAATCACTGGGGATCTTGTTCAAATGTAGATTTTGATTTCACATGGTACATTCTGCACTTGTAACCAGTTCCCAGACCAGGTGATGCCAATGTTGCTACCCTGTAGACCATACTTTCAGGAGCAAACTTAGAGCATTTAAGAAAATGTCAATACTCTAAAAGCCCTCAGTTGGCCCCACATAACCTAACTACATTCTCTCTATAAAACTGACTCAGTCACACAAAATACATCATATCCAAGAACTCATGCTACTAGTAATATTTAGAGCCAGCTGTGTTTATTTCTAAACAATGTCAATGTAATTTTGCCGTAATTTCATCACAATATCATGTAAACCAATGAAACACTGAGTGCAAAAGAGAATTGGTTCAATGAAAACTAAGTTTACTCTGGCTTTTCTTTTTGAGACAGGGTCTCACTGTCGCCCAACCTGGGGTGCAGTGGGACAATGTTCACTTGTTGCAGCCTCGACGTACCAGGCTCAGGTGATCGATCCTGCCACATCAGTCTCCCGAGTAGCTGGGACCACAAGCCTGTGCCACCACACCCAGCTAATTTTTGTATTTCTGTAGAGATTGCGTTTCACCATGTTACCCAGGGTAGAACTCCTGAGCTCAAGCGATACACCTGCCTTGGCCTCCCAAAGTGCTGGGATTACAGACATGAGCCACTGTGCCTGGCAAGTACTTTTTGAAGTCTCAATAAAAATGAGCTGCTTTAAAAGCTGCCATTGACAATGAAATAACCACTTGTCCCCATTAGGATGACTACTATCAGATAAAAAGAAAAGCACAAGTATTGTTGAGGATGTACAGAATCTACAATCCTCATGCACTGCTGGTGAGAACGTAAAATGGTATAGTGGCTGTGGGAAAGTTTCACGATTCCCCAAAAAGTTAAACATAGAATTACCATTACCCAGCAATTTCACTCCTATATACCCAGAACTGAAAATAGGGACTTAAAAGATAGTTGTATACCTGTGTTCATAGTAGCATTATTCACAATATTTAAAAGGTAGAAACAAGCTGTCCACTGACAGATGGATAAACATGTGGCATATACGTACATAAAATGGGATGATATTCAGCCACATATTGACACATGCTACAACATGAATGAATCTTAAAAACCTAAGTAAAATAGCCGGGCCCGGTGGCTCA
The DNA here is from genome assembly GCF_007565055.1 of Rhinopithecus roxellana. NCBI lineage: Eukaryota > Metazoa > Chordata > Mammalia > Primates > Cercopithecidae > Rhinopithecus > Rhinopithecus roxellana. The sequence continues at coordinate 41,513,520 of NC_044558.1, forward strand.
CGCCTGTCATTCCAGCACTTTGGGAGGCCCAGGCAGGCGGATCACGAGGTCAGGAAATTTGAGATCATCCTGGCTAACATGGTGAAACCCCATCTCTACTACAAATACAAAAAATTAGCTGGGGGTGGTGGCAGGCACCTGTAGTCCCAGCTACTCCGGAGGCTGTGGCAGGAGAATGGCGTGAACCCGGGAAGCGGAGCTTGCAGTGAGCTGAAACTGCACCACTGCACTCCAGTCTGGGCAACAGAGCGAGACTCTGTCTCAAAAAACCAACAGAGTGAGACTCCATCTCAAAAAACCACAATACAAATATTGTATGATTCCATTTATATGATGTACCCGGAACAGGCAAATTCAGAGACAGATGTACAATAGAGATGATTGGGGGCTGGGGCTAGGGTAGGAATGGGGAGTTACTGTTTAATGGGTAGAGTTTGGGATGATGGCAGTTCTGGAAATGGATAGTGGTGATGGTTGCAAAACACTGTGAATGCATTTAATGTCACTGAATTGTATGCTTAAAAATGGTTAGAATGCCAACTTCTATATGTTTTACAATTTTAAACATGCTGACACAGCTCTTACAATAGTTGCTAACAAGACAGTGAGGCAGAACTACAAATCAAGATCAGTCATTCAAATATTAACATTTGCTTGCCCCACGCTGATGTAGACACTTGGGATTTAAGATACTATAATAAGATCCTTGCTTTCATGGGACTTTATATTTGAATGAATAAGCAAAATATATAGTTAGGTCGTAAATGCTTCTGAAGAGTAAAGAATAAAACAGAGTCAAGGGAGGTAGCAGTTTCCATTCAATAGAATGGTAAAAACAAACCTCACTGAGATTCTTCTCAGGCAGCTATCTCCAGCATTCCGGTCAGGGGAAATGGCCCACACAAAGGCTCAGACGCAAGATGATACCTAGCCTGTTTGAAAAACAAAGGCCAGAGTGGCTAGAATGGAGTGAGCATGGGGAAAGGTACTGGCAGATCTGGTCAGAGGTAAGAGGAGCCAAATTGGTGCGGCAGCTCATGCCAGTAATCCCACCACTTTGGGGGGCTGAAGCAGGAGGAGCCTGAGTTCAGGAGTTTTGAGTCCAGCCTTGGCAAGATGGCAAAAAGCCCATCTCTACGAAACAGACAAAAATTAGCCAGGCATGGTGGTGCGCACCTCCAGCTACTCAGGAGGCTGGGGTGGGAGAATTGCTTGTGATAAGATGGAGGTTGCAGTGAGCCTGAGATCATGCTACTACACTTCAACCAAGGTAAGAGACTCTATCTCAGAAAAAAAAAAAAAAAAAAAAAAAAAAAAAGGTGGGAGGAAGGGAGAGCAAATCATGAACTTCTGTCAGGAATGCAGCTTTACTCTGAAATGAAGAGCGGGCTGGGTAAGATGGCTCAAACCTGTAATCCTAGTGCTTGGGAGGTTGAGGTGTGAGGATCGTTTGAACCCAGGAGTTCAAGGTTGCTGTGAGCTACGGTCACACCATTGCACTCCAACCTGGGTGACAGAAATCTTGTCTCTTAAATAAATGGCGAGCCACTGCAGGATTTTTAAGAAACAATATAGATTGAAAGCTATACTGACAACACACTGTGCAGAGGCAAAGACAGAGAGCAACCCCAGCATTAGTAAGAGGTCCCAGGTATCTTCTGGTGGTACAAAGTATTTCCCTGTAGATGTAGGGTGTGAGGAGTCAAGAGTGATGTTTTGGGTCTACACAAATGAAATGGTTGTATTTATATTCGTTGTTGGGTAAGACTGTGGGTTGAGCAGGTAGGTGGTAGGGGAGAGGAGGGGCTGAAATACTAGCCCATCTGAATTGGAAATATAAATTTGGAAACTGACAGCATATAAATCCTACAGCCATGAGACTGGATAAGAAAAGCAAGTGTAGAGACAAGTCCCCTGGAAGTGCCCTCCAAATTAAAAGGTTAGGGGAAACAGCAAAGGAAACTAAAAAGAATATAAATTGGACTCCCTGCTTTTAACCTTTTCTATTAACCGATCAAATAACTAGTCTTGGCCAAATCTAATAATTAGAGGGCACATTCTGTCCACGTGTGTGTAAGCAGAACAAACAACTGTTAGAAGATAAATTACTCTAGACAACTTACTGCCCAGGTACGCGTAATAGAGATGAGAAGTTGGGCCATTCGTCTTTCAGTGTTCATTCATAGATGTAGTAAGTCAAGGAAAACATAAAATGGACTGCTATAGAAGTTTATAGGTAGGCAGTCTCTCACTGTGCACAGACATACATAGCATGTGTTTACAATGTGAAATATAAAAGGCTCAAGTTTACATACTTGGAGTAGAATGGGCTGCCAGTATCCTTGGATCAATTTCTGAGTTGTATAAAAATGACTTCATCAGAAAAGTGTTTACGATAGATAATCTAAGATACACCATTGTGAAGAGGCAGCCATCACTAAAACCCTTTAATAACTTATTAGCTCCAGCTTTCACATTCTGCAAATCACTTTTGACTGTATTCTTAGGTTAGATGCCTAGGAAGATTCTTGCATTTTGTGTTAAGCTAATTTTTTCCCCTCACTTGAGGAAAGTTGAAGAGGTCATGATGTAAAAACGATTAATCTATTTCAGGGGGAATAAAGAGCTAAAGTGGTACACAGGGCTGGTTCCTATACTGTACTGGGGAGGGGTCCAATTTCTAGATCAGTGCCAACATTTCCCACACGTTATACCCACCTACCTCATATCTAATATGACAGCCATAGTAATTGTGTAGGTAGAACCTGTAGAAGTATTTACAGGAGACTACAAGATACCACACTAAAATGCTATGGCCTATCTTACACAAAAGTATCTAACACTGTATCTTGTAGAGTAGGTACTCAACATTTGTGCAAATGAACATTTTAAAGTCATGTGTTCCTAAATGGTTTGGGTATCAGTAAAGCTTAGAATCTTATGGTGGTGGCAGCTTAGTATCATGACGTTCAGTAAATAATTGAAAATCATTCTAACTTCTACTCACTATACTCTGCTAGTCATAACCTTTCAGAGCCCACCGCCTCCCTTTTAAGACTAGAACACTGGCCAGGTGTGGTGACTCACGCCTATAATCCCAACACTTTGGGAGGCCAAGGCAGGAAGATAGCTTGAGATAGTTTGAGACCACCGTGGGCAACAGGGCAAAACCCCATGCCTACCGAAACTATAAAAAAAGCCAGGCATGGTGGCATGCACCTGTGATCCCAGCTACTCAGGAGGCAGAGGTAGGAGGACTGCTGGAGTGTGGGGAAGGCTGCAGTGGGCCATGATCACACCACTGCGCTGCAGCCTGAGTGACAGCAAGATCTTGTCTCAAAAAAAGAAAAACAAAAAAAGAATACTGTCTTATAGGATAATTAAGAAACTAATGAAGCAATAGGTACAAACACAATTTTTTAAAAACATTGATGGGTGACCAGGCATAGTGGCTCACGCCTGTAATCCCAGCACTTTGGGAGGTAAAGGCAGACGGATCACTTGAGCCCAGGAATTCAAGACCAGCTTGGCCAACATGATGAAAAGCCATCTCTACTAAAACTACAAAAAAAATTGGCCAGGTGTGATGGCTCACACCTATAGTCTCAGCTGCTCGGGATGCTGAGGCTCGAGAATCACTTGAACCTGGGAGGCAGAGGTTGCAGTGAGCCAAGATCACGCCACTGCATTCCAGCTTGGGTGAGACAGCAAGACTGTCTCAAAAAACAGTGTTAATGGCAATCCCTTAAAAACAACAGGACAGCAGCAGTGATTGTGTTCTTCAGCTGGGTTGACAACCGTTAAACTGAAAACTGAGGAAGAAAGTTACTGCTGTCTCCGTCCCATAGCTTGATCCATCTACCCTCTCCCAGGGGATGAATGTGTTACTAGGTGGATTGCCACCATAAAAATGGGCGCTGAATCTTAGATAGCAAATCCTGACAATCTCACAGATCAACACCGTTACTTCTAAACTAAGCCATGCCCACACCACAATGCCCTCAATTTCTATTTCAAAGAAAACATAAGTCACTAAATATGACATCTTAAAATTTCTACCACGCACCTACAGCCCACAAACTTCTATTTTTATCTACCCTTATCTTCTCTCCTGACAGGAAGGGGTGTTTCTCTTTTATCTGTTCTTTTACCAATTTAATCTGCAGCCAGGAAGCTTTTTGAAATGCTGATTGTGACACTTCACACAATTCAGTGATTCCACATGACTCTTAGGACAATCTTTAATATGACCTACAAGCTCTGGAGAGCCTAGCCTTGCCAACTGCTTGAGCTCCACACATAAGGCTATGTTCCTCACTCCCTGCTTCAGTCAAACTGGCATTCTTTCAGTTCCTACTAGAATGCTCCTCTTGCCAAAAGCCCTTTTTGCAAGTCTGTGCCTAAAAGGTACTTCCCTTTCCCATTCACCAAGTAAAGTCATTTTTTTTCCCTACAGATCTCAGTATTACATTAAAGCAGTAAATTTTTAAAAAGTTTTTCTATAAAATGAATATAGATTTTTGACAGGTAAAGTATATATCATTTATCTGAAACTGACAATAGCTTATCAGAACTGATGTACCATAAGAAAATCCAAGAACTGTTAATGAACTATGAACGACCAAGAACAGCATTGGAAATCACTTCTAATAATTATTGTTTCATGGTAATGGCTCTGAAACAAAACTAGGAAGACTGGGAAAAATCTGTCCACAAATCTTTTGTAAAAAAAAGCTTCTCTCTTTCACCAAATCAGGTCTTGAACTGAGTCTTACGTAGTGTGGCATCTGGCCAAAAAATATTCCTAATGATCTTCTCTTAAAGTTAAATGCCCTCACAGGGCAGGGACGGAGAGTCTCAACTAATTCAATACAAATGGGGATTGATCAATGGAAAGATGTAACAAACAGTAATACGAAATCTAACAAAAACCTGAACCATAATTTTAGTGGAGGCATGGAAAGGGGTCCCAGTGATGGTAATATTATTTCTCATGTTCATATTAACTTGTTTATATTACCTTTAACATACTACTCTGAAGCTTGCAGGTTGAAATCTGAGACCTGATATTAACACCTGAAACAGAAATATCTATTGAAATCACAAGTCTGTTACTGTTTCAAAAGTACACCATGTTTCCAAGCTAACTAGTAAAATATTTTTGCTGCAAACATTTTTACTTGATTAAAGTCTAGTGAGGTTAATGATCCTCTAAAACTAGACAAATGCTTTCTGAATCTTTGATTTAAAAACAATATAACAGCCTGGAAATCTGTCAGGCCTCTTAATCCTAATTTTAGCCCAATTATCAGTTGCTTTCAAGAGCACCAAAATGTCAATACACAAGAAAACAACCACTATCTAGGGGGCTGACTTACAGACAAAATATAGACAACAGTCCAATTTATGTTATACTGCATACTGCCAATAAATACTAACTATTTAAACCATACACAATGGTTACCAAATCACAAATCAAACAAAAAGGACAAACTGCAAAGTCTTATCAAAAGTTGATTTTATTTTCAATACAAGATAACACCATGCTTGTTACCAGTGCAGTTTAAGGCCGACAATGGCCATATATCAAACTGCCGAAAAGTCACCTAAATGCTAAAGAAAGGAAAGACAAAGTAAACATTAAACACAAAATTGCAATTACAAACATTTTAATAAAATGGAATGAACTTTTTAATGGAAGCTAATATGAAGTCTAATTCTCATGGACAGCAAAAAAAAAAAAAAAAAAAAAAAAAAGTCTATTTGATCAATTATCACCTTACCTTTTTGCACAGAAATCTTATTGTGAAGTCACCATAGAGTCAATAGCTAAAATTTTAAGACTTTCTTTGGCCTTCTGATATTAAACAAATTATTTACAAACTGTGATCAGTAATTCACGGATATTGGTAATATGATACAATTTTGTTAAGGGCTTTCCATTAAAAATTGTAAAACAACTTTGTAAGGCTGTACAGGGCTGTAAACTACTTTGCTAATATACCATGGGATGCAGAGGAAGGAATAATAGACCTTTTTATTAAGGCTAAAGTTATCAATATTATAGATGCATTCCTTAAAATACATTATGATTTATACCCAAAGGATCCTTTCCCATTAAATACCACCTGAGTACAATTTTCAAAGTAAAAAAATAAACATGAATTCACCATAGTATTTTAAAATAATTTAAATTACAGAATGTTGAGAAGTGTTACGCAGTAACAGTGCGACAAAAAGAACACACTTTCAAAATAAAATGTTTTTGCTAAACGCAGAAGGGTCTGTCCAATTATGAAATTACTGTAAAACATTTACACCCATGGCAGAATTTTAGGATACTCCCACATGAATAAAACTCTTGGTAGTATTTACTATGCACAGTTACCACGTCAAGGTGTGTGTGACTTCAATTAAATTCAACCTAATATTTAAGACTCCCATTACAATATGTTAACTAACATAGCAGGAAGTCTTTAAAGACATTAAAATGTATATAATCAAGTATACGTCCCATACAAAAACCATAGTAGCTGCATACTCAGTGAATGCCAACAACCTGAAATTCTAAAAAAAGAACATTGGTTAAGACAAACCTAAATCAATCTGAACAGTGTTGCCTGAATATTTAGAATATTCACAAAAATTCCTATTGCTTCTTTCTAATGCCAAGAAAGAAGAGTGTAAGAACTTTCTCCCAGAAGCCTAGACATTTCAATACATTTTCTATTTCAACTTACAATGAAACTTTAATACTGAATCTTGATTTCTCTAAATCAAAAATCTCACATTACGAACACAAGGAATGCCATATTTAAGGCCACATCTTAATAAATTTATAATTTTTGGTTGAATATTTATTGAAAAAAATCAGTCTAAGGCTTCTAAGAGTCAAGTTGCTTAAAAAAAAAAATAAATACGCCAGTGTTTAAACTGAAGGTTAAGGTTAAAAAAAAAAGCGCGCGCGCGCGCGCACACACACACACACACACACACACACACACACACAGTAAGAACAGAAAAATAGAATGCTTTGCTACAAAAATCCCACTTAATATATTTTAGCACAAAAATGTCTACTATACACAGTGGATAAGCGTGCATTTACATACATACAACTAGGGGAAACATTTACAGAGGGCTATGGGATGCAAATGAACTTAATGAGTAAAATTTAAAAACCAGTTATCTGTAAAACAGCGAGAATCTCAATACTGTATTCTCAGTCAAGAATTAGAACATAAACTTCCTCTTAAGCTGAAGCTTAAAACACAAAATTGGAGCCATTGTAGAAAATACAGAAAATGCAGTGATCATTCAGGTATGAAAACCAAAATGTCGAGAGCACTCCAACAGAAAAGTCTTGTAATGCATCTCATTGTATAAAACAGTATGTATTTAGATTGGCACAGTTAAATACATAAGGGAAAGAGAAAGTCTTTACCCTTTCAACAATTTTCCTTCACTATAAAATATTATACAACATTCATTAAAACCTCCATGTTTATTTTAATAACTGACCTGAACTAGTAAAAAATAAAGCAATATTCTCCACAGGAGAATTAAATGAAAATAGTATCTTAAGCTACAAGTTATCTGTATATTCCAAATTGTCATTAACTGCTTAAGAACATTCTAGGAAAAAGGACCATTAAACGGGCTAAACTATGATCAAAAGCCACCGCAACTTACTCCAAATCTTATGAAAATTGACAAAATAAAATACACATCTGCAAATTTACACTGGAATATGCTTTCCACAACATAGTTCCTTTAACCAAAAGCAGCACTTTCAATCCAAAGTGCTGTCTGAGAAGCAGTACCATTCAGATACCGTATCACTCATCTGTTTAACTTTACTACTGGCTGAAAGGAATGTGACTGTATAGCATTAATAAATGCTATGTTTTAAAATTCAACTCGTTTTCATATCCACTACAGTTATTAACTAAGGAAAAAATGAAAAGGTCTCTGAGACACTGTTTTTGGTGTCTATGCAAGGATTTATCTCTTTGGATTGTTTTTACACATAAAAAAACGGAAGAGTTTTCAAATAACATCAACCCATAAACAACTGAAGGGGGTATGAAGAATGAAACAAGGCTTGCAATTTTCACTTTTACTGCTGTACATTCATGTGTTATCAGGTAGAGAAGGACTTTGCAAAATTACTTGGTCAAACCAAGAAGTTATTTCCTTCTGACAACACTTAAAATAACAGATTAGCAGCAAACAAATCTAGTACCACTCACACTGTCTGCAACAGAAGTCACGTAATGAGATCAGCCAAGCAGGGAGAAGAGTGATATAGAAGGAGCAATTAAAAGGTTCCACTGATAAAAAATGAAAAGGTAAATAAAGGATTTAATTAGTATAAAATTTCCAGTTTCAAGTGCAGTTAGATTTTTGTGATTACATTTTCAAATTGTTCAAAGAAAATTTTATTTTCATGGACATTTTACTTACCTTTTAACCTTACTATTAACTAATTTCTCCTGTAATATTTACATGTCCATACTTCTTCGCATTAGGGTATTGTAGTCAAAATATTAAAAAGCCAAGAAATGACAAAAACAATATACAGAAAACAGGAAAGTTTTGATACAACTGTAAAATAATGTTAAAAAAGCAACTGCATTTTCAACAAAACGCTTAAAAAATCATTTCTGAAAGCGAACAGTTCTGATAAATATCAATGATCCCATGCAGATACTTCAAACACAAAATATTTTAAAATAAAACTGGCAGTGATATGGGTAATTCAAAACAGCTAATTTTGTCAGAAGCGGTTTGGTAGCAGACAAGATGAAAGTGAAGAACAGCAGTGGAAATTTCTGGAGGGTTTCTACAGTTGCACATAACATAGTATCTAGGGTATTTTAACACTTTAAGCATTGTCCTAGAATTTGGGTATACTTTAACAACCAATGTGTATCAACAGAAGATCTCTCAAAGATAATCAGATCTTTAAAATATATTAACGTGCTCAAGAATTTTAACTCAAATTTCTGAAGTAGTGATTTCAAATGACATTCCCATAAAAACACCTAATCAAGTTCACACCCTGCCTCTGCCAATTTTGCAATCAAGAACACATGCTAGCCAGGTGCTTTTAAAGTGGGCCTGTATGTAAGGCAGGTTTGAGAAAAATCTTTGATTAAGTAACTATAGCATGAATCAATACACTGCATGAATGCACATAGTATTCCTTAAACTATGCAGACACGGTTTATCTGTAATTTCCCATTACAAATACTGGGGAATACAACCGAATGTTAATGAACATCACATCCTTCAAAAATTTATACCAATTGGAAAATAAAACTAAGGTTCTCTTTACTCACATTTAATCTGCTGCAGGGCTGTATTTACACTGCTTATGGCTTAAGAAATAAACCATAAGATCAATAAAAACAGCAAGTAATTGCAGCATCAAATCAGAATTGTCAAAATTTCTTCAATGTTAGCAGTTCACAATTAAGTGTTTCAGTACATCTGTGTTGTAATTAACCTGCATTACACATCAAATATGTACGGGTTTTTACTTATGTATTAAAACCTCTGCTTTTTTGACCCCTTACACATTGACTGGATTGCTATGTCCGTCAAATTTCAATTTTTACAAGTTTACATACCATTAAGCAAAGTCACAAGCTAACTAGGTAAAAACAGCTAGAAAAGCAGAATATAGAAATATTAAATATCCATGTAATCGCCTATTCTAATATCAAAATCAAGGGCAAAAGACACTTAATTACTATGTTTAATTCGCTGAACGCAAGATTAGATTGATGCATATCCAAAAACGCTATTGCAATGCTTTAAAGGACAGTAAAAATGTTGTCATAGTAACATTATCTTTAGATATTGCTGAACACAAGACTTTCCCTGAGGTGTAAACATCAAATAACTTGAACAGCTTTACACATCAGCCCCATTAAACAGTTTATTACAACACTACATCTATTGTAATCAAAGTGATGCTGTTTACAGACATTATCATATAAACATTTTTAACAAGAACAAACTACTACAAAAACAAGCATTTACTTGACTTTTTTTCCAATTGCTTGCACATTATAATGGCCAAATGCATATAACCAGTAATAAAGTTGCAAAAGCTATAACTTTTTAAATCACACAGGTTTCCTTCAAATAAAACAGTTAAGCAACATAAAAAATAAAAGTAGAGCTACTGGTTACCATTTATGCAGATTTGCTTTATTCAGATCTATTCCTGTTCATTTTATCCATGAATCCTTACAGGTTCAGTTCAATCACAAGAAGCAAACTGCTGGACAAGCGTCATTTTTCCCCCATGAAGACTGTTTTCTCTTGGAAGGTGATCCTCTTCCTTCAGCTGTAATGTGTCAAAATTTGTGATGTAGATTTTGCTATTCCCCAAAATACACAGAAAAACGCTGGCTTAACTATACATACACAAGTCGTGCATCTACTTCACTGTTACGTATTCTAACACAAAGTAAGAATTAACGGAAACAGTAGCTGCCTTTGTGGTGGTGAAATGTTCCAATTTACCTGATGATTAAACTGAGACATTCTGATTTCATTCTCCTTAGATATTATTGCCTTATAAATTTAATGACTGAAGCAGTAATGAAAACATAGCAGCTACTGTTTCTGTGATGATGGAAACATTCATAAGGCATTTTCTAAAATATGCAAGCTACAAAAATAAATGGAAAATGCTTGGATGATTTTAATGTAAATATTTTTCATTCACCCACATTATCAAGTCTATAAACTCATTTAACAATTAAATGCTGAACTAAATATAAAATTCAAAATTATTTTACAAATTAATGTATTTAACAGCATACAGGAACGTCTGCAAGTATTATAAATCAAATGGTGTTCCATATTACAAAATTTATAAATAAGATTTATAAATAGAGTATGGACATTTAAATTAATGACATCCACGTACAAATCTTTAGACATAATACAAATTTAAAACATTTAATTTACTTTTACTCTATTCCACCTATATAGAAATACCTAATGTAGTATAAACTAACCAAAACAAGCTAAATGGGAATCTACAATGATAAAGTTCATTTAAAACTCACATAAAATTAGAAAAATAAAGTTGATAAATTAAAATTTCAAGAATACATATATATGCAAACTTCAGGTAGAGGTTCACAAGAAACATTCAATTAACTTGGATATAAGTAACCATTGAAACATTAGGTAATTAAAGTATAAATGACAAGAAACCACTTCAATAATAAAGTGATTTAAGAGTCAAGAGGGCAGAAGGTTTTTCAAAAAAACTTTTTGCAATTTGAATATGTTCACAGGGCACAGTTTAGTGGTATTTTGCCATAAAAATAACTGAAAAATACTTTCTGCTCTACAATTAAAAGTTATTTCTGCCACTGCTATAAATTTTTTTTTATGTCCTTTCCTCCCCAACTAGGTTGTAAGTATCTTAAGAACATCAGTACATAGATGCATTCACACTGCCTAGCATTAATAACTTAAAATTTTAAAACTGCAAAAGAAAAAAAATAGATGGTACAATCCAGGACTTCCTATTTTATATATAATAGTTTCTATATACCCATATTTTTCAGATAACTTCAGCCATTGCTATTGTTATCTTTTATTGCATCTTCATCTTATATTGATGAAGCTATTTAGCAAAATTATTTAGTGGGAAAAAAATCTAAAATGGTAGCTTTCAAATGTTTTATTTTTATTATGTGCAATATGCTTTTAAAAAACTGGTTTATGTATTAAAGAAAGACAAGGCATATGTTCTAATCTTAAATAATAATTACTGGGAAATTAATAAATTTAACTGCGAAAGAATGCTATCTCCCTAAATTTTCTGTTGTGCTGGAAGGGATAAAAAGAGATCAGGTCATTAAGAGTGAAAAACTAAAGTCACAGCAAAACAAAAATATTCCATTCTTCCATAAAACGTATCACATACACTGCATCTTTGTATCATTATCACTCCAGTGGAGAATTAATACTATTTTTATATAGAGAATCCTGTTTGTAAAATTGCAACACACATCTTTTTCCAGGACTAATGCACTCATTTGTTTGATACTTTATAGATAGATCTTTTCTATTAATAAATTAATTTTCACCATACAGACATAAAATATGGGGGATAGTCTAGCCGTTTTTATTTCTATTTCTAAACACTTTACATTTAGGCACTTGGAAATACAAATTTTACAGTCTTAAACGAAAGTGACTTTGAAGGCAATACAACCCATTTCCAATAATCCAATTCCATATTATACTCTCAAACGTCTAAGTAGGCAACTACATCAACAAAGACAGCAAAAAGCAGCTTAAAAGTGACAAATACATTCAATGCCCATGTTTTCAATGTATCATTTGGTAAAATCTGTAACGTCAAAGCCACACAATTACTTGCTATTAATTATAAAAGAAAGGCCTATGTAAACAGATGTTAAAACAACTAAAAGATAAATGGAATCTACACCTTTTTAATAAAGTCTGTAAACTAAAGTGAACACTAAATAAAATTTCAACACACAGAGAAGTACCTGTATTTTAATATATCAAGCCATTATTAACAACTCAAATTATAATCGTTTCTGTTAGAAATTTACGCACATTTGCTAGAATTAGTATTTTAAATTAATCGAAAATTCATCTTCTAAGATTCAAATAAATACTTGATAGGGCACTTTTATAGATTTTCACATTAATATACTGAATTAAAAGGATTCTCATATAATTTTAGAGATGTACTATTAATGAAGTAAAATTCACTTTTCTCTATCTGAAAACTTCTCCTTAATAAGAGGAATGGAAATGAGGTGGGCAAGAGAAATAATTATCTACACACGAGTTAACTCTAAAATTAAAATTCCTTCTGGTGTTGACTAGAACATATTACATAAAAACAATTCTAGTTATTGTAGATATTTACAAGTTCTTGCTACCCAAACATTCATATTTTCATCTTTCTACCTCTGTACATAGTACTTACCTCATTTTAACTAAAGCATTTTATTACTCTATAAAACACATACATAATTGTTGCTCTTACAACCCAGTAAAATAGTAGAAATAAACTTAATCACATTCAAAGAAAAATGAGCGTTGTTCCCAAAATATTTACAAAATGAACATCTCAAAATAACCTCTTATTTATAATTCATGGAGAGTTAAAACATGCTACCACAAAAGAAAAAGTCCTAAAATTTAGATAGCATAAATGGCACCCTTACCCCTTTTTGGTTATTAGGTTTCTTTAAACAACGTTAACTAAATATTCATTCAAGACAAAATTTATTCAAAACAATCTATTTTACAAACTAAAACAATGGTAGTAAATTTAACACTGAGATGAAGGTGAGAGAGCAAGATGACTCACACTGGCATTGAATTTTCTTTTCAACAGGGAACATTAATCATTTGTAAACAAAACTATATTCTTAAACCACAGTGAGCAAAACACACTATACATCCATTCAAGGGATCACTTTCTACTCCCTCTTGTAACTTCAATTAACTCAGCTGTGCAGTGAGACAGGTTTTGTAATACTCAAAGCAAGAAAAATCAGAGGTAAAGCAATGAAAGCTAGCATACATATCCAGAGGAAGCAGAGCAGTTAGGATATATTAGAAAATATACGGAAACAGGGCTGGGAGCTATAAGGCAGACCTCACATAACCTAAGAGCTGCAGAAACAATTTTAAAATCTTATTACAACCAGTATCATTCACCAGGTAACTAAGATAATTTAATTTTCACATAAGCCTCAAAGCAACACTAAGAAGAAAAAGAAACATCTTCAACACGTAAGAATTTTTTTTTATTCTTTTGGCTTTTTTTGGTTGTATTCAAATTAACACAAAGTTAATAAGCTGAACACACAATGCAAAGCATCCTAATCTTGGGCAATAACAAAATCTACGATCCTAAGATCAAATTTAAGGTAGTAGAAAGATAATCAGACGAGGCTGGCCATGGTGGCTCATGCCTGTAACCAATCCCACCACTTTGGGAGGCCGAGGTGGGCGATTCACCTGAGGTCGGGAGTTCAAGACCAGCCTGACCAACATGGAGAAACCCTGTCTCTACTAAAACTACAAAATCTGCCAGGCATGGTGGCACATGCCTGTAATCCTAGCCACTCGGGAGGCTAAGGCAGGAGATTTGCTTGAACCTAGGAGGCGGATGTTGCGGTGAGCTGAGATCGCACCATTGCACTCCAGCCTGGGCAACGAGAGTGAGACTCCCTCTCAAAAAAAAAAAAAATGTAATTGGACAGCAAAGGCAAGTTATTTAATCCAGACCCCATACGCAATGCTTAAAAATTGTCATGGATAATAAAGATTTGAGAATTGTAAAACCTCATAAAACAGGCAGAGGAAAAGCATGAATAAAGAGTTTTAAAAAATAATAACAATTTGGTTTCAGTAAACAAAGAAAAGCTGAATTGTTAACACAAATTTGCTGAGCAGAGATGTTCCAAAGAAGTAACAAGAGGAATGCAACCTTTTAAGTAACTCAACTATGACACTAAAATTATTTCAGTAAGAAATGTACAATCTTAAAGCATTGAACTACTTTTATTTTGCTCAGAGTGGTCTGAGAATAGAGGCAGAAATTACAGAATATGAAGCACAATGTATTTACATACTGAAATTTACAATATTGGTATTTTCTCATTAAAATATTATCTATTTGAACTTAGATATTGAATACTTTTAGAAAAACCAATACATTTTAAAATGAGAGAATGCAATTAACATTACCAACAGTTCAAACACAAAAAAAATTAAGATGGGACAGACATTAACAGCTTGCCAAGATCATTAAGTTTCCAGTTAAAAAATTAAGAACTTGCCCTTTTAGCCATTCATCATCACTTTAATAGATTACATTAGTATTTTCTTTGTATACAGCCTTACTAGTGACATTCACTTTAGCTTTCAAATCACTCAATCCATTTAGTCCATTTAAGATTTACATGAAAGCTCAAAAGGACTCATATTTTAAAACTTCTAAAAAGGTCAACAGACCTTACTATGATGGTGATCAAATTTGCAGATAGCTTTTGTTTTTATTAAAAAGTTTTACTTGAATATATTTAATCCCAGTCCCCACTCCTTTATTCATGTCTACATCCACAATAAATACTGTTTGATATAGCAAATGTACAATAATCCAGGATAACAGAATTTTTTGCACTAGAAATGCTTATGTAAAATTTTGCTTGGATGAAGGCACATACAGTATTACAACTCAATTCTGATTAATGTACAAACAAAACATGGAAATTCTGGTATGGTACATCAGTGATTAAGAAAAAATGTCAACAATAGTTTGCACATTAGGAATTTGTAGCTAATGTCTGAATGGAATGAAACTCAAGTCATGATATAGTTAGGTGTACCCATTACTAGAATGTAATGTTAGCTAACTCAAATACTTTAAGATTAACAATGGATTTTGTTTACTTGGCTGACTATGCTAGTTTTACTAAAACCAGTAAGAAATTGTAATTAGTTAACTTTGGGTTTAAATTGGTTTGGAGGCCCCTTGATGGGCACATGCAATTTTGCAGATGAATTCAAGTTTCATTATCATGTCTAGTAACTAGAAGCTTGCTGATAACTTATAAAGTCTAAAAAAAAAATAGGGAACTTACAGAACCTGTACCTTTCTATAATGGAAATGAGTGACATAGATAAGCATTTCAACTAATAACCCAGTCACAATCCACCTTAAGCAACTGATGGATACTGAGAATTTTTTTCATTAAGATGGGATCAGATGTATTTAACTCAGGGGGAAAAAGTGCTACATCTTTAAAATTTAGTGTTTAGATTTACATAACACAATATTCAATTTTTACATTCAAAAACAATATCAATTTCAATAAGCTTAGTTTTAAAAGTATAAGATATTTTTTGCCTCATATTAAAAGAATGTTTTGAGATTTATATTAAATTTTGTAATACATGGAAAACTATACAAAAATCAAAGTTTTGATATTCAATCTGCATATTCAAAATGCAAAGTATCAAAACCAGCTTTTTAACTTAAAAAGTCCTTAAAATTGTAAATAGTGTTAAGAGCTTATTTGTGTTCCATAAAAATAGCACGCTTATTTTCTAGGCATTTAAGGACCTCATTTGCATATCTGTTACGGTTAAAGAAATTGCTATTCTGTCACAGAATTACATACACTTGATAAAGCCTTTAACTTTGCCCATAACAATTTAAATCCTAACAATTACCATGACTGAATTTTCAGTAAGTTTCCCATGATTACTGAAAATAATCATATAAAGAGTATTTACCTATGAGGGGTTTGTTTAGCCTTAATTTAATTTGAATATGCCAACCAACACATAAAGAAAAAAATATTTTAATTTACAGAATAACCTTTGTGTCACATGCATAAGCCTTATAGTACCCTCCCCCAGCTCTTCACATGAATAAATGCTGTTAACAAATATAAAAAATAAAATTACATGTGAAAATGAAGCATAAACAGACAACTCTTCCCACTTTATGAAAAATGTACACAAGAAATAGTTTTAAAATACAGAAAAAAAGACAATGATTATGATTTATGAATGAAACATCAAAGAAAATTATTTCCAGTTATTCTAAACTTGGGTATATGGCTTGACACAATTTAAAATTTTTTAGATATGGTGCACCTGAACCCATTTTAATTGAATAACTTTTACATCTTCTTTGCAAATTAAAGGATACTGTTTCTTTTAAAAACAAAAATCAGATGTCAGGATAGTGTCTCTTCTAAAAAAAAAAAAAATTTCTTTTCTTTTCTTTTCTTTTTTTTTTTAAGGAAAAGTCTCTTTGAATGTTGAGAAAACATCCTCCTGTATTATAAACTATTATTGTGTCAGATTTTCTCATAAATTTTTAGGGACAAATAAAACTAGTTCAGGAATAGTAACTTTCCATTTATTTTTAAAAATCCAAACACACAATATATATGTGAAATAACTCCCTGTATTTTGTGTTCTAAATTACACACAACCTAAGTATGTGATTACAAGAATCCCAATTTTTAGATTTTAGAAGTACACAATGAGTCCTCTTGATTATTTCCTTGCTTTGTTAAGACCATTAACTATTTGAAACCTAAAAGTGATAACTCAGCAATAAAATATTCAAAGATAAAAGGGTCAAAAATTTACCTGTCATTACTTACCCATAATTTGTTTCAGATGTTTCCAGAAGATTACATTCCCAAGTAGTTGGACCATTTAAAATGTAGGTATATACTGTACAAACAGTAGCCTTGGAGTTATAGTTACTGTTAAGAATACACACACATTTAACAGGAACAAGGAATACCCACCTTCTAACGATGACGATACTCGCGCTCTCGGTCACGCTCTCGGTCACGGTCTCGGTCACGATCCCGGTGCCTCTCTCGTTCTCTGCTTCTCTCTCGATAATAATCGTCATGACGGTCTCTACTACGGGATTTATGACGCCGACTCTTTTCTCGTGATCTACTATGGTCCCTCTCTCTTGATCGTTCACGTCTTCTAAAAGAAATTACTGGATTAATGCTCTCCATAATTAGATAGCTTAAAAATATTCAATTTTTTCATGTCTAAAAAAATCTAAGGGAGCAAAAAATTCTTCGTAAATCTGGTTTAAACTTACTATCCTGAGCTGCCAATAATGATTTACCAACTCACCAGTAAGCATGAACCAGAAATTTCATTATTAAAAACACTACCAAAAAATCAGCAACCGAACACATCACAGAAATGCATCACATCATCTATTTAAACTAGTAGCCTAAAACAGACATGTAGTATTTACTGAATGAACAAATAGAAAGGTACAGGGAAAATCTCAAAGCACTCGTGTTTTAAGCTAAACAACATCTACAATACGATTTTTTAGATATAAGAGTCATGAAGTCGTAACATATGATGGGGCTTAAATATATGAAAATGACAACCTATTAACATACGGTTCATGAGGAGCAGCGTTCAACACAAAGAAACTTTCTAATACGCATGTTATATTCAGGGAAGGAGAAGAGGCACAGGAGAGGGCTAACAATTACGACCAGTAGCAAGAATTGATATAGTATTCACACTGTATTTAATATGTAGAAATGTTTCATGAACTGCCATTTTTTAAAAAGAAATAATTTAACCAAAGCTTACTGCCTAAAAGACTTCTACAAATTCTGCTAAATTTACAGTAAGGAAATAATAACTGTCTATTAAATAATATTTATGTCTTATATTTCTACACCAGACAGCTCAGCTCCTTGATCAAGGCCTAAGTTATTACTTTTTCAAGATAGGGTCTCTCTCTGTCACTCAGGCTGGAGTGCAGGGACACGATCACAGCTCATTTCATCCTCGACCTCTGAGACTCAAGCAACCCTCCCACCACAGCCTCCCAAGTAGCTGGGACTATAGGCATGCACCACCAGGCCCAAGTATTTTAAAAAATTTTTTGTAGAGATGAAGTCTCCCTATGTTGTCAAGGCTGGTCTCAAACTCCTTGGGCTCACGTGATCCTCCTGCCTTGGTCTCCCAAAGTGTTGGGATTTAACAATTATTACTTTGGACTTCAAAACTTAAAAAAATGATACAAGATACCTATATCTATGACAAATTTATTCAGACACAAAGATTCTTACACTGGGTCAAAAAGGTAATAATTACAAAATTGGGGACCATGTCAAAGGCAGGCTCCTTTCTCTTAAAGACGACGACTACCAGATAGAGTACACTAAAGACACATCTAAGAATACCAGGTGAAGCTTAAAGGTCTGCCTTTCAAAAATATATAAAATTTAAAAGTTAGCAGCAATGCTTAAAAAAAAAAAAAAAAAAAAAAAAAAGGAACTACCTAAAAGATAGATCATTAATTTTTTCAGTCACTCCCTCATTCAAGAAATTGTTATTTAGCACTCATTCTATACCAGACACTCTGTAGGCATTAGAAATATTATAACGAGCATGGGTGAGCACAGTGGCTTATGCCTATAATCCCAGCACTTTGGGAGGCCAAGCTGAGAGGATCACTTGAGCCCAGGAGTTCAGGACCAGCCTGGGTAACTTAACAAGACCGCATCTCTTAAAAGAAATACAGTGAGCAGGATAGATAAAGCCCCTGCTTTATCTCATTACAGCACGTGTTTATTCAACATGTGCTCTAATGAGGAAAAAATATGCCTTGATAACAAGCATTGGTTACGGTAAGTACTATGGAAGAAGTAAAAAGAACAATATAACAGACTAACTTGGGAGAAGCCCCCTCCTAAGAAGTTAGAAGGAGACGTGAAGAATAAGGAGTCAGCTATGTGAAGAGACAGGGAAAACTGCTCCCAGGAGAAGGAATATAAAGTGAGGTGGTCAAACATTTGATGTATCTAGAGAAAAAGGAGAAATATGGCTGGAGAACAGTAAGGGAGAGGTACAAATGAGGCTAAAAAGATAGGCAGGGGCTTTATCACACAGTCCCTCAATCTTTACAGTCTTGTTTTAAGACTGAGTAAAAGTCTTTGAAGGGTTTTAAGCAAGCAACTAATATTTAGAGTTAAAAAAGAAAAAACACTCCAGATGCTAAATAATCAGTAAGTAAAAGCAAAGTCCTCTTTTTAAAGTCTCAAACACAGTATTTTTTCAATTTGTAAACTAACAGTTTTTTTAAATGGAAATGAGACAGGAAAGTTTTACCTTGATCCAGAACCATAAGACTTGGACTCAATTCCATGAAGGCAATCTTGCAAAGAACTAATAAGAACTTTGCAACGATCATCAGCGGACACTTTGGATTGTTTAATTAAAGAAATTGCAGTTACCAATGTCTCAATAGCACTCCCATAATCACCTGTGAGGGAAAGGAAAGAGATTCAAGTCAAACAAATTTTGTTTTCAAAATACCATCAAACCACTTGAGATAAGAGTGATAAGGCATTTTACAAAAGTACTGTGCTATAAAATAACTATGCAAGGCAATGTCTTCTTTTACTGTTTCACCATTTGCAAAAGACTTTCATGGTCATGATATTAACTCAACTTATTATTACAGGTGTGTAAAGCACATTATCATTTTGCAAATATAAGAATAAATAAGGTGTCATAAGGCCCCGGAACCTTTAAATGTCAAGGGTAAGACTTATATCTATACCAAATAACTTAAAATTTGGATTTTCCCCACTACACTGTGACACACAGCTTTTTTCAATGCTTTTTAAATAAATCACAGGTAATGATTTTGGAATACAAAAAGAACATGTAAATGACCTATCTTCTAGATTGTACTTACATTTTTAGGTCATTCCTAATAACATAAATAAGAAATTTTATTAATACAAGAAATATACAAACCAGCACTGGCATCAGATACAGCTCTCGAAATAGCACTGCTTGAGATTGCCCTATTTCTATTCATGATTTCTTCAAATTCAGCTTCACTTAATGGCGTTCTTGCAGTATCCATTTCCCTGTAAAATAAACACACAAATCTTAACTCATACTCAAGAGATTTCCTAAGTTAGTCACAATAGTGTATAGCAATTTATACTAGCTGCTTCTGACATGTGCTTTAGCGATAGTAGTTACTTTTCCATATTGAAGCATGCTACTTTTGCTACAAAGAAAACATGTCTAAAAATCCTCCTATACCAGTATCTTTCAGCTAAAACAGAGTAGCAGCTTAAACACCTCATCTTCTTGGAAGGCAGAAATAACATTTATATAGCTACAATCTAATTATTTAGTCATTGTTCCTATCTTTTATCATCAAGTACTTGCACAGATACACACTAACCTACCTTCCAGGGGGGCCATAGTCACCCCTATCATATGGTGGAGGTCGACCATATGGGTCTGCTGGTGGTGGACCTCGGCTATCTGATGTAGGCATGCCGCTGTTAGTTGGTGGAGGAAAGAAAGCTGGGTTCACATGCGGAGCTGGTGGTGGGGCACCTGGAGGTGGTCCAGGAAGATGCGGAGGAGGAGCTAGTGTAAGGGGTGGCCCAAGTGGACCGGGTGGACGAGGTGGAAAGGGGCCTGGAGGTGGAGGTGGTCCCTGTTGTGGAGGTGGTGGGCCAGGAGGGGGGCCGTAGCCTGGAACTGGAGGTGGAGGGCCAGGAGGAAGTGGACCCAATGGAGGCTGCCCAAAAGGTTGTCCAGGAAAAAGAACTGGTGGTGGAGGGCGATCTCCTCGATTAGGAGGCCCAGCTAGAGGAGGAGGCAGAACCTGACCAGGAGGTGGAGGACCTGGCGGACCAGGTGGGCCTGGAGGACCTAAGGGTGGACGTGGTGGAGTCTGTCCAGCTAAAAAACAAAGGAGAAAGAGAAAAAAAACCACTTCACTAATAAGGTATTTTCTTTCATATGCCAAGATTATACTTTAAAAGCATAAAGCATACACCAAGTCTTTGTCTTTAAATAAAACCCGTATGGTAAATATTACACTACCAACTACAATGAAGTATATCCTTACAAACTTAACTAGCTCCATTTATGCTTAAGAAAAATTACTGAAACAAAAACTTTAATAAAAAAGATTACAATGCCTAGAGATATTTTCCATCTTTCAGTGTACACACACTTCTTACAGTGAAATCACCCACCTTATATTCTACTCTGATGCCAAGCTAGAAAGTGAAACAAGGAAAAATGATCTTGAAAGGCTTTTTTTAAGAGGTAAGAATATAAGACGGATGTAAATATTCTATATATAAGTCAAGCAAGTTTGGAGAAAAATAAAGACCTTTTAGGCCAAAAATGGGTATTTCCTCTATGCTGTGCCCCATATGCCATGGAATCCTAGTTTCCAGGAACAAAGGCCGAGTTCCTTTAACAAGATGCTTGATCAAATTTCCTGGATTCCAAAAATAGCATAACAAGGAGAGTAAGTCACATTAATAATGCATTACTTGAAAAAGAGAGAAAAGGAAAAGAGGTATTAGGTAGACATGTTTTATCCATGGTAATTTAAGAAAAGTTTTACCTGGAAAAGGTGGGGGTGGCCCTCCTGGTCCTGCTGGCCCAGGAAATCTGTCCCCACCAGGAACAGCCCCTGGAAAACGGCCCCGTCCTCTACCACCTTGTGGAAATGCTGCACGGGAACTGCCTCCTGGAGGACCAGCTTTACCTTCCCCAGACATTTGTCCTGATTGTGTAGCTGCAAATATCCAAATACTCATAAATAGCAATTATTAAAAATAGTATTCTGAAATGTAACCACTATTATTAAAAACAACTCTATTTCTAACATATTAACTTGCAAATGCCTTGTGCCTATGCAAACTACATAAGGAAGTATAGGTTAGGAAAAACATTCACATCTATTTGGGTACTTTTAAAGACTCAAATTTTTCAGGTTTAAATATATTTTCCATAAGTAATCACGAGTTACTTTCAAAATACCAGCACTCTGCAGCAGCCAAGACCGAAATTCTTCAATAGATATCTTAATTTCAGCATTACATCATTTAAATTTTGTAACATACTTCTTCTTAAGTCTTAAGTGCTAAAACATTAAAAGAAAAGGAACCACTTGAATTTCTGTTAATTACATAATCATCCATCTGATCTCTTTACATAATAACATCCTTAAATGTGTAATGACAAATCTTTTCTATATTCAGTTTACTAAGTGGTGAAAGGTCTTGTTGCCAAGCAGAAAAATCAATGAACATTTTCTGGTCAGTGATCTCTCCCCCTCCATAATACACATCCACATAGCTTTCCTTTAATCTAAGAATGAGAATGTAGTTTCCTTCTGTATCTAAGATGGAAATAATAGGACAAGAATGGCAGGGCTACAGAACTTGCACATTGTTGTGTAGTATTGGGTCTGTTATTATATCTGGAGAAAAATGGAACAAGGGTAGGTTTCTAGTACACAGGCCCACAGTCATAACCAGTGATTAAATTTAATTCAAAGCATGGACTTTGTGAAATGGAGTTTCTAGTGAGCAAGTATTAAGATGACTTCTCTAGTATAAAACACCTAACAAATGCACTGGTTAAAATGTACATATTTTAATAAAAGCCTCTGAGGACTGCTTACTTTTCCTGGACTGCATTTCAAATTGACTCAGGAACTGTTTATTGCATGGAGTTACAACAGGATTCTGACCATGAAGTTCTCTTTTAGGCAACAGATCCATTAACTTTTTTGAAGACGCTTCAGATCCAACACCAACAAGGGCAAACCTAAACGGTGTTTAAGGGGCGAGGATACAAAGTAAAAAGAGATGAATATTATTACTGTTATTCTTCTGTAAAAAGGTCTTAATCTGCTTTTATCTAAAAAAACAGCTGGGCACAGTGGCTCATGCCTGTAATCCTGGCTGCTTAGAAGGCTGAGGCAGGAGGATTGCTTGAGCCCAGCGGTTTGAGGCTACAGCACGTTATAATCACAGTACTGCACTCCAGCTTGGGCAACAGAGTAAGATCCTGTCTCTAAAAATAAATAAATAATTTTAAAAACTGAAAATATTTCTTAAAACTATATGAGTACACATTTTTGTTCATATTCTATAACATACCATAGAATTCAGTCATTCAAAATACATAATTTGGTGGTTTTTAATATTTCAGTGTTAAAACCACCACCATAATCAATTTCAAAACATGTTCATTACCCCAAAAAGAAACTCCATATCCATTAGCCATCACTCCCATTTCTTCCCGTCCCTGTACCCTATGGAACCACTAAACCTAATTTCTGTCTCTGGACTGGTCTATCCTGGACATTTCATCTAAATGGAATCACACAATAGGAGGTCCCTTATGACCAGCTTTCTTTAACTAGCATGTTTTCAAGGTTCACCCATTGTTACGGCATGCATCACCACTTCATTTATTTTTATGGGTGAATAATTTTCCATTATAAATATACAACATTAAAAGAAATCTATCCATCAGTACATGGACATTTGGGTTGCTTCCAATTTTTGCTACAATAAAAAGATGTACAATACCATTAACCATTGGGCAAGTGCAAATCAAAACCACAGATACCATCACATTCCCACTAAGATGGCAAAAATAAAAAAGACAACAAGTATTAAAGATGTGGAGAGGCTGGGTGCGGTCGCTGGCCTGTAATCCCAGCACTTTGGGAGGCCAAGGCAGGCGGATCATGAGGTCAGGAGTTCAAGACCAGCCTGACCAACATGGTGAAATCCCATCTCTACTGTAAATACAAAAACTAGCCGGGCGTGGTGGCACACGCCTGTAGTCCCAGCTACTCAGGAGGCTGAGACATGAGAATCGCTTGAACCTGGGAGGCAGAGGCTGCAGTGAGCCGAGATCCTGCCACTGCACTCCAGCCTGGGCGACAGAGTGAGACTCTGTCTCAATAAATAAATAAATAAATAAATAAATAAATAAATAAATAAATAAAGATGTGGAGAAACTGTAACCTTTGCACATTGCTGATGAGCACGTATTAATAAAATGGCACAATGGCTCTGGCAAATAATCCGGTAATTCCTCAAAAGTTTAAACACAGAGTTACCATATAACCCAGTAATTCCATTCCACGTACACATCCAACAGAACTGAAAATAACACGTTCACGCAAAATGGGTACACAAATATTCACAGGGGCATTTTCCTTAACAGCCAAAGGTGGAATTAACCTAGACATTCATCAACTGATAGATTAAAAGAAGAAAGTGCTATATCCGTGTAGTGGAGTATTATTCAGCCATAAAAACAAACGCTGATGCATGCTTCAACATGGATGAACCTTAAAATCATTATGCTAAGGAAAAAAGCCAGTCATATAGGACTACGTATTTTATGATTCCATTTAGATGAAATGTCCAGAACAGGCATATCCAGAGCACATTAGCGGTTACCAGCAGATAGGAAATGGGAGTGACTACTAATCGGGTATAAGGTTTCTTCTTGAGGTGATGAAATGTTCTGGAATGAGACAGTGGTAATGTTTGCCAAATTCCTAAATATAATAAATATCCCTGAATTGTACATTTTAAAAGGGTGCATTTTATGACATGTGAATTATACCTCAATAAGAAAAATTAATTTAAAATAATCAGAATGATTACCAATTTGTACAGTTACAGGATATTCTAAATTATTTGAGGGAGGGAGGGTCTTAGTAGCTTAAGAAGCTTAAGCTCTTTTCCCCCTAATGTTCAATATGATCTTGTAAACTATACTTCTTATTCTAGTCAACAAGTTCTGCTGTTTGCACCAGGATTATCTTGGGTCATAGCATTTATGAACAACTAAATTAATTTAACAAGTATTTATTAAGCACTTCTTATACGCAACGTACTATTCTAGAGCTGGAGATGTAATAGCGAACAAAAAATCTCTGCTCTCATTAAGCTTAAAGTCTTGGAAGAGACAACAAACAAGTAAAATATACCAGAGCAGAAATAAAGGAAACAGGATAGGAAGGTGCTACTTTTGCACAAGGTGGTCATGGAAGAAAACTCTTGAACATTTTGAGTCCTGAATGAAGTGAAAGAGTAAGCCATGTAGATATTTAAGGGGGAAAAGTAAACCAAGAAGAGAAAACAGCTAAAGGTTCTAGGTAGAAATTGGTCTG
Source organism: Rhinopithecus roxellana (assembly GCF_007565055.1). Classification (NCBI taxonomy): domain Eukaryota; kingdom Metazoa; phylum Chordata; class Mammalia; order Primates; family Cercopithecidae; genus Rhinopithecus; species Rhinopithecus roxellana. Next base: position 41,539,108 of record NC_044558.1, read on the forward strand.
GCAAACAGCAAAGAGACTAATGTGGCTGAAAGAGAGTGGTAGGATAGGGTTAGAAAGGTGGTGGGAAAACAGATCACAAAGTACTTTGTAGACAATGGTAAAGACTGAGACAGAAAGGAAGCCATGAGAAGATTCTGAGCAGAAAGAATGTCATCTTTTTTTAGAACTTCTATAATGTGGAGCATAGACTGTAGGGGGCAGTCTATACTTCCAGTTATGAAGCTACTGCCAAGTTTAAGTGAGAGATGATAGTGGCTTTGACCAAGTGGTGTAAGTGAAGTTAGTGAAGTGGTGTAAGAGAAGTGTTCAGACTCCGCATACATTTTGAAAATATTCTCAGTTTAGTATAACCTTCTAAGATAACTAAGCAATATATGAAATAAGCATATTCTTTATCATTTTGCATCTAACAATTTATCCTTAAAAGAAAATCCAAAATCTTTACCAAGACTTATATAAAATGATGTCTGCTGCAACATTATGTACAATAGGCAAAAGTGGAGATAACCAAAAATAAGAGGTAAATTACGGTAGCATACCAGCTATGATGCGAAAGAATTAGACATTAGAGATGCGTATTTATTTTTATTCCTTATATCAAACATATAAACACATGAATTATAATTCCATTATTTATTTATTTTTAGGAAAAAGCCCAAAAGAATCTTCACTAAAATGTTAAAAGTAAACATCAACGGATGGTAGGATAGTGGCATTTTATTTTCTTACTTTTGGATATCTATATTTTATAATGTTCTCATTCTGATCCTATCTCACTTGTATAGTTTACTAGTGAAATACAGCAAAACATTCATGTAACACACAGTATTCAGCTGCCCTCCCATCTCTTAATCACAGGGAGAGTAATGGTTCCTAAACTGTGATTTCAACAACCATTTCAACCACAGATAGAGAAAACTTGGGAAAATTAGAAAACAGATCTGTCCACATCTCCATTCTATTGGTTTTAGTGTGCTAGGTAATAGGGTACATAAAATGAACAGTATCAATCTCTGCTCAAGAACCTCCTTCCAATGTAAACAATCATGTGTTGTATGCACGTGTAATTAACATTAACTTAAAGGAAAGTTAACTTGTTAAAAACTGTATCACTAGCTACTAAATCAAAAAGAAAGAAAAAAATCTTACCCCTTTGACTGGCCGTTTGCCCGATTTTCAAAAAATTTTATCTCCAAAATATCATTTACTCCCAAAGAATGAACTGCTTCAGTTAAGTCTTCATCTGTTGTCCACTGCAAGATATTTTTCCCCTCATTAACCATTAAAATATAACCAAGATTTTTATTATCCCAGTTTAGTTTTTAAGGGGAAATTTAGGACATACAAAATAAATGCTGAGTGCAAATCTAAGTCTAGTTAGGGCCAGTCAGGCTCCAATTTTTAAACAGCACAAAAAACATCTGGGAACCTAACTTCATTCCCCGATACGTATTTCAGAAACTAGAAGGTACCCTTGGGGTTACAATAGGATTTGACTCTCAAGAGTTTCTGGTACAGCTTTAAATTGCTATGATTTTAAATTGTGAATAAAACCAATTTCATTTCCTCCCATTAAAGGAAAATATTTTGAATTTCATCTTGTTTTTGAATTAAAACGTAGACAAGAAAAAACTAACATGTATTTAATATCTACCATGCACTTTATGTATTAACTAACTCTTCTAACAACCCTATAAGCCCTATTATTATCCTCATTTTACACATGATACAATAGAAGTTAGAGTTTGCCCAAGGTGATAAAATTAATAATAGATGGTGGAGCTAAGATCCAAATACTTACTTAGCAACCATACTTACATAACTACACTGCTACTGTTTCCAATACTATAGAATACTCAGACTGGGTGTTGGGAGATGTGTTACAAATTAGTTTTAAAAGAAATGTGAATAGGCTGGGCACCATAATGCCAGCACTTTAACAGGCTTGGTTAGGAGGATAGCTTGAGGCCAGGAATTTGAGGCCAGCCTGAAGCAATATAGCAAGAAGTCAGCTCTGCAAGTTTTTGTTGTTTTTTTAATTAGCCAGGTGTAGTGACACATGCCTGTGTTCCTAGCTACTTAGAGGCTGACACAGGAGGATCACTTGAGTTCAAGAATTTGAGGCTTCCGTGAGTTATGATTACACCACTGTCCTCCAGCCTGGGTGATATATAGTTTTGCAAATTGTCACCCCCACCAAAAAAAGAAATGTAAATAAAAAGGTTAAAAACACAGTGTTACTAAGGAAATGCAACGGTGCCAAATTTTACTGATTTTTGGATATACAAGTTTTTAACTTTCAAGTATACATAATAACTAAATAGAGATATAAAAATTCTATAGGACTATTTTAATGATATTTAAAATGTAATGTTAATAAAAATATAAATATACATATGTGCATTTAATGAAGCTCTAAATCAATAATCTTAGTCTCATGACAACCCAAATTAAAATATAATACATACAGCAGTGCTTCTATAAATCAGATTTCAAATTTAAGAGCAGAAATAAAACTCAAATTTGTAATACAAATTAAATAATGGACACTATTTTTAAACCAGGAGTGATGATACTATGTCTCTTGCCTTTTACACTTGAATCCTGGTTTGAGACCCCATGTGAGCATTATTTTTAGTGAAACTGCGCTATCTGAAGCAAGGTAAAGTGGTAGCATAAAAAAGGTAACTGAAGACAAAACTAATTTAACTATATTTAACTAGTATCTCCACCAAGAAAAGCTGAATGACCACAAAACTCAAAACTAGAAGAACTGGAATTAATGATGTTGCAAAGATATCTGTATTTCCCTCCTCACTGGACAAGCAAACACGTATAGAAAAACAAACACAGTAACTTCAAACTTATAAAAATCTGGAGAAAAACAATTACTAGGGCAGTTCAAAATCAATTACCAATAATTTAATTCATGTATTAACTTCACTCACCCATGTTAGATTTCCAATATATAGCGCAATTCTCTTTCCAGTATATGTATAGACAACATTTGGTGCCGCTCCTTTACCGACATCATCACCAACTGTTGGTGGGAGAGTATCCATGTAATCCCGGTCTTCTGGGGCATCTCCATTATTTGCAGATGGAGATATGACATCGTCATACAAATCTATCTGATCATGCCCACCATATTCAGCTTCCTGAGATACAGAAATAATGTTCTAGATTATACAAAAGTCAAAATACTACTAAAACAGATTTGAACACAAATTCAACTTTTTGTTTTAAATATCTGATAGAAAAAGGTCAAGGATGATTTCAGTACCAATTTTTTTCCATTTTATGCAATAGATGTATTCTTGAACAGGCCTAAAAAGTGAATTTCTTACTGGGCATGGTGGCTCATACCTGTAATCCCAGCACTTGGGAGGCCAAGGCAAGTGTATCACTTGAGGTCAGGAGTTCAAGACCAGCCTAGCCAACATGGTGAAGCCATGTCTCTAGTAAAAATACAAAAATTAGCCAGGCATGATGGCTCACGCCTGTAATCCCAGGTACTCAGGAGGCTGAGGCAGGAGAATTGCTTGAACCTGGGAGGCAGAGGTTGTAGTGAGCCAAGACGGTGCCACTGCACTCCAGCCTGGGTGACAGAGCGAGACTTCATCTCAAAAATAAAAAAGTGAATTTCCTTTTTTATTTTTTATTTTTATTTTTTGTAGAGACCAGGTCTTGCTACAATGCCCAGGCTAGTCTCAAACTCTTGAGTTCAAACAATCCTTCTGCCTTAGCCTCCCAAAGTGCTGGGATTATAGGCTTGAGCCACGGCACCCAGCCTAAAGTTAATTTCCATATAATGAATCCTACTTTTCCACTGATACTTATAATATAAAAAATAAGTTCTTTTGGAAAAAGAAAGACATGGAGACAAATAACATGAAACTTTCCTTGGAAATACTCTTAAGTAATAACACATAAATGCAAATAGACAAGTTTTTTTTAAACTGACATTAGAAAAATCACCCCAAAATCCAAAGCCATTATATCTATAATATTTGATCACAGAAAAATAGTTATTATGTTCTATAGTATTCAGATCTTGTTTTCCAACCTTGAGGAATCTACTAATATTTTTTTAAAAAGCATAGTGAGCTGAGGCATAGGAAAGAAGAAATATGGGCACGTAAATAATTCAAAATGTCATAATGAACAAGGGAAAGAGAAATAACAAACGAAATACATGTAGAACTATCCAAATTAATTATTTTCCAAGTTGTATCATTCTCAGTGAACAAAGAGCTAATGCTTACCTGAATTCTTAGTTATCTAGTCAAGTAAATTAGCAAGAGAAAAGCAACAGACCACAAAACAAAGAGTAAAGCTCTGGCACTGTCACCAACAGAATTAAAGCAATGCTACTGGGTGTCACATGCCTAAATGATAATTAGAGAAAAGGAAAACTAAAATGAAACAGACATAGGAGCAGGAAAAAAATAGAAAAGAGGGTTCAATTTGTGACTAAGTACATGAAAAATGAAATGTAGGTAAAAGCAGAATACTCAATACTATTTAATTGCCTTTGATAACCATTACTAGACCATAAGCTTGACTGAGCCTGTAGCACAGGAAAATTTCCATTTTTATCTTCTACTCTCCCTTTCCACAACTAAGTACCTGTATTGGTGTGAACCATTCTATTCTTATGACGTAGAACATTTGACATAAGGAAAAAGACAATTACAAGACAACTTAAAAGTTCATATATAACTTACAGATTCTCCCACTAATACAATTTACTACAGAAATATACAAATGGCACATATGGAGGAGCTAATGGTTTTAGGGGCCATGAGCCAAAATAGTCCCTAAATGGATAGAGAATGACCCAGAAAAAAGCATTTGTTATATGATGGTAAACAGAGCAACAAGATATTATTATGGGCCCGGGCTACTGTTTTGTTATTTAAAAGACAGCCAGAATACGATCTCTTTAAAAGAAAAAGAAAAAAGCCTAGAAGGGGAAATATCATTTATATACATAAAGGGACCTCAAGTAATCATCAGGTAATCTATGTAATTAATGATGTATCCAATTTACTAGTTACAGGATCTTTACATACCAATTTTACTTGTTATGAGGTAGAATATCTAAAAGACTTATTTAATAAGGGGTCTGGGATCTCAAGGTTAAATCAGAGAACAAAGCTAAATTTAACAAAGGGCAGAAACTAAGACCACAAGTCACCGAATAATGCCATAATTTTATTGTTTGTACAGCAATCTAAAATAATCTTTAAGAAATGAGTTTTTGTTAAACAAAGTAACATGCTCAAATTTCAATGACCACAGAAACTAGGAAAAAAGGGTAAGTTTTGTTATGAAGTTTCAGTGTAGCTGAAGCTTCAGGCGGTGTGGCTGCAGCAGTAGTTCCATGCACTTAAGATACTAAAAAGTTTCCCACAAGGGGTGTTGGGCACTTTAATCTCTCTTGAAATCCGATTCTGTACATCAAGTAGAATTATTAATATTATTCAAAGGGAGTTGAGTTTCCATCCTCCTCAGCAGAAACTATAATCACAATATATGGTCTGAGGGAAAGTAAAAAAGAATGGAAGGGTTATTAACAGCAGCACTAAATGTATTTTTAAATTTACACTTTCACTTACATAAATAGGTGAACAGATTATTTTTCTTCTATTAGCTACAAACCTGTGAAAATGTTTACATAAGTAGACAAAAAATTTACAAGCATAATTGCAGCTACACTAACCTGGTACACCACAATCACTATTTTTGTCCATCCATGAATTCCTATGTTGACACAAACCAATTTTCCACATTGATATGATTCTACCAATATTTAGAATCAGCCATTTTGTCTGGCAGTTGTACTGCTTCCAAGTGGTTGTAGTACGATCCTAATTAAGACCATTGTCCCGGGGTCCATGTGGACTAGTTAGCTTCTCTGTTCCAACGCCACAGCCTGTACACTTAGCCCCAATGGTATACATTTAAACTTTGTGGAAAAAATATAATGAATCTGAATACATTTGCTGCCATTACTAAAAATGAAACTCAAAGCACACTCTCATGTAGTATCAGTAATCTTCCTTTTAATCAGCTTCATATCATGTCAATCCTCCAGAGTAAAAAAATACAGAACACACTGAACTTTGTTCTTACTTCAGAAAGTGAGAAAACATGCATGATGTTTGCATGAGAAATTATGAAAAATGTATATCACAGGTCATACAGAAATAGAGCTCTGCAAGCCTACTGAACAAACTAAAAAAAAGGTTTCCAGTTTTAAAGAAATATTTAACAGTATCATTTTTTATTACATAGTCTTTTCAATTATTACTTTTAATTTTAATGACATTCAAAAACAAGAAAATATCATCATCCCTCTAGTTATCTCTGATACCAAATGCTGCCCAATCTTATCGGCTGTTCATAGTAGCTAGCTAGCTACATTACATAAAGATGGGAATAAACAACAGCTCTTAGGGTTAAAAAAAAACTCACTAATCTTTTTCATTCCCTACCATTCTAAATCACTACAATCATTCTAAAGGCAAGGTATTTTCTCAACATTTTACGAAATAAGATTACGTTCTACATGACATACAAGTATCTGTTGCCAAGCCAGAGAAAATGGATGGTAAAATGACCAAAATCCTATTAGTTCCCTTAAAGTAAGGCTTCTCAACCTTTTCATTATCCCTGTCTACTCCCTCCCTTCAAGAAGTTACTTTTAGACATTTTTTCCCCTAATTACCTGTCTTACAATTTTAATATCACAGATACATGATACATATTGTATACCACTATTGGGATGAACTTGCTAGCTGTCAAAATATTCATCATTCTCCCTGACAGACCTGACATTTTTTTGATGGTTCTAAAATTACAGTAACATCATTCGAGGCTAGGCATGGTGGTTCATGCCTGTTAATCCCACCACTTTGGGAGGTCAAGGCAGGAGGATCCCTTGAGTCCAGGAGTCTAAGACTAGCCTGGCCAACTTACGGAGATCCCATCTCTACCTGCCCCTCCCCAAATATATATACACACACACAGATATTTCGTGCATTATATGATACTATCAGTAAATGCACAGCAAAGGCCACTTGTTTCAAAGCGTATTTTAAATTATTTCCATTTAGAGAAATATTATCAAGGGGGGAAGTTACATTTTGCATTTACAAAATATATCCTGTACCTAGGAAAAGAAACACTAGTATGCAGAATCCAATAGCAAATAACCTAATGCATATATTTTTAAAGAAAATATAACATTTTATCTAATTATGTTCTGAGTAGGCATTAATATTGGCTAGTAATCCCCGTAAAAATCCCTTCCTTAACTAATGGTAAGGAAGCCAATTTGGTACTAAAAATATGCCACATAAACCATAGTGGACAATCCATAGGCAACTAAATTAACTGTACCCATAAATAACAAAACAGAGAAGAGTTCTAGCTTCCCTGAACATTCCTATCCATTTTTCTGAATCAATTCTAACTAGCTCATCTCAACCTGACAGCTTTACTTCAGATGGTTTCCTAGTAAACATAAACAAATCATAAACGATGTTTCTCTGATATTTGTCCAAGAAACTTACTTTCATTAACTGGCTAAACAATTGGCTAGAATACACACATAATGACTGAATGTAAAGCAAAATGATTCATGACATAAAAACTGACTTATCGGATGTTCAGGTCCGTAACTCCTAAGTGAATTTTTCGTTTCAACTACCACCTCTATACACCTCCATTTTTTAAAAAGTAATTATTTCTGTGTGTGACAAAGTCTTGCTCTGTTACTCAGGCTGGAGTACAATGGCCTGATCTCAGCTCACTGCAGACTCTGCCTCCCAGGTTCAAGCAATTCTTCTGCCTCAGCCTCTAAAGTAGCTGGAATTACAGGTGTGCACCACCACGTCCGGCTAAATTTTTTATTTTTAATAGAGACAGCGGTTTTACCATGTTGGCCAGGCAGGTTTCAAACTACTGACCTCAAGTGATCCGCCTACTTCAGTCTCCCAAACTGCTGGAATTATAGGCATGAGCCACCACACCTGGCCTACACTTCCATTTTAAAGATGGGTGGTCAGATTACTAAATTTGTGCTCAGCGACCAACTGCCTGACAGGCCAGAAACTAAATCCCACATTAAGAGTTTCTGACTCCCAAACAAGCAACAAAATACACTACTTCAATGAACACAGTGTAAAGTTCACAGAATTTCTTTGACTTTCCTCTCCAGATCAACAAAACTCTACAGATTAAACATAAAGGTATGGTAACTATAATATAGGACCTGTCAGTGTGCTATAATTACAGTAGTCCCCTCTCATCTGAGGGTGATATGTTCCAAGACCCCCAGTGGATGCCTAAAGCCAAGGAAAGCAAGGAACCTTTCCTTGTATAATGTTTTTCCTTATACATACCTATGATAAAGTTTAATTTATAAAGTAGGCACTGTAAAAAATAACTAATAAAAGAGAACAATTATAGCATGCATGACAAGGTTTTTGGTCCAGGTGGTCAGATTAGAATGGAACTGAAAAATTACTATTGTTTAGTGATCTTAGCCCAATGCATTACTCACACGTTTGGGCTGGTAATGCTGGTGTAAACAAACCTACTGTGCTCCCAGTCATATAAAAGAATAGCACATGCAATTATGTACAGTACATGATACTTGACAACAAGCGACTGTGTTACTGGTTTATATATACTATATATACTATACTTTTTTGTTTTTACTTTTACTTTTTTTTTTTTTTAATAGAGACAGGGTTTCGACATGTTGGCCGGGCTGGTCTCGACCTCCTGGCCTCAAGCGACCTGCCACCTCAGCCTCCCAAAGCACTGGGATTACAGGCGTGAACCACCACACCAAGGCCAATTACACCATACTTTTTATCATTATGTTAGAGTGTATCCTTCCTACTGTAAAAAGTTAACTGTAAAACAGCCTCAGGCAGGTCCTTCAAGAGGTATTACAGAAGGCATTGTTTTCCTGGGAGGAGAGCCCATGCTTCTTACTGCCCCTGAAGATCTTTCCAGTGCGACAAGATGCAAAGGTGGAAGACAGTGATATTGATAATCCTGATCCTGGGCAGGCTTAGGCTAATGTGTGTGTGTGTGTCTTCAGTTTTTAACAAAAGTTAAAAAATAAAAATAAAAAAGGCCAGGTGTGGTCGTTCATGACTATAATTCCAGCCTCCTTTGGGAGGGTGAGGCAAGAGGATCACTTGAGGCCAGGAGTTTGAGACCTGTGCAACACAGTAAGACCTTGTCTCTTCTAAAATAAAATTAATTTTAAAAGTTTAAAAAAAAAAAAAAAAAAGAAAAAAGTTTAGGCCAGGCGTGGTGGCTCACGCCTGTAATCCCAGCACTTTGGGAAGCCAAGTGAGAGCATCACTTGAGGTCAGGAGTTCCAGATCAGCCTGGCCAACATGGTGAAACCTCATCTCTACTAAAAATACAGTAGTTAGGCAGGTATGGTGGTGAATGCCTGTTATCCCAGCTACTCGGGAGGCTGAGGCAGAAGTGCTTGAACCCAGGAGGCAGAGGTTGCGGTGAGCCAAGATTGCACTACCGCACTTCAGCCTGGGTGACAGAGCGAGACTCCATCTCAAAACAAAACAAGTAAGAAAAAAGTTTATAGAATAAGGATATAAAGATTTTATATAGTTATACAATGTGTTTGTGTTTTAAACTGTTATTGAAGAGTCCAAGAGGTATATAAAGTAAAAATGGGCCAGTCACAGTGGCTCACGTCTGTAATCCCAACACTTTTGTAGTTCAAAGCAGGAAGACAGCTTGCACCCAGGAGTTGCAGACTACCTGGGACCACACGGTGAGACCTCATCCCTATAAAAAAATAAAAATTAGCCAGGAATGGTAGCACACGCCTGCAGTCTCAGCTGCTCTGGAGGCTGAGACAGGAGGACTGCTTGAGCCTGGGAGATAAGGGCTGCAGCGAGCCACAATTGCACCACTGCACTCCAGCCTGGATGACAGTGAGAAAATACTCAATCAACCAATCAATCAATCAAGTGAAAACACTACAGTAAGCTAAGGTTAATGTATCATTGAAGAAAAAAGTTTAAATAAATTTAGTGTAGCCTGAGTGTACTGTACAGTGTTTATGAAGTCTACAGCAGCGTACAGTAACGTCCCAGATCTTCACATTCATCCACCACTCACCTGCTGCCCCTCCCAGGGCAACTTCCAGTCATGCAGGTTCATGATGAGTGCCCCATACAAGTGTGCCACTTTTTACCAAGATTTTCACTTACCTTTTCTATGTTTAGATATATTAGATACACAAATACTTACCACTGTGTTACAACTGCCTACAGTGTTCAGTACGGTAATATGTTGTACAAGTTTGTAGCCTAGGAGCAACAGGCTACACCATACAGCCTACATATGTAGCAGGCTGTACCTTCTAGGTTTGAAATGCAAAAGCACTCTATGATCACAAATGATGAAAGCACCTAAGACGGACTTCTCAGACATATCGCCATCGTGAAGCGACACGATTGTATAAGTTTACTGTAATAAAAGTTACCTAAATATAGCATCTCTCAAAGTACCTTACTGTATGTAATATTTTCAGCCCTCAGAACCACGAGTAACTGAAACCACAGAAAGTGGAACTGTGGATATGTGTGGACTACTGTATGTAGGTATCTCTCAGTTCCCCTACAGTGTACTTTAAGGGTAGAGACTACCTAAACTTTGTATCCCTCGTTGCTGGCACATAACAGACACTTAAAAAATGTATTTTCAACATTTTTTTTTTTGTTTTTTTGAGACAGGGTCTCGCTCTGTCATCTAGGCTGGAGAGCAGTGGCCTGATCTCAGCTCACTGCAACCTCTGCCTCCCAGGTTCAAGCGAGTCTCCTGCCTCAACCTCCTTAGTAGCTGGGATTAAGGCACATGACACCACACCCAGCTAATTTTTGTATTTTTAGTAGAGATGGGGTTTCACCATGTTGGTCAGGCTGGTCTGGAACTCCCGACCTCAAGTGATCTGCCCACCTCGGCCTCCCAAAGTGCTGGGATTACAGGCATAAGCCACCACACTCGTCCTAAACAATTCAACTTCTAAATTATTTAGTTTTGGCCAGAATTTTAAAATCTACAATTACTAAATATTGGGCTAGTAATTACTACACTTGAGTATAAATCCCAGTTTAAACTGAATTGACACACTATTGAGTGTGAGACAGAATCACTTTCTTCTCAACTTCAAGTAATATGGAGGTTTGGAAGACGTTCAAATTGCCCTTCCAACTGTTCTCAACTTGGTGACATCCAAAGACCTCTAAGAACTAAAGAGAACCCATAAGGATTAGTCAGTCCCTTGTGCCTCCTCCCCCTTCATTCTCCATTCTTAAGTTCACCTGGTGAAGAAAGGAACTCTATTAGAGCTTCACTAAATTATTATTATCCATCTATCTCCCAACAAATTAGTTTCTGCTAAGACTGCTGAATGCCTCACTTTTTTCTACTACAATAGATGCAACTCACTTTTTGAAATAATACTGTGCCTTACCAAAATATAAAAAAGCTTCATAAAAGTATGACATTTAAAACAGGAGACTCAGCAGGATACAGACAAAAAAATAGTAGAAAACGGAAATAAAGACTATGCCGAATTTCAAAGTACACAAATCCAATTAGAACTGCAGTTTACACTGGAAAACAAAGTTTTTTTTTTTTTTAATGTTTACAACAGTTTTGAAGCCAAAATAAGTCAAAACTGGCAAATACTTAGGAAAGTATTTTACTCAACGACAATAAAACAAGAGGTCTAGTCTACTATAGCAACTAGTAGAAATAAGGTCACCAGCTAGTAAAGATTAAATCAGTTGTAAATTATTTTGTGGTTGCCTCTAATGGTGGTAAGATTTCGGAAAAATATTTCAATGACAGTAACATTTTTAAAAGCAGGATAAGCTCTGAAAATAACCAACTATCCTTTTGTGACTTTTTTTTTTGGTGCAGGAACTACCACAGCAAGCAGTGGTACTGCAAAAGGATATACAAATCAATCAATCATTGACTGGCCAACGATATGCAAAGTAGCAAAATCAATGCCTCTATGTATACTCGCCATTAATCTATTCAAACATATAAAGATTTTACTGGTAAAATTATACAACTGTGTTAGATATGTGGTACGTACCTTATACAAATCGTTGAAAAGTTACATTTAAAAGGAGTCCCTCATTGGGTCCACAAAACTCATCTCCTCTTACCTCCCGCCCAGTCAGCATTTGCTACTGCACAGGGATAAGAATCCACCCAGCTATCCGGATAAGGGAGATGTCCCTCTCAAATTAAGTATGCAAAAGCCCAAACATATTTCATTAAGAGGTACTGAAAAATGCTTAACTTCTAAAATTGCGTCCCAATTCTTCTTTTATTGTGCATAGAAAGGTGAAGCAATGTATTCTCTTGTAAGAAAAGCTACTAAGGGCAGCCTTGAACACTTAATCGTTGTTCCTTGCAGTTACGGCCCTCTTCTAAACGCACTGTTACATTCACTTGATAAATAAAAGGAAAAAAATTTCCTAGAGGTCTTATAAGCGTTAGAATCTGTATTGCACTCGAGGAATGTATCTGATTTGTAACTGACACAATTCAAGCATTATTATTTAAAACAAGCACAATTCTAAAAACACAAAGATTTAAAAACTTAACCTTTGATTACAATGTATTACATTTAAACAAATCCAGTCTTCAACGGAGTAGCAAACATTTAAAGCCAACTGGTAGTTTTCTGTTTTCTACTATTTAAACCAGAACAAAGTCATTCCTGAAAAATAAAACAGTAAAGAGCTCTTGAGTTTCCTTGTTTTTAAAAAGCCTAAGCAACTAGTCACGAATATGACGGTTAATGGAGGGGGAAAAAAACACATTAAACCAGTATTATTTTATTAAGCTTCTCATAAGGACCTGGGAAATACAAAAAAATAAACCTTTTAGGAACACCGCAGTTAGGCACAATTTGTTTTAAATGTGTTACTACATAAGATGCAGTAAAGATACGACCAGCAGGTTCAAACCTTAAACGTCACTACTCTAGCAACAAACGACATCTTTTGCAAGGATGCCCATTATCAGACATCACAGCTCCGCGTTACCTCTAAGCAACGTCGTTCAGGAAAACCTTGCATTCTCACTTTCGCTCAACCTTTCAAAAGGTAACGCAGGGCCGGGGGATTTAACACTTTGTTTTCGAAAATAGGGTCTTATCTACAACTCTATTTTTAAACCACATCATAGGATTTGGGGTGAACGTTCTTTCATTTTAATCACTATGAGACCTGTGGGTGAGCTAACATCTTTCTGTTCCATCCAAACATCGCGCTTCCAATCTTCCTTTTGGTCCCCGGGCACCCATCTTCACAGGTATTTTCATCACAAAGGCCAAAAACGGCTGGGCTTCAAAGGCACTGCAAGCCCTGGATTAACAAGGCAGGACCAGCGCACCGACTTTTATCTGTGGCTCCAAAAGTCAAATGACTTGTTGCAAATAAGCCCGCACCTCAGCCGCCTTCATAAAGTGTGAAGGGAGGAGGAAGGCGCCACGCCGAAACCTGTCGCAAACCCGAGGAGAGCCCCAGGGACTGGGCGCGCGGGATACAAAGGGCCGTGAATGCGGCCTTCCATGAGGCGACAGTGCGCGGGCAGGGAGACAAAATGGAGCAATGGAAGGAATCTGAGCCCGAGCGGCAGCGGCGGGGAAGGGGCGGCGGCGGCGGGCGCGCGCCCTGTCGGGGCTTCCTCCTCCGGCCGGCGACGGGGGAGGGGGCGCGGCGGCGGCCAGTTCTCTCCGCCGCTTACACGCGGCCCCACCGCCCGGGCCTAGCGCGGCGGGAAGCGCCAGCCGGGTGCCGCCAACAATAGGGAGCGAGGCAGCTCCGGCAAGGGAGGTGCCGGAGGCAGCTGCACAGCGGCCCGCATCCGCGCTCCGGGCCCCGTGACGGGTCGCCGCGCCCGCGGCCCGTGAAACGACGCGGTAGAACGAAGGGCGGGGGGGGGGGGGCGCCACGCCGGGGGTCGGCGGCGCGGCCCAGAGGCGGCAAGGGCGCACAGTCTGCAGTCGCTTCGGCTCGCGGCCGCAGCGGGCCCCGGGTCAGCGTCCCAGCCACAGCGCCGCCCGCGTCGGCGACGGGGACCCGGGCTCTCACGTACCTGGTTGAACTCTTCGCCCACATCCGCGTAAATGTCTATGTGGTCCACGCCGTCCGCCATCTTCCCTCAGCCTCGGCCGCCTCCGCCGCCGCCGCCTCCTGCAGGTCCGCCCGCCGCGGCAGCAGCAGCGGATCTAGCGGCGGTGGGGGGGCGCTTGCGTCACTTCCGAGGCCCGAGGGATGGAGGCGGGAGCGACAGGGGCCGGCCGGGGGCGGGGACTGTGCAACCCAGCCGCTGGGCTGGCTGAGGAAAGGCTGCGCCTCTAAGGGCAGAGGGCGTTTCTTTTGTGTCTGGGTGAGGCCCGGGAGTGCGGGGCAATTTCTTTGTCCTACTCGCGCATCCAGCTTACCAGTGGGTCCCACCTGTTTCCACACACCGTCTTTTCACGTGGCCTCTGGCATACTCAAACGTTTTGTTAATATTTTCATTTATCCGTTTTTCTTATCTTTCACACATGCAGGACCTCTAAAGGTGGAAGTTATATGTTTATGGTTGAATACAAAGTGTAACCCCCGGGCATTCTGTGAGCGGCTTAAGACCAAAAACAATGTGTTGTTTCTGCATCCTCAGAGACAAGCAGAGTTTTATTTGCATGTAAACGCTAGATACCCGTCAGTGGTTATATTTTGCACGCTGTTTATGTTGCCATTTCCATCTCTAATCTTCATGGGCTTCTTTCCTCTCCCCTTCCTCTCGCATTCATTGCCCTTCATTTTTTCTTCCTTAGATCTACAGTAGGTTGTCTCTGGCATAGTTCAGATGCTTGTAAAATGAATGCAGTCATCTTAGAGCACACCCAAGAGAGTGGAGGTCTCTTGAGGCCAGGGGCTTCTTTCTCAGAATCCTAGAATGTCCCAGCGGGAAGGGAACAGGAAAGGTGTCCTTAGGTCCAAACATCTCATTTTACAGAAGAGAAGACTGAAGCCTAATAGAACCTAAGTGATTTAACCAGGTCACATGGTCAATAAAGCTAGGAACATTCAGCCACGATACTTTGCTCAAGGATGTCTCTCCAATTTGAAACTTTCCCCTCCGTTCTTTATTTCTTTTTCACTCATTAAGAAGTATACTACAGTAGAGCGTGTTTCCTGAGAAACTGGCCAGAAATCATCCATAGAATAACCCAAACAACATCTGTAAGGTTGGGCATCTCTAATCCAAAAATTTGAAACGCTCCCAAATCTGAAACTTTTTGCCCACTGACATGATGCCGCAAGTGGAAAATTCCACACCTGATCTTATGTGCCAGGTTGTAGTCAAAATGCAATCAAAACTTTGTTTCATGCACAAAATAACTAAAAATATTGTATGACATAATCTTCAGGCTATGTGTATAAGGTATATGTGAAACATAAATGAATTTCGTTTAGACTTGGGTCCCATCTCCTAGGTATCTTATGTATACACAAATATTCCAAAATCCACCAAAATCCAAAATCCAAACACTTCTAGTCCCAAAGATTTTGCATAAAAAAGACTCAATCTGCACTTGGTATGGTGGAAAAAGCTTGGTTGCAGTCATGGAGACCAGTCTGGTGATCTGGATACCCATTTCTAATCAGACATTTTATCAGCCAGATGACCTCAGTCAAGTTTTCAACTCTCATTATCAATCTCAGAATCTTTAAAATCCAGGCAATAATACCTACCTCACCAAGGCTTAAGGTTGGTGATACTTTAAATGAGTTAATATGCAAAGTGCCCTGTCCTGTTCCAAGAATCAGTACTTAAATACTGATTCACTTTCTTTCATAGGGCATTATAGAAGAAAAGAGACACTGAAGTTTAAAGATGAGAGCATTTTCTAGATTGGTGGTGTGGTAGAATGATGGCCTACCATAGATGTTCATATTCTTATCCCTGAAATCTGTGAATATGTTACCTTTGCAGATATGATTAAGTTAAGGATCTTGAGAGAGAGATAGCGATACCTTGATTGCCCAGTAGGCTCAAAGTAATTGCAAGGGTCTTTAGAAGTGAGAGAGGGAGGCAGTAGAATCAGAAAAGATGCAAAGATTTCTATTGCAGTTTATTTTCTTTCAATACAGTTAAAAACCATTCCAGCCAGCATGGAGGCACATGCCTGTAATCTCAGAACTTTGGGACGCCATGGAGGGAAAACTGCTTGAGCCCATGAGTTTGAGATGAGCCTGGGCAACATAGGGATACCTTGTCGCTACAAAAAAATAAAAAAATTAGCCAGGCATAATGGTGTTCACATGTAGTCCCAGCTACTCAGGAGGCTGAGTTGGAAGGATCACTTGAGCCTAGGAGGTTGAGGCTGCAGTGAGCCATAATTGCACCACTGCATTCCAGCCTGGGTGACAGAGTGAGACCCTGTCTCAAAAAAAAAAAAAAAAAAAAAAAAAAAAAATTATTTCAAGGCTCTGACTTCTATTGTTGTCTGTAAAAAGTCAGCTGTCAATTGACTATTGCCTCTTTGGAGTTAATTGGTCCTATTTTTTCTGGTTGTTAAGATTTTTCTCTTAGACTTTAGTTTTCTGTTCCCTTACCATGTGTGCTTGGAAGTGTATTTCTTGTTACTTGTGATGCTCAGGATTCACTGAACCTCTTGAATATATATATAGATGTGTTTCATGAGTTCTGGAAAATTCTCAATCATTATCTCTTCAAATTTTGTTTCTGCCCCCACTCTCTTCTCTCCTTTCCTGACTCCAATTAAATATATGTGGCCAGGCACAGTGGCTCACACCTGTAATCTCAGCACTTTGGGAGGTCAAGGCAGGTGGATTGCCTGAGGTCAGGAGTTCAAGACCAGTCTGACCAACATGGCGAAACCCCATCTCTACTAAAAATACAAAATTAGCCAGGCATGGTGGTGCATGCTTGTAATCCCAGCTACTCAGGAGGCTGAGGCAGGAGAATCACTTGAACCTGGGAGGCAGAGATTGCAGTGAGCCGAGATTGCACCATTGCACTCCAACCTGGGAAATAAGAGCGAAACTCCATCTCAAAAATATATATATACACATATATACGCTATGCATATTAATATATAATATATGCTATATATATTTTAGTATAAAATGTACATATACATACATATGTGTGTGTATGTTAGATCTTTTTATTCTATGCACTATTTCTCTTACCCTCTTTTTAAAAGTTTTCCATCCGTTTGTCTCTCCATGCTTCATTGTAGGTCTCCATGCTTCATTCATTTTTCTGATATATTTTCTAGTTTACTAATTCTTCCTCCTATGGTGTTAATCTCATCTACTGAGACATTAATTTTGTGTTTTTTATAATTTTCGATTATAGAATTTCTACTTGATTCTTTTAAAAATCTCTTAGGTTCGTTTTTATGGCATCTAATTATTTGCCAAAATTGTCAGTCTTGGCTTTCATCTCTTTGAATATAGTAGGCATCATTGGTTTACAATCTGGGGTCTCTGATAATTCCCATATCTGGAATTCCATTGGGATTGCTATGTGTTATATATTCTGACTGTGGCTCACTTCCAGCAATCAAAATAATGTAAACTCAAATATTTAAGAAGAGCAGGAAAGAGGTTGGAAGGCAGGTAATGTTCTAAGGTTCTCCATATGTCTGCTTTTTCTCTATACAGAAGAACTTTCTCTTCTTTTCCGTGTGCATGGCAATGCAATGATGAAACCTCAATGCAAGTTCCAGGGTTCAAACAACCACTATTTAAACAAATATTCAGCAGTCTTAGTTTCAATTACAAAATCTAAGGAATGTCAAAGTAAGGTTCTCTGTGCTGGAAAAAAAAACTAGGGAAAAAGGAACTGATTGCAACCCAATTTTTATGAGATTCTACTCCCATGCCAATCAAGGTTTTTAAAGGGAATGGAGTCCAGAGTAAAAACATGGCTGACAAATCCTACCCTGTAAGTCAGGAATTGGTGGAGAATTCTCCATAAAAGATGGTAGCTTTGAGCCAGACAGACATTTCAAAGAATGTCTAACACATTCTACTTATTAGACGACAATATATAAAGTCATCATGGTTAGGGAAGACAAATGCAAATCCATGAATATTTTACACTTGCTATCATTCCAATTTACGCCAAACAAGTCAATGCCATAATATCCATAGGAACAAGATTTGCATTCCAATATACTACGGGCCATAGTTTAGCCCAGTGGTCCCCAAACTTTAAAAAATACTTTCTTCTAGTCAGGCGCAGTGGTTTACACCTGTCATCTCAGCTGCTCAGGAGGCTGAGACAGGAGGATCTCTTGAACCCAGGAGTTTGAGGCTGTAGTGAGCTGTGATCACACAATTGCACTCCAGCCTGGGTGACAAAGTGAGACCTCTTCTCTAAAAACAGAAAAGAAAATTAAAGAAAAAAAATTAATTGGCCGAGTACGGTGGCTCATGCCTGTAATCCCAGCACTTTGGGAGGTTGAGGCAGGCGGATCATGAGGTCAGGAGTTCGAGACAAGCCTGATCAACATGGTAAAACCCCATCTCTACTAAAAATACAAAAATTAACCAGGCGTGGTGGCAGATGTCTGTAATCCCAGCTACTCATGAGGCTGAGGCAGGAGAATCTCTTAAACCTGGGAGGCAGAGGTTGCAGTGAGCTGAGATCATGCCACTGCACTCCAGCCTGGGTGACGGAGCAAGACTCCATCTCAAAAAACAAAAAAAAGAAAAAAATTTAATTAAAATACCTATATCAGTATAACATTTGAAAACATGCAGCCATAATATATGTAAATGTAAACATTATTTTATTAAAATTTTTTATGCTAACACCATGAACACAGTACAAATACAAAATTTTAAATCATGAAATGAGATTTTTTAGTATCTTGCCATGCATAAAGGCCATAGATTATTATTAGTGGATTTAATCCATATTTTGAATAGTTTTCATTTTGATTTTTTAACATTTTAACATTTTAAATTTTTGTGTGTACATAGTAGGCGTATATATTTATGGGGTACATGAGATGTTTGATATAGGCATGCAATGTGAAATAATCACATCATGGAGAGAATGGTCAAGCATTTATCCTGTGTGTTAGAAACAATCTGATTACATTCTTTCAGCTATTTATAAATATACAATTAAGTTATTATTGACTATATACTCACCCTAGTCAAATAGTAAGTCTTATTCATTCTTTCTATGTTTTTGTACCCATTAACTATACCCACTTTTGACCCCCAAACCCTCATTACCCTCCCCAGCCTCTGGTTACCACCTGTCTATTCTGTATATCCATGAGTTCGATTGTTTTGATTTTTAGATCCCGTAAATAAATGAGAACATGCAATGTTTGTCTTTCTATACCTGGCTTATTTCACTTAACATAATGATCTCCAGTTCCATTCATACTGTTGCAAATGACAGGATCTCATTTTTTTTTTGTAGCTGAATAGTACTTCATTGTATATACGTATCACATTTTCTTTATCCATTCATCTAGTGATGGACACTTAGGTTGCTTCTAAATTTTAGCTATTGTAAATAGTGCGGTAACAAACATAGGAGTGCAGATATCTCTTTGATAAACTAATTTCCTTTCTTTTGGGTATATACCCAGCAATGGGATTGTTGGATCATATGATAGCTCAATTTTTAGTTTTCTGAGGAACCTCCAAACTGTTGACCATAGTGGTTACACTAATTTATATTCCTACCAACAGTGTACAGGTGTCTCCTTTTCTCTACGTCCTTGCCAACATTTGTTATCTCCTGTCTTTGAGATAAAAGCAATTTTAACAGGGGTGAGATGATGTCTCATTGTAGTTTTGATTTGCATTTTTCTGATGATCCGTGATGTTGAGCAATTTTTCATATACCTGTTTGCTATTTGTATGTCTTCTTTTGAGAAATGTCTAGTTAGGCTTTTTGCTCATTTTTAAATCAGATTATTAGATTTTTTCTATGGAGTTATTTGAGCTCCTTATATATTCTGTTTATTAATCCTTGGATAATAGAGATGGGTAGTTTGCAAATATTTTCTCCCATTCTGTGGGTTGTTATATTAGTCCATTCTCACACTGCTATAAAGAACTACCTGAGACTGGGTAATTTGTGAAAAAAAGAGGTTTAACTGACTCACAGTTCCACAGGCTATACAGGAGGCATTGCTGGGGAGGCCTCAGGAAACTTACAGTCATGGCAGAAAGATGAAAGGAAAGCAAGCAGGTCTTCACACGGTGGCAGGAGAGAGCAAGTGAAGGGGGAAGTGCCACATTTTTAAACAATCAGATCTTATGAGAACTCACTCACTATTATGAGAACACCAGGGGGGAAATCTGACCCCACCAGTGATTCAGTTACCTCCCAGGTCCCTCCCCCAACATTGGGGATTATGATTCAGCAAGAGATTTGGGTAAGGACACAGACACAAACCATATTATTCCACCCCTGGCCCCTCCCAAATCTCATGGCTTTCTCATATTTTGAAACCAAACATGCCTTCCTAATAGTCCCCCAGAGTCTTAACTCATTCAAGCATTAACTCAAAATTCAAGTCCAAAGTCTCGTCTGACACAAGACAACTCCCTTCCACCTATGAGCCTGTAAAATAAAAATAAGTTAATTACTTACTTCCAAGATACAAAGGCGGTACAGGCATTGGGTAAATGCTCCCATTCCAAAAGGGAGAGATTGGCCAAAACAAAGGGGCCCAATGCAAGTCCAAAACCTAGCAGGTCAATCATTAAATCTTAAAGCTCAAAAATAATCTTGTTCGATTTCATGTTTCACATCCAGGTCACACTGATGCAAGGGGTGGGCTCCCAAGGTCTTGGGCAGCTCCACCCCTGTGGCTGCTTTCATGGGCTGGTATTGAGTGCCTACAGCTTTTCCAGGTGTACAGTGCAAGCTTTCTGGAGACTGGAGAACAGTAGCCCTTTTCTCACAGCTCCACCAGGCAGTGCCCAGTGGGGACTTTGTGTGTGTGGGGGGCTCCAACCCCACATTTCTCCTCTGCACTGCCCTAGTAGAGGTTCTCCATGAGGGCTCTGCCCCTCCAGCAGACTTCTGCCTGGACATCCAGGCATTTCCATACATCCTCTGAAATCTAGGCAGCGGCTCCCAAACCTCAACTCTTGGCATCTGCATACCCACAAACCCAACAACACATGGAAGCTGCCAAGTCTTGGGGCTTGCACCTTCTGAAGCAATGGCCTGAGTTGTATCTTGACCCTTGTTAGCCATGGCTGGAGCTAGAGCAGCTGGGATGCAGGGTGCCACGTCCTGAGGCTGCACAGAGCAGTGGGGCCCTGAGCCTGGCCTGCAAAACCATTTTTCCCTCCTAGGCCTTCAGACCTGTGAAGGGAGGGGCTGCTGCGAAGGTCTCTGAAATGCCCTGGAAGCATGTCCCCCATTGTCTTGACTATTAAAATTTGGCTTCTCTTTACTTATGCAAATTTCTGCAACCTTGAATTCCTCTCTAGAAATTTTTTTTTTCCTATCGCATGGTCAGGCTGCTGCAAGTTTTTCAAACGTTTATGCTCTACTTCCCTTTTAAATATAAGTTCTAATTTCAGACTATCTCTTTGTGAACACACATGAGCATATGCTGTTAGAAGCAGCCAGGTGGCACCTTGAATGCTTTGTTGCTTAGAAATTTCTTCCACCAGATACCCTAAATTATCTCTCTCAAGCTAAGTTCAACAGATCCCAAGGGCAGGGGCACAATGCCATCCGTCTCTTTGCTAAAGCATAGCAAAAGCAGCTTTTACTCCAGTTCCTAATAAGTTATTCATCTCCATCTGAGACATCCTCAGACTGAACTTCACTGTCCATATCACTATCAGTATTTTGGTTGCAGCCATTCAGCAAGTCTCTAGGAAATTCAAAACTTTCCCTCATCTTCCTGTCTTCTTCTGAGCCCTACAAACTGTTCCAACCTCTGCCCATTACCCAGTTCCAAAGTTGCTCCCACATTTTCAGGTATCTTTATAGCAATGGTCTGCTTCTCTGGTACTGATTTTCCATATATTAGTCTGTTCTCACACTGTTATAAAGAACTACCTGGTACTGGGTAATTTATGAAGAAAAGAGGTTTAATTAACTCACAGTTCTGCAGGCTGTACAGGAGGCATGGCTGGGAAAGCCTCTGGAAACTTACTATCATGGCAGAAAGGCAAAGGGGAAGTGAGTATGTCTTTATATGGTGGCAAGAGACAGAGTAAAGCAGGAAGTGCAACACACTTTTAAATGCCAGATCTTGTGAGAACTCACAAGTACAAGAACAACAAGGGGAAATCTTCCCCCATGATCCAATCATCTCTGATATGGTTTGGCTCTGTGTCTCCACCCAGATCTCATTCAAATTGTAATCCCCATGTGTCAAGGGAGGGGCCTTGTGGGAGGTGATTGAATCATGGGTGGCATGATTCCTGAAACAGGAGGCATGTCTGGGAAGGCCTCAGGAAACTTATCATTCATGGTGGAAAGATGAAGGGGAAGCAAGAGACATATTACATGGCAGCAGGCATGAGAAAGAGTGTAAAGGGGGAAGTGTCATATGCTTTCATCCAGATCTCATGAGAATTCACTCACTTGATCATATGGATGTTTTAACAATATTGATTCTGCCAATCCATAAACATCAAATATTTTTCCATGTTTTTGGTGTCCTCTTTAATTTTTTTATCAGCATTTTATAGTTTTTATAGTTTTATGTAATTAAATACCCAGGAATTAACTTAACCAAAGAAGTGAAAGATCTATAGAGATCTTTCTATATTTTACGTGTGGCTATTGTAAATGGAATTACTTTTTTATTTCTTTTTCAGATTGTTCACTGTTGGCATGAAAAAACGCTACCGATTTTTACATGTTGATTTTGTGTCCTGCAAATTACTGAACTTGTTTATCAATTCTAGTACTTTTTTGGTGGAGTCTTTAGATTTTTCCAAATATAAGATCACACCATCTGCAAACAAGGATTTTTTGACTTCTTCCTTGCCAATTTGGATGCCCTTTATTTGGCTGATTGCTCTAGCCAGGACTTCCAGTACTATGTTGAATAACAGTGGTGAAAGTGGGCATCCTTGTTGTGTCCCAGATCTTAGAGAAAAGCTTTCAGATTTTCTCCATTCTATATAATAGTAGCTGTAAGCCTGTTATATATGGCCTTTATTATGTTGAGGTATGTTCCTTCTACACACAGTTTTTTTAGAGTTTTTATTGTGAAGGGATGTTTAATTTTAACAAACACTTTTCCTGCAACTATTGAAATGATTATGTTTTTTGTCCTTCATTCTGTTGATATATCACATTGATTGATTTGTGTATGTTGAACCATCTTTGCATCACAGGGATAAATCCCACTTGGTCATGATGAATGATCTTTTTAATGTATTATTGAATTTGGTTTGCTAGTATTCTGTTGAGGATTTTTGAATCAATATTCATCAGAGGTTGGGCAAAGTGGCTCATGCCAGTAATCCCAGCATTTTGTGAGGCTGAGGTGAGCAGATCACTTGAGACCAGCTTGGCCAACATGGTGAAAACCCATATCTACTAAAATTACAAAAATTAGCTGGGTGTAGTGGTGGATGCCTGTAATCCCAGCCACTTGGGAGGCTGAGGAAGGAGAATTGATTGAACTCAGGAGGTGGAGTTTGCAGTAAGCTGAGATTGCACCGTTGCACTCCAGCCTAGGCAACAGAGTGAGACTCTGTCTCAAAATAAAATATATATATGTGTGTGTGTGTATATATTTATAAAATATCTATGTATATATGTTTATCTCATATATATTCATCAGAGACATTGGCCTATAGTTTTCTTTTTTTTCTTTTTTGAGACGGAGTCTCGCTCTGTCACCCAGGCTGGAGTGCAGTGGCCGGACCTCAGCTCAATGCAAGTTCCGCCTCCCGGGTTTACGCCATTCTCCTGCCTCAGCCTCCCGAGTAGCTGGGACTACAGGCGCCTGCCACCTCGCCCCGCTAGTTTTTTGTATTTTTTAGTAGAGACGGGGTTTCACCATGTTAGCCAGGATGGTCTCGATCTCCTGACCTCGTGATCTGCCCGTCTCGGCCTCCCAAAGTTCTGGGATTACAGGCTTGAGCCACCGCGCCCGGGCTTCTTTTTCTTTTTTCTGATGATTACCTGGTTTTGGTATCAAGGTAATACTGGCTTCATAGAATGAGTTTGGAAGCATTCTCTCCTCCTCTATTTTTTGGAATAATTTGAGTAAGATTGTTCTTAGTTATTCTTCAAATGTTTGGTGGAATTCAGCAATGAAGCCATCAGGTCTTGGGCTTTTCATTACTGGGAGTCTTTTTACTGTAGCTTCAATCTTGTTATTTGTTATTAATATGTTCTGGTTTTACATTTCTTCCTGGTTCAATCTTGCTAGGTTTTATGTATCTAGGAATTTGTCTATTTCTTCTAGATTTTCCAATTTATTGGCATAGAGTTGCTCATAGTAGCCACTGATAATCCTTTGAGTTTCTGCCGTATCAGCTCTAATATCTCCTTTATCATTTCTAATTATATTTATTTGTATCTTCTTTCTTCGTCTAAAGATTTGTCAATTTTGTTTAACTTTTCAAAATGCCAATTTTTTGTTTCATTGATCTTTTGTATTGTTTTCATTTCATTTATTTCTGTTTTGATCTTTATTTCTTTTCTACTAATTTTGGGTTTAGCTTGCTGTTGCTTTTCTAGTTCTTCAAGATGCATTGTTAGATTGTTTATTTGAAGGTTTTCCTCTTTCTTGATGTAGGCACTTATAGCTGTAAACTTCCTTCTTAGTACTGTTTTGCTGTACCCCATATGTTTTGGTATGTTGTTTGTGTTGTCATTTGTTTCAAGAAATTTTTCAATTTCCCTTTTAATTTCTTCATTGATCCACTGGTCATTCAGGAGGATATAGTTTAATTTTTATGTATTTGAATGATTTCCAAAATTCCTCTTATAAATTTCTAGTTTTATTCCATTATGGTCAGAGAAGGTGCTTGATATTATTTGAATTTTTTGAATGTTTTAATACTTGTTTTGTGACCTAACATATGGCCTATCCTTGAGAATGATCCATATGGTAAGGAAAGGAATATGCAATCTACAGCTATTGGATGAAATGTTCTGGAAGTATCTATTAGATCCATTTGGTCTCTAGTGTAGATTAAGTCCAATGTTTCTTTGGTGATTTTCTGTCTAGAATATCTGTCCAATGCTGAAAGTGGGGTGTTGAAGTCTCCAACTATTATTGTATTGGGGTCTATCTCTCTCTTTAGCTCTAATAATATTTACATATCTTGGTGCTCCAGTGTTGTATGCATATCCATTTAAAATGAGTATATCCTCTTGCTGAATTTACCCCTTTATATACCCCATTATATAGTGATATGGTTTGGATTTGTGTCCCCACCCAAATCTCATGTCAATTTATAATCCCCAGTGTTGGAGGTAGGGCCTGCTGTGAGATGATTGGATTAAGGGGGCGGATTTCCCCCTTGCTGTTATCATAATGAGTGAGTTCTCATGAGATCTGGTTGCTTAAAAGTGTGTGACACCTCCCCGCTTGCTCTCTTCCTTCTGCTCTGGCCATGTAAGACATGCCTGCTTCCCCTTTGCCTTCTGCCATGATTGTAAGTTTCCTGAGGCCTCCCCAGAAGCAGAAGCCTGTACAGCCTGCAGAACCATAAGCCAATTAAACCTCTTTTCTTATAAATTATCCATTTTCAGGCATTTCTTTATAGCAGTGCGAGAACAGACTAATACATATAGTGACCTTGTCTCTTATAGTTTTTGTCTTAAAATCTATTCTGTCTGATATAAGTATAGCTACTCCTGCTCTTTTTTGGTTTCCATTTGCATGGAATATCTTTTTCCATCTCTTTAGTTTCAGTCTATGTCTGTCTTTACAGATGAAGTGTGTCTCTTTTAGGCAACAGATCAATGGGTCTTGTTTTTTATACATTCAGCCACTCTATCAAATAGTCTTAAAATTTTGATGTTTTGGGACCAAATCTTGTTAAATCTGATTACATTATCATTTTTGTCTTATTATGTAGATCATAAAAATTCTTACCAGAAATAGCACAAGCATTGGCCCTGCCATTTTTTTGTCTTTCACTTGTACTTTCATTATTGGTGTTAGCTTTGAACCATGTTTTTTTAGGAATCTTCATAAGACACTTGGACATGGGTACTTTGTGATGGTTAATTTAGGTAATCTAGAAAATATGGTCTGTAAGTCTAAGTATGTGAACTCTCATAAACTGCCATGTATCATACTATACTGCAAACAAGGTGTATTATGTGCCTGTGTGAGGGAATCACCTGAGAATCCTCTGCATTGTAGAACTTCTCCTCTTCCCTTATAATTGTGCAAATACCAGAGGAGGGATTACTGGGCAGCTAAAGTAGTTAATGATTCAAAACTCCTCACTTTCATGGGTACCTTCCACAATTTGTTTAAGATGACTGTTTCCTTTCACTCCACTTTCTTCTTTCATAAATCCTCTCATGTAGGGTAGAGTTGGAGGGGCAGCAGCATCTTTTTGTATCTAAGTGGAATTTGAATAAGGGATACATTTACTTGGGTTTAATAGGAAATATCTGTGTTATTGTTAGCCATCTTGGTATAGTGATAATTCCCAGAAATATTTTTACTGCCACTGTACTGACTCACACAGCTTCTGTGATACAAAGATACAAGGCCAGGGATCCTATTGTGATCTGAGTATGTCCAACATGGTAGACTCTAGAAGTATGTGTGCAGTGGAGGAGAAACAGTTGAAAATGTCTAGAGCCAGATATTACTAGGTGGAAAAGCAGTTTAATCATGAGACATACAAAACTGTAAGTGGAAGATATGGTTTTCATTAATGCCCACTCAAAATGGAAATCTCTAGTGGAGGGAGTACACTAAATAATGGGGCACATAAAATAATCACTTTTTTTCCTCTTTGTGATAAAATCACATGAAATTTCTGTTTTTCTTTGTAAAATAACTATTTATATTCATACCTTATTTTGTATTCATTTAAAAAATTATTTTTCTTTAAGAAAGCCCCCAAAGGATAGAAATATTAGGCCCCATAAAACCTAGATTCATATCTGCCTCATCCCTTAGCAATGTGAAACCATTTAACATCAGTGAGTGAGGACATTAGTGTCAATTCATATATTAAATATTAATTATTTAATTTTTTTTGAGGTGGAGTCTTGGTCTGTCACCCAGGCTGGAGTGCAGTGGCGCGATCTTGGTCACCGCAAGCTCCGCCTCCCAAGTTCACGCCATTCTCCTGCCTCAGCCTCCTGAGTAGCTGGGACTACAGGTGCCCGCCACCACGTCCAGCTAATTTTTTTGTATTTTTAGTAGAGACGGAGTTTCACCGTGTTAGGATGGTCTTGATCCTTGATCTCCTGACCTTGTGATCCGCCCGTCTCAGCCTCCCAAAGTGCTGGGATTACAGGCGTGAGCCACTGCGCCCCGGCCTAATTATTTAATTTTTAAAATAAAAATATAAAAGTATATAATCAAGTAACTTTTGTTATCCTGATGAATAGATGTGTATACCTCACTTCAAGACAATTGATTAAACCAATTATTTTACTATGGCTAAATTTAAAAAACATTCTAAGCTCAGAGAAGTGTATCATATGTTCTACTAACCCTCCTTGATTCAGTCAATCCCACATTTCAAGCACTACAATTCCTGTTACCAAATTCTGTTAGGTTGAACCATATGAGAGAGTAGCTTTTTGGTTGTTTGTTTTGAGACAGAGTCTTGCTCTGTCGCCCAGGCTGGGGTGCAGTGGCGCGATCTCGGCTCACTGCAAGCTCCACCTCCCAGGTTCACGCCATTCTCCTGCCTCAGCCTCTCAAGAAGCTGGGACTGCAGGCACCTGCCACCACGCCCAGCTAATTTGGATTTTGTATTTTTAGTAGAGACGGAATTTCACCGTGTTAGACAGGATGGTCTCAATCTCCTGACCTGGTGATCCACCCGCCTCAGCTGCCCAAAGTGCTGGGATTATAGGCATGAGCCACCATGCTTGGCCAAGAGAGCAGGCGAGAGAGAGAAGAGTGCGATGGATGATATAAAGATAGGAAGGAGAGAGAAGAAAGAAAGAAGAATGAGAGAAGAGAGAAAGAGATGAAGAGAGAGGAGAAGGGAGAGGGGGAAGGAGAAGGGAGGAGATCAAGGTAGATGAGAAGTGAGAAGGAGAGTAGAGAGGAGAATGGAGAAGAGAAAGTGAGACTAGAGAAGGTAAAAGTAAGGGGAGGAGAGAGAAGTAGACCAGAGGACCGGGGAGGAGGAACAGAGGAACAAAGAGAGGAGACAGAGGAGAGAGAAGAGAGGAGGAGAGAGGAGAGGAACAAAGGGAGGAAAGAGAGAGGAGAGAGGAGAGAGGAGAGAAGACAAGAGAAGACAGAAAGGGAGAGGAGAGAGAGAACAGAGGAGAAGAGAGAGAGAGAATAGCGGGGAGAGGAGAGGGAAAAAGAGAGAGAGGAGAGAGGAGAAAGAGAGAGGAAGGAGGGAGAAGAAGAGAAAGAGAGAGGAGAGGGCAGAGAGAAGAGGGAGGAGAGAGGGGAGAGAAGAAAGAGAGACACGGAGAAGAGAGGAAGAAGAGAAGAGAGGAGAGAGAGAGAGAGGATAGGAGAGGCGAGAGGGGAGAGAGAGAGAAAGAAAGGAGAGAGGAGAGAGAAGGAGAGAAAGAAGGAGAAAGAGGAGAAAAAGGGAAAAGGAGAGAAAAGAAAGGAGAAAGAGAGAGGAGAGAAGGAAGAGAGAGAAGAAAGACGAGGAAGAGAGAAGAGAGAGAAAAGGAGAGGAGAGAGAGAAACAGGAGAGGAGAGCCTAAGAAGAGAAGAGAGAGAAGCGGAGAGAGAGAGGAGAGGAGAGAGGAGAGAGGAGAGGAGGGCGGAGAGAGCAGAGGAGAAAGAGGAAAAGAGAGAGGGAGAGGAGGAGAGGAGAAGACTAGAGAGGAGAGAGGAGAAAGGGGAGAGAGGAGAATGAGATATTAGAGATTAGATATTGAGAGATATATGGATAGGTTAATATATATAAAGAAATATTAAATATTAGATAAAAATATATATAGATCATAAATATAATATATAAACTATATATTTATATTATATTTATATAAATATAAAAAATATATTATATAATATATACTATATACATGTATAATATATATTTATAATATGTAATATTATATTATATATACATTATAATATGTAATATAGAATAATATATTTGTGAGTGAACTCACAAAATTGACTAAGCAGCTTGAGAACTAAGCTTGGAAAACAAGCAGAAACTAAATGAGGCATAATAGAGTCAAGATCATGCCACAGAGATAAACTGCTTAGAAAACTACTACTTGCATCTTGTCACTGGACTCTTGATGTCACTTTTTTGTACTCCACTACTTGTGGTCACTCACTGCCAGACTGCTGCAACTTTGACAGCTGTAGCCACTTTATGTAACTCTGAATTTGGTACCTTCACACATTCTCTCCCAGATTCTAAGTTGGAGGCTGAACATTAAGCCCATATCACATGCTCTTGTACACACTATCAGGGTGATCAGATACTGGCCAAAAGAAAAATTTTTCTTATGAAGAAAATATTGAATAAAAATACATCCAAATGTTAGTATTAGTTTTGGGCAGTGTGATTATAGGTATTTTATTTTCTTATTATTTTTATTTTTTTAAAAATTCTTTTTAGAGATAAGATCTTGCTCTGTCACCCAGGCTGGATTGCAGTGGTGTGATCATAACTCAGGGCAGCCTCAAACTCCTGGGCTCAAGGGATCCTCCCACCTCAGCCTCCCGAGTAGCTGGAACTATAGGCTCTCACCACCACACTCAGCTAATTTTTCGTAGTGACAGGGTCTCACTGTATTGCCCAGGCTGGTCTCCAACTTCTGGCCTCAAGGAATCTCCTGACTCAGCCTCCCAAAGTGCTGGGATTACAGGCATGAGCTACCATATCTGGCCTTATTTTTGTATTTATTTACACATTTCTATGTTTTCAGTATTGTTACAATATATATTTATTGGCTTTATAATTTAAACATTTTGTAACTTTATTTAAAATAAAAAGGCATAGACTTGGTATATTATTATGCATTATAACCATACATTTGGACTCAAGATGGAGCTTGGCATTTAAGTCACACACCTGATTTAAAAAATAAAATAATCTGAAAGCTACTCTGTACTGTACCATAAGATACTTTTTCAGCACTTGTATGAACATGTGTTTGAAAAATAAACAGTTCTTAACATGACTTTAAAGCATATTGCTTGTTACAAATGGTCTTTTTTGTGCTTTGTAAAATTATACTTGTCTTTGTGGTTTTTAATAATTTATTTCTGGAAATTACTGAAGGTGAAATTGGAATGTCACGTCCAAGTGAAGGGCTGGACATCAGCAAACACAGTAACATTAATAGGAGTGGGACTATTTTTCAACATCACCAATTGACCTTTATTTGCTAATGAGATTCAAAACTAGTAATCATACTGTTTATTTTTTCCCTCAACATATATAGTAACTAAATAAATGTGTAAGTGATGACAGAATGTATTCATTCCACTATTCAACAAATATTTTTAATGTGCTACTCTGTGGGGACCACTGTAGGAGGCAGTGCAGAGGGAAAGAAATGTAAATAAGATTCCATCATGATGTGGTGAGAAGTGGTGTGATAAGGGTCCATGTGATAGATCTTGGTTTCAGATCCAACTCTGTCACTCTGTTCCTGTGCATTTTGGGCAAGCGTTACTTAACCTCAATGGGACCTGTTTAAAATATATATATAGGGATAATAATACCTACCTCAGCTGGGTGCGGTGGATCCCACCTGTAATCTCAGCACTTTGGGAGACTGAGGCAGGAGGATTGCTTGAGCCAAGGAGTTGGAGACCAGTCTGGGCAACATGGCGAGACCCCATCTCTACAAAAAATTTAAAAATACAAATAAATACCCTAAATTGTGTATTAGGTTGGGGATGACAGGAACGGAAAGGAGGTAACAATTATCAAGTATATAGTAATATCTACCAGCCCCTAAGATAAGTGCCTCATAAGCACCTACTCAAATTGCAAACTCTATGTAGTGTGGGAGATGAGGGAGCTGGTGATCCTTGGAAGCACAGACGCTATTTTGAAATTCCCTGGGAAAATGTATCAGTCAGAGCCTGGCAGGAGCCAGATGGCACACAGAAGAGGGAAAATGGAGAATTTGAAGGAGTAACCATTTATGAGGATGAGGGCAGGATTAAGATAAAATAATAAGGGAGGATAAGGCTCTGTAGGGTAAGTAAGGGCCAGTAGCCTGAAGAGACAAAGGGAACAATCAGTTACCAAAACCCAGCAGGAGAACTGTAATTGTAGGAGAGGGATGCCTGACTCAACCTCAGCCTTCAGTAGAGCCCCACAGTCGGGAGAACCTGGGAGGTAAATACCTGACGTTATTCCTCTTGACCTCAGATCTCCTGATAGGCATGCCCCTTGGTTGAACCCAAGTCAGAAAGGACGAGGTAACCATTGATAGAGTTTATAACGATCACCCCCTGGGGCAGAGAACAGGCTGGAGAAGCTGGGGAAATGAATCTGGAGAGGCAGAGCAGAATATCTGGCATAGAAAATAGAAATGAGAAAATCTTACCTCCCATGTATGTTCACTTGTGGGATCAAAGAGCTTTAATCCGCTTTTGGAGACTAAGAACTTCAGAGAAGGGATCATTCCAGGCTGGGCTTTACCTCAGTACCTGCCCTATTCTAAATTCTAACTCAGGAGTGATGTGATTAAAGTGATTTATTCAAGTTTGGTGAACCCTTCAACATGGCCTATTTAGTTATTAAATTGTTCAATAAATAGGGAGCACTTATGCAAGTTTAAACAAAAAGTCTCTTCCTCACTCAGAACCAAGAAATGTTTCAACTCAAGAGCTTGCTTGGTAAGCCATTGTGAAGCATGAGTTCTAACTAACAGGCTGTTGCATCCCCTATTCCATTGCATTTTCATGGGCTCTCTATCAAAATGAAGCAATCTTGCCACTCCTTTTTTGTATACTGTCTCTCTTCCAAAAAACTCTTAACCTCAATTACACGGAGGCAGAAATGGAAATAGCTAGGGTCAAATTACAAAATGTCTGTGCTCTAGGCGCTAACAATGTTCACATAGGCTTTGGAAGTGAGCAGGCCTGAACGTAGTTGATGATGATGTGGATAAATCTTTAAGTCATACTTATTATACTGTAAACTCCTTGAGGTCAGAGTACATATCCTATCCATCTTTATACACCCATAGCATCTGGAAGAATGTCTTAGGTGTATAAAGTATTTCATAAATGTTGGCTGAATTGAATTGTTAAAAAGAATCAACAAACTTCAGATCTAAAAAGGACATATAATCCCAGCCCTCCCTTTTTTTTTCACAGAAGAGGAAACTGAATCCTAAAAAGGTTAATAGTAAAGCACTGCTGGTACAAATTATTGAAAATCCTGGGTTCACTCAGTTTATGTTGAATTTTCCTTTCAGTATTTCTCAAATACGTTCTATTCTGCTATCATTATTCTGATCCAGGCCCTCATTACCGTGTATCAACAGCAAAGATAATCTAATCCAATGTGTTAATTTTACAAGGGAGGGAGGTGACTTACTGTAAGACATTAGAAGGGATGTATTTTGTTCCATCTTTATGCACCATTTTCAAGTTTTACTCAGTGGGAGTGGAATTCTAATCTACTGGCAAACACTTTCATTGCCTTTCCTTTCCTAGCCTCCTTTGCAGTTAGGGTAGCCATTTGATTTGGTTCTGACCAATGCAACCTAGTTGGAAATCTACTTGTAGCATATAAGGACATTTTTGCTTTCATAATCAATGGGATGGATATAACTTTTATCCTTTCTTCTCCTTTTTTCTGCTTTGCATGTAAACTTGATACTTAAAGGAGTTATAGCCTCCATATTGTAACTGTGAGGCAATAAACATCTAGGCAAAAGCGACTATGCTAAAGAAAGTGAAATAGAAATAGTCTGTGCTAAGGTTCTGTTCTGGAGTATGACAAAACTATTGAATAATGTCAGACATCGTTTAAAAATATAAAGTTAAATATGTTCTTTAAAAATTAAAGGTAACGTGCAAAACCAGAGATATAATTTATAGCTTTTGACATCAGTGAGGATAAAAAAATGTGGGCTAATGGAAACCTTTTGTTAACCTAACAGGAATCACAAAAGGAGAAAAAAAAGAAAAACAAAAATGTGAATAGAAAACACAAAATAAGATGGGAGTGTGTCCGAAAACATCGGGACATAGCAAATGCATATCAAGCTAAACTCACCAATTAAAAGACAGAGATGATCAGAATCAATATGATCTTGAAATTACATGACACATGCCCAAAGGCTCACAGGGGATTAAAAATAAAGGGTGTAGGAAGCGAATATCAGCCAAAATGAAGGTGGCGTAGGCATAGTAATATCATATAAATGAAAATTTAAGGAGTAATTATTAATAAAAATATATTTAAGATAACATTTTTATTAATATTTCTTTTCTCTTTTTTTTAACCATATTTACATTGAAGAACTAAATGTATCTTCTTTAAAGAAATGTTGGACAGGCACAGTAGCTCACACCTGTAATCTCAGCATTTTGGGAGGCCTAGGTGGGAAGATCATTCGAGTCCAAGAGTTTGAGATCAGCCTGGGCATTATGCAAAATCCCATCTCTACAAAATATACAAAAATTAGCCCTGCATGGTGGTGTCCACCTGTAGTCTCAGCTACTTGATAGGCTGAGGAGGGAGAATCACTTGAGCCCAGGAGATCGAGCCATGATTGTACCACTGCACTCCAGCCTAGGAAACAGAGCAAAACCCTTTCTCAAAAAGAAAAAAGAAGGAAAAAAATGTTGGCATGAATAATATAAAAGTATAAGGTAAAGGAAAATAAATTACTGTATAGAGGCAACTACTGTTAACATGTTGGGTATTTTGTTTTAATATTTTCTTTTGCTTTTTTCCCCTGACTGGAAATAACTATATATTTTTAAAATTCTGTAGAAAACTAATCTATTAATATATGACAATCATAAAGAAGTTTAGACAATGCTGAAAGCAGAAAGAAATAAAAATTAGCTTTATGCCTGGAAATAATCCTATAATTGTTTCATGTATAACCTTTCAGATATTTCGATGCACATGTATACATGTACTTTCTTTTTTAAAAATAGCATCATAGGTGGGGTGCTGCACTTCACTCCTGTAATCCCAACAGGTAGATTGGTTGAGCCCAGGAGTTTGAGACCAGCCTGGGCAACATGGCTAAACCCTGTCTCTACTAAAAATACAAAAAATTAGCCATGTGTGGTGGTGTGCATCTGTAGTCCCAGCTACTCAGGAGGCTGAAGTGGGACTCACCTGAGCCCTGTAAGTCAAGGCCACAGTGAGCCATGATTGTGCCACTGCATTCCAGCCTGGGTGACAGGAGTGAGACACTGTCTCAAGAAAGAAAAAAAAGCATCCTAATATATGTCCCTTTTTCACCCAGTGATGCAATGTAAGACATCTTCCTGTATCAATATTATATAAATATTAATACATACATTAATGTATATATATTATCCATTCTATGGTTTACCCTAATATTTCTCAATGTATTATTTTTTTTTAGACACAAGGTCTCAGTTCATCCTGCAAACTGTAGTGCAGTGATGCCATCATAGCTCACTGCAGTCTTGAAATTTTGGCATCAAGTGATACTCTTGCTGGGATTTCAGGCATGAACCACCGTGTAGGCTAATTTTTAAATTTTTATTAGAAACAGGGTCTCTCTATGTTGCTCAGACTAGTCTTGAGCTCCTGGCCTCAAGCAAACCTCCCACCTCAGCCTCCTGAGTAGATGGAATTAACAGGCACAAGCTACAGCGTCTAACTCTCCATGCATAATTTTTCAAAGTTGAAATAATGCTGTGTATCATTTTCCATCTTGCTTTCTTCATTTACTATAAAACACTTTTTAAGATTTTTTAGAAGATATATTTGAATGATCAAATGCTTTATTTTATATCTATGCAAATTTACTTAGCCATTGTTCTATTGTTGGATATTTAGGTTGTTCACAATTTTTCACTTATAGGTGCTCTCTTTGCATTTTGCTGCTATAACAGAATATCACAGCCTGGGTCCAAAGCACGATGCTGGCATCTGGCAAGGATCATCCCATGGTTTAACCCATTATTTTATCAGGAGCCCAATCGCAAAATAACCTACTCCCATGGACACTGGCATTAATTTCTTCATGGGGTCAGAGCCTCTCGAAGGCTCCACCTCCAAATACCTTTACACTGACAAATTTCAATATGAGTTTTGGTGGGGACATTAATCCATAACAGATACTACAACAATAATTATTTTTGAGAATAACTTTTAATAAAACTTGGGTCTCCTAGATTTTCCTCAGAATTACTTTAAATACAAGAAAGCCACCAGCAAAGCATTAATTGAATGTCTAACTAGTAATTAATATTTATGTACTTCGCATATTTGCTTAAGTCAAATTTATGACTTAGTAATGTTGATTATATCCAGTAATGGGCTGATTATATCCATCTTTTTTTTTTTTTTTTTTTTTTTGAGATAGGGTCTTGCTCTGTTGCCTAAGCTGCAGTGTAATGGCGTGATCATGGCTCATTGCAGCTTCAATCTCCTGGGTTTAGGTGATCCTCCCACCTCAAAGTATGTGACACCATACTACAGGTGGGACTACAGGTATGTGACACCATGTGCAGCTAATTTTTTAATGTATTTGTACAGATGGAGTCTCATCACATTGCCCAGTTTGGTCTTGAACTCCTGGTCTCAAGCAATCCTCCTGCCTCAGCCTCCCAATGACTGCATTCTTTTTTTTTTTTTTTTTTTTTTTTTTTGAGACAAGATCTCACGCTGTCACTCAGGCTTGAGTGCAGTGGTGTGATCATGGCTCACTGTAGCCTCAACTTCTTGGGCTCAAGTGATCCTCCTGCCTCAGCCTCCCAAGCAGCTGGAACTACAGGCTCAACACCACACCCAGCTAATTTTTGTAGAAATGGGGTTTTGCCATGCTGCCCAGGCTGGGCTTGAATTCCTGTGCTCAAGCAATCCTCCCATCTCAGCCCCCCAAAATGCTGGGATTATAGGCATGAGCCACTGTGCCCGGCCTGACTATAATCTTTATAGTACAGTCAGTCTTAGGAAATCTATGCAGATAGGCATTTATTTATGTTTTATAAGGCTTGAGCAGCATATTACAATTTTTAGTTGTCATAGACTTTTACAGTTGTTTATGTGCTTTTTGAATATTTCATGGATCAAATCTGTGTGTGTTTTCCTGCTAAATCCTTGGTAACACGATCCCCCAATCAGTGCATCATTTTCCCCTGAATTTCTGCTTCCTTTAGTCCTAAGGACCAGCCAGGCTGGTGGGAGTTCTGTAGCACCAAGGATGGTGAGGCAGAAGGTCTGTTGCCTGAAGCTGTAAAAGTCACAGAAATCAAGGGAACATGCCAAACACAGCTATATGGAGAGCTAAGCTGAGTGAGCAGAAGAGAAATCTGGATCTTTGCAACCTGAGGGCAAGTGGCATCTGCAGATATTATGGTGGCTCACACCTATAATCCCAGTGCTTTGGGAGGCCGAGGTGGGAGGATAGATTGAGGCCAGGAGTTCCAAATCAGCCTGGGCAACATAACAAGACCCTGTCTCCAAAAAAAAAAAAAAAAGAAAAGAAAAGAAAAGAAAAAAAGCCAGGTGCAGTGGTACACCTGTAGTCCCAGCTACTTCGGAGGCTGAGGTATGAGTATCAACTGAGCCCAGGAGTTTGAAGCTGCAGTGAGTGTGGTAGTGGCACTGCACTCCAGCCTGTGCAACAACATGACACTCATCTCTTAAAAAAAATAAAGTTAGAAATTAGAGAGTTGTTTCAGGAATTTAAAAACCAGGAATCAAGCTGGGCACAGTAGGTCATACTTGTAATCCCAGCACCCTGGGAGGCCAAGGCAGGAGGATTGCTTGAGCCCAGGAGTTTAAGACCAGCCCTGGCAACATAGCGAGACATTGTCTTTAAAAAAAAATTTAGTTGGGCATGGTAGCACACACATGTAGTCTCAGCTACTCGGGAAGTTGAGATAGGAGAATCACTTGAGCCTGGGAGATACAGGATTTGATAAACTATGGTCATGCTACTGCACTCCAACCTGGGTGACAGAGCGAGACCCTGTCTCAAAACACACACACACACACACACACGCCAGAGATCTAAAAGTGGAGAAAAATAAATAGATGCAGTGAGGAGTCCAGAGTCTGGGCCTGTCCAAATTATACCTGGTAGGAGGTTGTTACTGCTGGACTTATTGTGCTTGTCTCTATATGGCAAAAGAAGGTGTGCTCAAAGAGCCATGGTGGCTCACACCTATAATCCCAACAGTTTGGGAGGCTGAGGAGGAAGATTGTTTGAGCCTAGGAGTTCTAGACCAGCCTGAGCAACATAGTGAGATCCCATCTCTACAAATATAATTAAAAAATTAGCTGGGCATGGTGGTGCACCCATGTGGTCCTTGCTACTCAGGAAGCTGAGGTGGGAGAATTGCTTGAACACAGGAAGTTGAGGCTGCAGTGAGCTGTGATCGCACCACTGCACTCAGCCTGGGAGACAGTGCAAGACCCAGCCTCAAACAAACAAACAAACAAACAAACAAAAAAAAGAGCCAGGGCAGAGCTGTCACAAACATGCCTCTTCTCATCTCTCCAACTCACCTCCTTCTACGGGTTTGGTAGTATCACAGCTCCATGTGTTGACTAATAGAAAGCTCTTGTGGCCGGGCGCGGTGGCTCAAGCCTGTAATCCCAGCACTTTGGGAGGCCGAGACGGGCGGATCACGAGGTCAGGAGATCGAGACCATCCTGGCTAACACTGTGAAACCCTGTCTCTACTAAAAAATACAAAAAACTAGCCGGGCGAGGTGGCGGGCGCCTGTAGTCCCAGCTACTCGGGAGGCTGAGGCAGGAGAATGGCGTGAACCCGGGAGGCGGAGCTTGCAGTGAGCTGAGACCCGGCCACTGCACTCCAGCCAGGGCGACAGAGTGAGACTCCATCTCAAAAAAAGAAAAAGAAAAAGAAAGCTCTTGTATCAGTTTCCTATAACTGCTGTAACAAATTACTAAGCCAAATGGCTTTTTTTTTTTTTTTTTGAGATGGGGTCTGTGTTGCTCAGGCTGGAGTGTAGTGGTACAATCTTGGCTCACTGCAACCTCTGCTTCCCAGGCTCAAGTGATACTCCTGCCTCAGCCTCCCTAGTAGCTGGGACCACAAGTGCATGCTACTATGCCCAGCTTATTTTTTGTATTTTTGGTAGAGACGGGCTTCTACCATGTTGCTAAGGCTGATTTCCAACTCCTGAGCTCAAGCTATCCACCTGCCTTGGCCTCCCAAAGTATTGGGATTACAGGCATGAGCCACTGCGCCCAGCCACCTAATAGCTTAACACACACAAACGTATTACAGTTCTTCAGGTCAGAAGTCTGAAATGGATCTCACTGGCCTAAAATTGAGGCATTGGCAGGACTATTCCTTCAGAGAATCTGTTTCCATGCCTTTTCCATAAAAGAGCAGTCTTCTGACTTAAGAAACGTGTAGTATACCTATGTACCCACAAAAATAAAAAATTTTAAAAAGTTTTTTAAATGTTTAGGGGAAACCTTTGGCTGTGTGATTAGTT
Organism: Rhinopithecus roxellana; assembly: GCF_007565055.1. Taxonomy (NCBI): domain Eukaryota; kingdom Metazoa; phylum Chordata; class Mammalia; order Primates; family Cercopithecidae; genus Rhinopithecus; species Rhinopithecus roxellana. The sequence continues at coordinate 41,577,992 of NC_044558.1, forward strand.
GCATGAAGGCCCCCAAACCTGTACCACACAAGCCTCTTTTGAAAACTGGGCAGCACCAAGTACGGTATATTCTACAAAGCATACTTCAGATGCAGCCATAGAGAGGAATGGAGAAAAGGAACTTCCCATAGGACAAACTTGGGGCCATGGAAAGCAAAGGACAAAGATTCACGAGAGAAGTCTCAGCTTCCCCCATTTACCACTGCCCAGGGGGCAGGAAGAACAAATGCCAGGTGGGATTATCTAGGGGCTTCCTCCGCTACCAGGGCAGGAAGTCTTTCTGAATACTGCTCTGTGGGGTTTGATGATTGCTATGAACCTGAGGCTGCTGTGTGTTTCCCATTCTTCTCTTTTTCAAAGAATTTTTAAAAAAAAATATTAGCGATCCCATTTCTACTCCACAATTTATAAAAGTAAGGTGTGAGGCAGGTAACTCATGTTTCAGTTTACAGGCTACCAGTTACATGAGGAATTGCATACAGACATTAGAAAGAGGACAGAATTAACCAGAGACTGAACTTTGAGCTCGATGCAAACACTGGATGGTTTGGCAGTTTCTGACCCAAGAGAGGAAATAAATGTGTGGAAAGAAGGTACACATGGATATTTGGGTGACTAAAAGGGCAGAATAGGCCGGAGACTATTAGTTGCCTCTCAAGATCCCTTCTCTTCCTAGTATTAGAAGTCTTTAGCTTGGCATGTGTCTACCTAGAAAAACTGTATTTCCCAGCCTTCCTTGCAGCTAGATTACTCACATGATTAAGTTCTAGGCAATAGGATCTGAGTGGAAGTGATGTTTGCAACTTCTGGGTTGTGCTCTAAAAACAATGGCAGGCTGGGCGCATTGGGAGGCTGAGGTGGGCAAATCACGAGGTCAAGAGATTGAGACCATTCTGGCCAAATGGTGAAACTCCGTCTCTACTGAAAATACAAAAATTAGCTGGGCATGATGGTGTGCACCTGTAGTCCCAACTATTCGGGAGGCTGAGGCAGGAGAATTGCTTGAACCCGGCAGGCAGAGGTGGTGGTGAGCCGAGATCGCACCATCACACTCCAGCCTGGGCAGCAAAAGTGAAACTCCATCTCTGAAAAAAAAAAAAAAAAAAAAGAGTGGCATACCCGCTTTGTCTTTTCCTTCTTGCTGGTCAAAATATGATATTGAGTGATGTGAGACTATGAAGACCAAAGGAATAGTGGAGCAACAAGATAGAAGGAACTTGGGCCCCTGACCCTGGGGAGTGCTATACTAGACTTTTACATGAGAGAAAAAGATCTTTTCTCCTCTAAAACTGTGTAGTATTATTTGAGGTCTCTTTTCATGTGGCTGAATCTATATCTTTTTTTTTTTTTTTTTTGAGATGGAATTTTGCTTTTGTTGCCCAGGCTGGAGTACAGTGGCATGATCTTGGCTCACTGCAGTCTCCTCCTCCTGGGTTCAGGCAATTCTCCTGCCTCAGCCTCCCAAGTTGCTAAAATTACAGGCACCTGCCAACACGTCCAGCTAATTTGTGTTATTTTTAGTAGAGATGAGGTTTCACCACATTGGCCAGGCTGGTCTCCGACTCCTGACCTCAGGTAATCCACATGCCTCGGCCTCCCAAACTGCTGGGATTATAGGTGTGAGCCACTGTGTCAGGCTGAATCTATACCTTAACTTTCACAAACATGTTGAGTTCAAAGTGCCTTTAAAAAAGTTTCTTATGAAAAGTGTCAAATATACACAAAAGTGCAAAGAATAGTTTAATAACATCATAATGTACTCACCTTCAGCTCCAACAATTTATCTAAAGGTTCAGCCATACTGACACCACTCCCTCTCCTTCCACTGAAATATTCTGAAGCAAATCCCAACTGTCATTATCATTTCTTCTGTAAAGATTTTACCATCTACCTTTAAGAGATAAGGCTTCTTTTTTAAAAACAATAGCTTGGTGGCTGGATATGGTGGCTGACACCTGTAATCCCAACACTTGGGGAGGCCAAGGCAGGCAGATCGTTTGAGCCCAGGAGTTCAAGGCCAGCCTAGAACACATGGTGAAACCCTGTCTCAACCAAGAAAATACAAAAATTAAGCTGGCATGGTGGTACACACCTGTAGTCCCAGCTACTCAGGAGGCTGAGGTGGGAGGATAACTTGAGCCCAGGAGGCTGAGGCTGCAGTGAGCCAAGGTCATGCCACTGCACTCCAGCAAGAGTGAGACTCTATCGCAAAAAGAAAACAAAACCCCACAATAGTGTGAAATGCTTTTGAGAAAAACAAATGTTGGGCCGGGCGCGGTGGCTCAAGCCTGTAATCCCAGAACTTTGGGAGGCTGAGACGGGCGGATCACGAGGTCAGGAGATCGAGACCATCCTGGCTAACACGGTGAAACCCTGTCTCTACTAAAAAAAAATACAAAAAACTAGCCAGGCGAGGTGGCGGGCGCCTGTAGTCCCAGCTACTCGGGAGGCTGAGGCAGGAGAATGGCGTAAACCCGGGAGGCGGAGCTTGCAGTGAGCTGAGATCAGGCCACTGCACTCCAGCCCGGGCGACAGAGCGAGACTCCGTCTCAAAAAAAAAAAAGGAAAACAAATGTTGGTATCTAGTCGACAGTTGAGAACATCTTTTTTTACATTCAGGAGAAAGGTCTGGACTGAAAGGACTTCTTTAAGAGGCCTCGTCACATGGATGGTATTTAAGGCCTTGTCAGTAGATGAGATGACCTAGTGAAAGTGGCCCCCTGAGTTAAAAACAGCAAAATTATATCAGTTTAGATGAGCAAGGGTTCTCAGGTAGAGCAGGAAATTATGGAAAACAGGGTTAATGTACACAGGGTAGGAAGATTTGATAGACATTGTTTCCACTGCCCCAAATTCATTCCTTATTTTGATTTTCTTTGGGGACAACTACCCTCAGCTCCAACCTCATTTCCTAGGTACCAGTTATTAGTTTAGGGATGGTCATGTTCAATACAGCTGATGAAGCTCAAGGAAATGTCTGCTTGAGCTTCTAGAAAAGCCTCTCAGTTCTTCAGAAACTACGTGCATCTGGCTGGATGGTGTGCTGTGATGGAATGTGCTGGAACTGCTGCAGCCATTTTGTTATTAAGAAAATTCTAGAACCACCCAAGGGCTGTGGTGTGGAAATGGAGGATGAAGCCAACACCGAGTGGAGAGAGAGAGAAATCTGGCCCTTGGTGACATGGTTTGTACTGTAGGCTCAAGCCTCTTTTTAGAACCAGTTCTCGCTCTTAGCCTGTGAGTTTCATGAGCCAAAAATTTGCCTTTGTTATTTAAATCATTTAAAGATGGATTTTCTGGCTGGGCATGGTAGCTCATGCCTGTAATCCCATTACTTTGGGAGACTGAGGTGGGCGGATCGCTTGAGGTCAGGAGTTCGGGACCAGCCTGGCCAACATGGTGAAACCCCGTCTCTACTAAAAACACAAAAATTAGCCAGGCATGATGGCAGGTGCCTGTAATACCAGCTACTCAAGAGGCTGAGGCATAAGAATTGCTTGAACCCAGGAGATGGAGGTTGCAGTGAGCCAAGATTGTGCCACTGTACTCCAGCCTGGGTGATAAAGTGAGACCCTGTCTAAAAAAAAAGATGGATTTTCTGTCACTTGCAATACAAAGTGTTCCGGCTGATAGAGTAGGCCATGAAGTCAATATTTTTTTTAAGATCTTGAGGAACCCCAGTGCCAGTCATCTCAGTTTTATCACGGGTAATTATGTTTGCATAAGAAAAATAACTAGATGTTTACCACTTGAATATATTTTCTTAGTGCTCAGTAGCAATTAACACGTATTGCTCTTTGCCCAGAGATTTCCTGCAGGCTTTCTCTAATGACTTATGGCTTCTACGGGTAATGGCCTGTTGCTGAGGTAATAGGGGCGCTTACAGATACAGGGAAAAAAGCAGATGTGGAACCAGTTTCTATGAAAAAGAGTGTTCCGATTAAAGAAATGCAGTGAGTTGTATATAAAATCTGCTTTGGTTGTGGGATAGACCTAATTATTCTCTGTAGAAGCACAGCATGGAGGTTTTGCTCTAAGATTTTCTTAATACAACCAACTGGGAGGACAAGAAGATGCAAATTATGTTTTTGAACTGTATCCTTCAGAACAGCAGTGAAAGTCATTTAGATAGTTCTTAACGGTGGATATTAATTTGACAAAATGTTAGGGGAAGGGAGGGTAGATGGTATTATTGAAAGGCTAGAGCAGATGAAAGGTACCATATTAGAGAGGGGTATCCTCAGTCTTTGGGGTGTGTTGAAGTCATGGGGCCATCATCACCTGAATGTGGTTTTATTCTGCAATTCGAGCAATCACTTCGAGCAATCACTGAGCACAGAATGCTCAGTGGCAGATGATGTGGGTGTGTCAAAGAACAGTTGCTAAAGTCACCTCTAAATGATTTTCCTATATATGAGAAGGGGAAACGCTTTCTCTTTTTATGTTACATTTAGAAAAATAACAGCCATGACAATTATTTGCCAGGAAGAATAGTCACACTTTTTGACAAATGATTTGCCAGGGAAATTAGCTGAGGTCACATATCTCTTATTAGGTCGATGGAAGACAGCATATTAATATTTTTAAAAAGTAATGTAGACCTATGTAAATTTAGCTGAGAGTACTATAGTTTATTAAAACTCCATAGACAAGGGCCTACAGAAGGGCAGGCTTATTTGCATTTTTGTTATGAGTGCCTGGAACCCAGCGTTTAGAGAAGCCAATAGGGATTTTTTAATTTAATTACAAAGCATTTATGAATATTTGCATTAGCAAATCAAGCATATGCTTTGGAATCTAGATTCTAGAATAATGGAATTAATAAACACACTTTCCAGGAATGTTGCAGAGTGCGTAAAGAAAAGCTCTCTTAGAAAAAGGGCAAAATATCTTAAGTAATAGGAAGAACTTTAAAAGACAAGAGAACAGAGCCTGAAGGATAGTAGAAACTTTCACAGAAACACTGTCAGCAATAATGACATGGGCCAGAACTCCAACGCTTATGGTTAACAAGGAAGATTAGATTTATTGTCACCATTGGCAAGAGGAGAAGCCGAGAATTCCCAAGTTTGGAGGACACCTTGGTGCGTCCTAAGAGACAGGCGTAAAAGTTTACCTAATTGATACAAATGAAGACTACAGAAGACCTGTGTAGGAATCAAAGAATCAGTATGCAAGTAGAACCTAGCAGCCAGGTCACAAACCAGGGAGTTACAAGTGTTGGCCTCACAGAGCATAAACAACTTGGTCAGCGTAGAAGTGGTGATCCAGGTCAAAGGGACAACTTAAACAATTTCTCTGAAACTGGGAGGAATTTTTGAGATGGTAGCCTCTGGAAGTTTCTGGCCAGAAACCTAAAGATCATATTCATCTAATATCTGCTCCCCACTTACTTCCTTCAGCTTATTTATGAGACAGATTAAGAGATCTGGTTTTGGGCTGGGCGCGGTGGCTCAAGCCTGTAATCCCAGCACTTTGGGAGGCCGAGATGGGCGGATCACGAGGTCAGGAGATCGAGACCATCATGGCTAACATGGTGAAACTCCAGTCTCTACTAAGAATACAAAAAACTAGCTGGGCGAGGTGGCGGGCGCCTGTAGTCCCAGCTACTCAGGAGGCTGAGGCAGGAGAATGGCGGGAACCTGGGAGGCGCAGCTTGCAGTGAGCTGAGATCCGGCCACTGCACTCCAGCCTGGGCGACAGAGCGAGACTCCGTCTCAAAAAAAAAAAAAAAAAAGAGATCTGGTTTTATGACGTCTATGGGACCTCAAAGATGTCACTATTTGAAATCATTACCTGCTGCTACTGAGCGCTACATTTCTGGACCACCCTCAGATATTCTGTTTCCCTGAGAGCAAAAATTGTGCATTAAAAAAAAATCTTTTCAGCTGTGACTCCCTAATATAATGCCTGGTTCAAAGTAGATGCTTAATCCACATTTTTTTTTTAATTTTTTTTGAGATGGAGTTTTGCTCTTGTTGCTGCCCAGGCTAGAGTGCAGTGGCACAATCTTGGCTCACTACATGCTCGACCTCCTGGGTTCAAGTGATTTTCCTGCCTTAGCCTCCTGAGTAGTTGGGATTACAGGCCCCTGCCATGATGCCCAGCTAATTTTTTGTATTTTTAGTAGAGATGGGATTTTGTCATGTTGGCCAGGCTGGTCTTGAACTCCTGACCTCAGGTGATCCACCCACCTTGGCCTCCCAAAGCGCTGGGATTACAGGCGTGAGCCATGGCACCCAGCCTTAATCCACATTTAAATCATTAAACCAGACCTATGGGAGGCCTATAATTTGCTGAGGTCTCACGAGGGTAATTTACTTATTCATATCTTCATCCATCTCTCTTTATGATTATTATGGGCCAGGCATGATGGCTCATTATGGGAAGATCACATGAGCCCAGGAGTTCAAGAACAGCCTGGGCAACATAGGGAGACCCCATCTGTACAGAAAATCAAAAGATTAGCTGGGCATGGTGGCAGTTGCCGGTGGTCCCAGCTATGTGGGAGGCTGAGGTGGGAGGACTGCTTGAGCTCAAAACATCGAGACTGTGGTGAGCTGTGATTGCACCACTGCAATCCAGTCTGGATCTCAGTGAGATTCTGTCCTTTAAAAAAAAATTAGTATTATGTTCTCTTCTACAGGGGATTTGAAAAAGCTGAAAATAATACATTTGATCAAACATAAAATATAAATAATAAAGCCAGGATTATGAGAAACATACACTAGGGAAAAAAAAGTGAGTGAATGGAATAAAATGAGATATACAAGCAATGGGGTTCCACATAATTTTCGAAGCTGAGCCACAGAGTTGGATGTGAGTTTTTTCCTGAAAAAGCAGAAAATGAAGGTTAATCATAATTCTCTTGACTACAAAGGCAAAAGGCAAAACATTCTAGTCCTCAAGTTTTTTTTGTTTTTGTTTTTTTTCTTTTTGAGACAGAATCTTGCTCTCTTGCCCAGGATATAGTACAGTGGCGCAATATTGGCTCATTGCAACGTCTGCCTCTTGGGTTCAAGTGATCCCCCTGGCTCAGCCTCTCGAGTAGGGATTACAGGCACTCACCACCACGCCTGACTAATTTTCATATTTTTAGTAGAGATGGGGTTTTGCCCATGTTGGCCAGGCTGGTCTCAAACTCCTGACCTCAGGGGATCCACCTGCCTTGGCCTCCCAACATGCTGGGATTACAGGCATGAGCACCACTCCCCACCTTAGTTTCTCAAGCTTTTATTGGAACTTAGCTCTAAAAGAAATTTCTAGTATGGAATTTTATATCTGGGACATTGACGGATGTGGTAAACAGTGTCCTCAATGATATTTGTAAGAATATCCTGTAGCAAATGCAACAGAGCTTTCCTAAAGCTGTCTTGCAGCACGAAACCTGCAGCATAACCTACAGCCCAACTCACTGAGAGCAATTCTATCACAGACCAAGGAAATATGGCTCAAAACAGAAACTTTCTAAAATTGTCATTAAATCAAAGAATACTTCTAGAAAATCCAGAGGAGTACAAGTCATTCAAACACTTCTCCAGTGAGATCACCTCACTTAATAAGACCTTTGTATTAGTCCCTTCCCACAGTGCTATGAAGAAATACCTGAGACTGGGTAATTTATAAAGGAAAGAGGTTTAATTGACTCAGAGTTCAGCATGGCTGGGAAACTTACAATCATGGCAGAAGCGGGAGCAAACATGTCCTTCTTTACATGGCAGCAGCAAGAAGAATGAGTGTCCAGTGAAGGAGGAAGCCCCTTATAAAACCATCAGGTTTCATGAGAACGCACTATTATGAGAACAGGATGTGGGAAATCACCCCTATGATTCAATTATCTCCACCTGGTCCCTCCCACATGTGGGGATTATGGGAACTACAAGATGAGATTTGGGTGGGGTCACAGCCAATTCATATCAACCTTTGATTGGGGTTGGGAGCAGATCATTGGAGTTTATGCTCTTGAAGCCTGGTGGTTCTGAGTTGTTGCTTTAAGGTGGTAGTGTACATCTTAGTTAACAAATGGGATTTTTTTACAAGTGATACGGATTGGCTGTGTCCCCACCCAAATCTCATCTCATAGCTCCCATAATTCCCATGTGTTGGGGGGGTGGGCAGGGGGGACCCAGTGGGAGATATTTGAATCATGGGGGCAGTTTCCCCCATACTGTTCTTGTGGTAATGAATAAATCTCATGAGAGCTGATGGTTTTATAAGGGGAAACCCCTTTTGCTTGAGTCTCATTATCTTTTTGCCTGCTGCCATGTAAGATGTGCCTTTTTGCCTTCCTGCCATGATTGTGAGGACTCCCCAGCCACGTGGAACTGTGGGCCCATTAAACCTCTTTGTAAATTACCCAGCCTTGGGTATGTCTTTATCAGCAGTGGGAAGACAGACTAATACAACAAGGTTTTATGAAACATAAGTCATCTAACCTTCTTTAGGATAAGTGGATGACTAGCGCTCTATTTTCATTATCTGTTGCTGCCTAGGAAGCCACCCTAAAACCTAGTGGTTTAAACAACAGTGGTCATTATTATCGCTCATGGTTGTGGGGGTTGACATGGCTCAGCTAGGTAGTTCTTGCTCAGCTTTTTTCATGCAGTTACAGTCAGACAGTGGTTGGGGCTGGCATCATCTGAAGGCTTGCTTACTCACATGTCTGCTGCCAGGTTAGGAATACTCAATCAGCTGGGGGCTGGAACAACTGGCTCCTTGGACAACTCCACTTCTATGTAGTCTTTGCATGTGATCTCTCCAGCAGTCTGACTTTGGGATAGCGGACTTCCTACAAGGTGGCTCAGGACTCTAAAGGTGCATGTCCAAGAGAGAGAGAGAGGGAATCAGATAGAAGTTATATTATCTTTTATGACCCATCCTTGGAAGTAATGCATTCATACTACATTCTGTTCACTGAGGCATGTACAAATGCCTGCCCAGGTTCAAGGAAAGGGGATGTAATTCCAAGTGTTCATGGGGAAGTGGCAGGGTTAAGAAGAACATGTAGGGCTAGAAATACTATTGCAGCCATTTTTGTAAAATACAATCTACCTCATTTCAAAGGTACACTGAGAGAGTTCCTATAATCAAGGGATGATCAAGCCTATTCTGGGCCTTCCATGACTGAACAAATTCAAGTCCCCCTAGTTTTTCATTCTAGAGCATGAATGAGGTGACTTAGCATGGAAGATTTTCAAAGAAATTTTTACCAATCACTCACGACAGATAGAAAAAGCCACAAAATGCTTCCAATTGTGAAAAGTTCAACTTTGTGCAACATTAAAACCATTCCTAGTTCATGCCTCCAGCAGAGGGAAATGAACCCAGGTCACTCAACAGTTTTCCACCATTCAAAGAGCTGTGAAAAAGAAAGCGTGGGGACATAGACAAAGCTTGAGGACATAGGCTAAGCAAAATAAACTAGTCACAAAAAGACAAATATTATATGATTCCACTCATGAAGTATCCAAAGCAGTCAAAATCAAGGCCAGGCGCAGTGGGTCATGCCTATAATCCCAGCTACTTGGGAGGCTGAGGCAGGAGAATCACTTGAACCCAGGAGTTGGAGGTTGCAGTGAGCCAAGATCACACCACCACACTCCAGCCTGGGTGACAGCGAGACTGTCTCAAAACAAAACAAAGTAGTCAAAATAATAGAAACAGAAAGTAGAAAGGTGGTTACCAATGGCTGGAGGCAGGGAGGGGGAATTTGTGTCTAATGGGTATAGAGTTTCCGTGTTGCAAGATGAAAACATTCCAGAGATCTGTTGCATAACAATGTGAATATAGTTAACACTACTGAACTGTACACTTAAAAATGGTTAAGATGGTAAATTTAATGTTATGTGTTTTTACCATTAAAAAAAAAAAATCAGAAAAAATGTGGGAGTCAGACTCACAGTCCTGCTTCAGGGCCTTCAATCTAGCTACCTGGTTTACCAGAAGGCAGATTATTAAGAATGCAGATATTGACTCTTGCTAAAATGTTAAAATGCAGATTTTGTACAAGAACCAGGTCAGGCGTGGTGGCTCATGCCTGTAATCTCAGCACTTTGGGAGGCGGAGGCAAGCAAATCACTTAAGGTCAGGAGTTCAAGACCAGTCTGGCCAACAAGGTGAACCCCTGCCTCTACTAAAAATACAAAAATTTGCTGGGCACAGTAGTAGGCACCTGTAATCCCAGTGACTCTGGAGGCTGAGGCAGGAAAATTGCTCAGAATTGGTTAAACTCGGGAGGTTGCAGGTGGGTTGCAGTGAGCCAAGATCGCACCACAGCACTCCAGCTTGGGTGACAGAGCAAGACTCTGTCTCAAAATAAAAAATGAAGATCCAACTGGAAGTTAATACTGCGCTCAGGCAGCTTACCCTAGAGTCATTCTTGTCCAGAGTTAAAGGCAGAAGAGAGGTAAGTTAAAAACAAACAGGAAAAACCAACTCTATAATTCTCTTATTTAAGTTTTTTAAAGCTATGCCCATTTAATTTCAAGAAAAAAGTGAGGCAACTAACAATCTATTATTCCTGATACATTTTTCCATTAGGGTATAATGAAGTATCAGGACTTGTGACTCTATTGAGTCTTGTGTAAAATACTGACCCAGAAATCCTCAATCTGACATTTTTAGGGAGAAATAGACATTAAGTTTAAATGAAGTGTTTAACAAACAGATGGGTCTGTATTTTGGAGGAAGTCATTTAGAAGAGGCTTTGAATACGTTTCATAGGAGAAAGTCTTCACCTGCTGCTTTAAATTAAGACTGCTAACCAAATAAAATGCATGAGAAGATATTTCTGGGTTCCAACCAGTGAAGACCTTAGGAACCACATATTTCAATGTAGACTTAGGATGACGACAGCAGGAAGGAAAGGAGGCCTCCCAGTTGTCAACCAAAATTCTGATTGTTTGTGCTTACCATAGATAATTACATTTCCAGATCTGTCTTCACTATTGGCTCCAGCAGTTAAAAACTCAGGTCTCCCACGGTGCTCATGAAATTGAATTTTAAGTCATAGGCTTAAATTTGAAGAGATCTGTCTGGTCCTTCTGCATTCCTTTTACATGTGGCTGTTCTAATTATTCCAATTCAAGTAGCAATCACAAGAGTCCCACCAGCCTCATGGGTAGATGTCCTGAGAACATGCTCTGTAGATCCTTCTCCTTCAGAGGGTCAGTGGGACAGGCCCCGGAGGTAGATAGTATAGGAAGACTAAGATCCTGAGTTCTCAGGCCCCCCTGAAGTGGGTATCACAAATACTGTTCCTTGCTTACCTAATAAGTTTGTTGTGAATAGAACCCTCAGTAATTTTTTTAATGTTTCTAGATGGATAATACACATACACGCAAAGCACCAATCCTAATAACTTCATGAATTATTGCATGTGTATACACTTATGTCATCACCGCACAAATCAAGATATTGAAAATTCCCATCACCTAAAAACGTTTCCTCTTGCTGCTTCTCAGTCTGTATCCCAACCCCATGGGGAAGTAATCATTATTCCAACTTCTATCATCGAGTAGTTTTACATATTTTTGAACTATGTATGAGTGAAATCATACAGTACGTATTCTTTTAAATTTGGCTTCTTTCACTCAATATCTCTGAGAGTCATCCACATTGTTGCGTATTTCAGTAGTTTGTTCTATTGATTGCCTATTTCATTTTATGAATATACCATGATGAATGTATCTATTCTGCTGATGGGCATTGGGTTGTTTCCACTTTGGCTAATATGAATAAAACTGTGATGAACCTGTGTGGCCAACTCCCACGGTTACTACTTGAGACCATCATTACAGCAGTTACTACTGTTACTGCTTGAGACCATCATTACAGGACTGAACAAAGGGACGAAAGTAGAAATGATAAAAAACAAAAGTAACTATTTTAAGGAAAGGCTAGCATGGAGAAGAAGAGAGCTCCCTGCTTCTAGTGAGCAAAGGCAGCCCCTGAGCGTCTACAGCCCTTTGTATTTATTGGGTAACAAGAGCAAGGAGGAGGCAACGATTGGTCAGCTGCTTAATTGATCACAGGTTCATATGGTTACAGACAGGCTTCAATTATGCCTAATCATAAGAAACATTTGTGCAGCCTCCAACATCTCCTCCTTTTTGTTTTTAAATTAATTGAGCAAGGCAATTGCAGGCTGTGTAGCCCTTAATTGCCAGTTGGTGATCCAGCTTCATTTTTCTTAGGCCTTACTCAAAATGGAGTTGCTCTGGTTTGAATGTGTCTTACATATTTCCCCCTTCCCTTTCACAAGAGGACCTTTGATCCTAAGGGTTGCAGAAGGATGAAGGTCCATCTTCTGCAACTTCTTCATGCTGAATAGGAGCGATGATATTCCAGCCTAACTATTAGGGTCTCCTGTATTCAGGGTAGAGAGGAGCTCAGTCACAAAGCATTGGTCCATTAAGCATCGACTGTACCTCTGAGTTCCAGCAAAAGGTGAAACCCTGGTGCTCCAGCAGTTTTTCAGCTTCCTGTGTGGTTTTCTTGATCTGTCCCCATGTTATAGGGGTTCATGTCAGCATGACTCTGGTCGGGCCTCATTCCGTCTTCGCATTCAGATTCAGCTGGCTCGTGGCTCATACTAGGGGAACCAGGTCCATGGTTGGGATCCATGGGTCCCTCCAGCCTCCTGTTCCATAGTCATACATATCTTGAGGGCACCCACACAGTTTGTTCATGTCCTGCAAAAACACAAGCATACCTTGGATCCCACATTAGTAAATCTAGTGAAACAGAAGCAAAAGTCTTTTGTGGCTGTAGCCAGCAGCATGCCATTGCTGAAGGATTTGTTCTACAAGCTACAACTCAGCCTCTGCCTCTTTGGTTAATTGCCACGGGGTAAAACTTTCCATTGATAACAAGAAACAGGCTGTTTCTGATTAACAGAAGACACAGAAAAAGCAAATCAGGGCTTATCCTTCTTGTAAACAATCCTCAAGATCTATTACCATGAGAGACCAGTCTCTTGCTCCCATATCCATAAACCCACAAAACTTTTCTTCAATCTACACTGCACAAGTGGGTCTATGAGATGCTATGGGTTGTGATAGATAAATCTTCCATGTAGTTGTACTTCCAAATCCCTGACCTCCTTGCTTCTTCTTGCATAGAGAAGGGTATAATTTATAGGGAATAAGCAACAACTGAGCAATACACTCTCCCGGTTCAAAAACCCAAAGATCTTATGACATTACTACTACCTGAATTCTCCTTCACAATCAAAATCAACAACTCCTGGGCCTGTAAGTTAAGACAGCTTTTACTGAAATCGGTACCGTGTATCTTGTTGGCAAAGATCCCTAAATACCAGTGTGAATCTTAGTGAGTTTCTTTCAATTAACGTAATTTGTTCTCTAGGAGAGCTAATCCTGCGTTTCCAGGTGTTGGGGAGAGGGAATCAATGTGCCTTTGGAAACCAACCCCTGAGATGGAGTTGTGGCCTGGACATGTCCAGGGAATGTCCTCTTAGTTTGAGGTTCCCGGGTCCAGGCCCCCTTCTCACTTCCCAACAGGGGGGTGCCATTTTGATGAAATTTTGAGTGGCATCGACTAGCCAATGGTTTCCTTTATTGCAATGAGGGCAAAGTCCTGACACTTCTTCTTGTAAGAGGGGAACTGTTGTTACAAGATCTCTTTTTGCCAGAGGTCTGATGGCCTTCTCTTTTGAAACATCCAATTTTTCTACACTTATAACACTTTCCCACTTTAGGGCTTGACCCTTGGCTTCTTTTAGATCTGTCAGTTACCAACTTAGCCATTGCCTGAGTCAATAGTGCAGAGCAATGAAGCTCAGTTCCCACATCCTGACAAGCTCCAAGAAAACCTCTCAAGTCCTCTGTACATCTCACAGGTGCCAGTGCATGTTTACAATCCACGAAAGCCAAAGCTAAAGTTAGCCTTTCTGTAGCCACAAAAGATGGTACAAGCCAATTTTCATCCTCCCTTTCCTGTTCACCACTTTTGATAGGTGCTGTAGGTGGGGCAAAATTTTTTCTTAAACCCTGAAATAAAAAGATGGTACATACCAAACTCCAAACAAAAGAGAAGAAATAACCAAGTTCTTCCTCATGTTACCCTGATTCAAAAACTTTGTGTTCTTCATACCCCTAGGGCACTGACCGGTACCTTTTTAGAGCACTGACCTTATGTTGCTGCTCGCAGACTTTTAATAGGGTTTCTAGTTCATCTGGTTGGTTTTAGTTTTTTTCTGGGCTTTAATTTTTTCTGTTCCAGCAGTCCTTCCTCGTTCAAGTCCCTATGGGACCCTGTCTGTCCCTGCAAATCTCTGCTAGTCTCTACTTTTGTACCTCTTTAGGGCACTGACCTTATATTGCTAATCTTTGCTAGCCTTTATCCCTGTCTGTCCCTATGGCACCTGTCAGTTTCCTGCAAGTCCCTACCTATCCCTTACCTGTCTCTTCCGTATCCCCTACCTATCTCTTCCCTATCCCCTATCTCTTTCTTACTTGTCCTTGCAGGCCTCTTCAGGTCCCTTCAGGTCTACTGTCCCTGATACTGTCCCGTTAGTCCCTCTTCGGGCGCCACTTGTGGCTGACTGCCACTACTACTACTTGAGACCATCATTACAGCAGTTACTGCTGTTACTGCTTGAGATCATCATTACAGGACTGAATGAAGGGACGAACATAAAAACGATAACAAAAAACAAAAGTAACTATTTTAAGGAAAGGCTTGCATGGAGAAGAAGAGAGCTCCCTGCTTCTAGTGAGCAAAGGCAGCCCCTGAGCGTCTACAGCCCTTTGTATTTATTGGGTAACAAAAGCAAGCAGGAGGAGGTAACGATTGGTCAGCTGCTTAATTGATCACAGGTTCATATGGTTACTGACAGGCTTCAGTTATGCCTAATCATAAGAAACATTTATGTGGCTTCCAACAAACTGGCTCTTACCTGCCTTATGCAGTACATCTTTGGTTGAGGTTTGTCCCTATGGTGTTAATTCTCCCTGTACTTTTGGGCTGTCCAGCATATGGGCTGAGGGAGCTCCTGTGGCTTCAGGGAAAAAAAACACAGAGCAGAATAACTGAGAGTTACAAGGCCACTAAGTGTGGGTCACTGGACACTGAGCTTGGGAACTGTTCAATTTAAGCTGAAGTTAGAGGTGGACTGAGGGGCTGTGCCAAAAGGAGTCTTTTACATCCTATCTTTAGAGTGGGAGTTTTGTCCTAGCATTATGAGGCTTGACTATGGGTCCTCCAAAGCAGGGATCATAAAAGGATATATTGTAATCCTGTGTAACAGAACTGCTAGCTGCTAACCAAAATTGATGTTCTTTTCTTCCTGGGTATTCAGCTGGCTCATATTTCTCAGCCTCTCTTGTAAAATTAGGTGTGGCCAATGGATTGAGTTCCAATCAATGCAGTATGAGCAGAAGCAATGTGCAGCACTACCAGGCCTGGTCCACAACAATTCTCCTAGGCATACTTCTTCATTTTCCCCCGCCTTGTGCTGGCTGGATGTTAATTCTCAGGTGACCTTAACCACATGCTGAAGATGGCAGAGCCTCTTCTAGCCTGGGACTCCGAATGATTGTGTGGAACAGACAATCCTCCCTCTTCTTCCTCCCACTCCTCCAGCCCATCTCACTCATTTGGAGCTGCCTTGTTCTGAGACCAAGAAATAGACTTCTGTGGTGTTTGAGACAAAATATATTTTGAGGTTAATTTCTTATAGCAATAGCCTACCTTAACAAATATACCTGCATAACACCTTACCATTCCTCAGGAACAGACATTAAGCCTTAAGTATCTCTGAACTGTACTATTTAGGAAAGATTGGAAAGTTTAAAAAGATAATTATAAACAATATATACACATGTAAAAAAAATTAATACCAAAAAGTCTAAAATCAAAGTAAAAGTCCCCTGTCTTCCTCTTTACCCATTTCAAGTACCACTCCCATTGGGTAACCACTTTTGACTATTTCTGTCTTTATTTTTTATTTCCCTAATTGTTACCACTATATAATCTCCATTTATTTTTTTTTTCTTTTCTTTTTATTTTTTTTTTAGACTGAGTCTCACTTTGTTGTCCAGGCTGGAGTTCAGTGGCGCAATCTCAGCTCACTGCAACCTCTGCTTCCCGGGTTCAAGCAATTCTTCTGCCTCAGCCTCCTGAGTAGCTGGGACTACAGCTGCCTGCCACCACATCTGGTTAATTTTTGTATTTTTACTAGAGATGGGGTTTCACCATATTGGCCAGGCTGGTCTCGAACTCCTGACCTCATGGTCCACCTGCCTTGGCCTCCCAAAGGGCTGGGATTACAGGTGTGAGTCACCGCGCCCAGCCAATCTCCTCTATTTCTAATTTTATCTATGTTAAACAATATTTAATGGCATCCAACTATGAAAAATGAGCAGTTAACAAAGATTTTTTTTTTTTATTCTACTGTCTTAGTCCATTTGGCCCACCACAATAGAATACTGCGAACTGGGTGGTTTGAACAACCCAGTTTCTCACTGCTCTAGAAACTGAGAAGTTCAAGATCAAGGTGCCAGAAGACTTACTTTGTGTTTGGTGAGGGCCTGCTTCCTGGTTCCTAGATGATCATCTTCTCTTTGTGTCTTCACATGGCAGAAAGAAGATGAGAGAGCTCTCTTGGGTCCATTTTAGAAGATTACTAATCCCATTCATGAGGGCTTCATTCTAAATTCTTGCCAAGGGCCCCATCATCTCATACCATTCCATCAAAAGTGAGAATTTCAACATACGATTTTGGGTTAATTCAATGGACTGCAACACGTTCAGTTATTTGCACCTAGGAAAATGAAAAAGAGTGTTAGGTGGAAGAAATAATGGTGGTGGTAGAAGGCTATCACCCTTTATAAATCTATGAAGGAGAACCAGTGTGATGTGAGCAAACAAAATTTTGAATCAATGTTGTGTGGAGTGTGCCTTCTACTACTCATTTGCCAGAATGGGAGATTGTCGTGAGATGAAATAATGCATCTGCAGGTGTTTTGCTATGGACTCATCCTTAGTGGCATAGTTTGGATATTTGTCTCCTTCAAGTCTCATGTTGAAATGTGATCCCCAATGTTGGAGGTAAGGCCTACTGGGAGGTGTTTGGGTCATAGGGGTGGATCCCTCATGAATGGCTTGGTCCCCTGTCCCTGGCAATGAGCAAGTTCTTACTCTATTAGTTCATGCAAGATCTGGTTGTTGAGAAGAATCTGGTACCACTTCTCTTGCTCTTGCTCCTTCTCTTTCCATGTGACACACTGGTTCCCCCTGTCTTCTGCTGCGAGTGAAAGCTTCATGAAGCTTCATCAGAAGCCTGCCAGATGCTGGTGGCATGCTTGTACAGCCTGCAGAACCATGAGCCAAATAAACCACTTTTCCTTATGAATTACCCAGCCTCAAAGTATTCCTTTATAGCAATGCAAAATGGGTTAATACACCTAGAAATATTTGTGTGGGTGCATGAGGGAGCATGAGTGAGGGTAGAGAAAAAGATCAAAATTATTAAACACTACATCTCTCCTAGAAACTATGTAAGGTGCTTTGCAAATACTGTTTCATTCCTTTCTGCAATGACCCAGGTAAGCTGAGTAAGGGAAGAGTTAGGGATGATTTATCACTTGCCCAAGATCATACAGTAACAGGATGTCTGTCTGCAAAGTCTATAGTCTTCACACACCACCATACCATTATATATGATGGATGCCAATTATTCTTACATCTGCTAAAATGTAGATTAAATTTAAGATACTTAAGGTCAAACTATTCTGGAGGGTAACCTTTAATGAGCGAAGTGTCTTGCACATTTACCACTAGAAACAGATCTTAAGTTACCGATAAAGCAATTCCACCCGAGCCAGCACCTCTTGTTCCAGCCAACAGAGGGCAGTGAGAGACGTAGAGTGCATTTACAGTTAGAGCGAGGAAAGTCTTGCTTAGAAACTAATGCCAAAGTCAAGTTGGAATTGTTGTCAGCTTGTCAAAATGTTGGCCAGAAGCCCAGAAGTATTTAAAATTGTCCTTCTCAAATGATAGATCAATCAAAAACAACTTGAAAAAAAATCCATCGGAGTCCTTGAAACATAAAATAATATAAATTACATATTAATTTAGAAATAATCAGGCTATGCCTTTAGACACTTTGCTCAACCATCGGGTATCAGCCATGAAAAGATTGTGGTCCTGTTGGCACGATGTTCCTATATGGGGAAAACAGCTCATTTTCTTATTATCTATACAATGTCCAGACTGATTCTTGTGCTGATTCATGTTACTAAACAAATGAAATCATCTAAAATCTAAATCATCTAAAACTGAGTGTTATTCTTTAGTGAAAATCTCTTCCTGATAAATACTCCACCATGGAATTTTTTAGATAGAAAAAAATAACAGAAACTCCTAACTTCTCAGTAATGGCAATTCCCAGGAATCCTTAAATTATATGAATAAATCATGGAGGGATCTTGCCTTAGACTGGATGTGCTACCGCAGACCAGAAGGTCGGTATCAGATTTTCGGACCTGGAAACTGCACTTTTTTCCATTGCTACTAGGACTGAGCTCTGATTTTTCAAATCTTGCCCAAATTCCTCTCTAAGGGGTCTGGGGGCATCATGCCCTACAAACCATCATTTCTCATCAGATGGGCTTTATTTAACCATGTGTATCGTGACTTACTTTCCAATCTGACTTGGGCATAACAAGGAAGAAAATCAAAATATTTTACCCCAAAACATGTTTCTCTGCCATATCTTGAAATGGCCCTGCAAAGCCATCCTTTGTGGGGGAAAATCTGCATCTGTAAAGAATCTCTATTAACATAGCTAGATCTGTTTCTTCTAAGCCCTCCCAATCCTGAAGAGATTAACTAAAAGTCTAGCACCTTTTTAAGATCTGAACACTAAACATTTGTCATCTATTGTCTCTAAGGGCAGCCACTATAAGACTTCAAAAGAACGTTGGTCTCTACAATCTTTTTTCTTTTTTTTTTTTTTTTTTTTTTTTTTTTTTGAGACGGAGTCTTGCTCTGTCACCCAGGCTGGAGTGCAGTGGCCGGATCTCAGCTCACTGCAAGCTCCGCCTCCCGGGTTCCCGCCATTCTCCTGCCTCAGCCTCCCGAGTAGCTGGGACTACAGGCGCCACCACCTCGCCCGGCTAGTTTTTTGTATTTTTTAGTAGAGACGGGGTTTCACCGTGTTAGCCAGGATGGTCTCGATCTCCTGACCTCATGATCCGCCCGTCTCGGCCTCCCAAAGTGCTGGGATTACAGGCTTGAGCCACCGCGCCCGGCCGGTCTCTACAATCTTTTATCTTAACCTGAACATTTCCCTTCCATCATCCCAGGTCTTTGACAAACTTAAAAAATTGTCAACGAGAAAATGTTTAAATTTACCTATAGACTGGAAGCACTGCCCTCCCAGCTTTGAGTTGTCCTGCCTTTATGAACCAAACCAATGTATTTCATAAATGTATTTGATTGATGTCTCATGTCTCCCTAAAATATATAAAACCAAACTGTACCCCAACCACCTTGGGCACATGTTCTCAGGAGCTCTTGAGGGCTGTGTTACAGGCCATGGTCACTCATATTTGGCTCAGAATAAATCCCAAAAAACATTTTACAGAGTTTGACTCTTTTCGTCAATAGCTACTTGATCGTAGAATTTAGATAAATTTTGATTAATTTTGAAATTACTCTCAAATGAGGGGGTAATGTGAGGGAATGAATGGAAAGAAAAATAGAAAATAGGAATATACCAGAACATCATTCTGAGCTTCTTCCTCAAAAGTAAGCCTACCAGGATAGCAATTAGGAACCTCATTTTAAACAGATGTTAATTGCCAGAAAAATAAAATATCTGTAAATCAAAAATAAATTTCTAAGCCCCCTAACCAACTGAATGGACCCCTTCTCTTGGCCAAGGGCATAAAGCAAACCTGAGGCCAGGCGCAGTGGGGCACGCCTGTCATCCCAGCACTTTGAGAAACCGAGGTGGATGGATCTCTTGAGCTTAAACCGTCTCACTAAGATGTATAAAAACCACACTGCAACCTGACCACTTTAGGCACATGTTGTCAGGATCTCCTGGGGCCATGTCACGGGCCGTTGGTCACTCACATTTTACTCAGAATAAATATCTTCAAATATTTTATAGAGTTTGACACTTTTTGTTGACATATCTGACATACAAATAAATTTAATATTTAAAATAAATAATTGATTATTAATATGAATTTATTACTAAATAATAGTAAAAGAAATAGTGCTTATCAGAAATTTTCTTAGTTAAATACATACTTCTGTTTCACTTTTTCTGTATATGTTACCGGAAAGGGGGTCCCGATCCAGAGCTCAAGAGAGGGTTCTTGAATCTCACACAAGAAAGAATTCGAGGCAAATCCATATGGCAAAGTGAGAGTCAGTTTATTAAGAAAATAAAGGATTAAAGAATGACTGCTCCACAAACAGAGCAGCCCCGAGGGCTACTGGTTGCCCATTTTTATGGTTATTTCTTGATTATATGCTAAACAAGGGGTGGATTATTTATGCCTCCCCTTTTAGACCATATAGGGTAACTTCCTGATGTTGCCATGACATTTGTAAACTGTCATGGCACTGGTGGGAGTGTAGCAGTGAGGACAACCAGAGGTCACTTTTGTCACCATCTTGGTTTTGGTGGGTTTTGGTCAGCTTCTTTACCATGTTCTGTTTCATCAGCAAGGTCTTTATGATCTGTATCTTGTGATGATCTCCTATTTCATTCTGTGACTTAGAATGCCTAACCATCTGGGAATGCAGTCCAGTAGGTCTCAGCCTTATTTAACCCAGCCCGTATTCAAGATTAAGTTGTTCTGGTTCAAATGCCTCTGACATATGTATAACTGTATATATTTTTATATGTATTGACTTTTTCCTGATTGAGAATTCTTACTGACCCTAGGGGCTTGCATACTTATGAAGCAAAAGATAATGTCGGTTTTCAAATATTCAGAATTTATTTGGCATAAGTGTTCAAAAAAAAAAGTTGCTTTTTTAGGCAAAACCCAACAGGGTGCAGTGAGGCAATTACTGAATTGCAGGGTGGTTAACAGACAAGGCCCTGTGTCAGATAGACCTAGTCCTACTTCCACGCTACTACCAATTTGCTAGCTGTTTGACCATGGGCAAGATACTTAGACTCTCTGTGCCTTAGTTACCTCATCTGAAAAATGAATATTACAATTAAATGCCCAGTTTATAGTGTGGTTTTTCTTGGAATATGGTAAGCACTTAGTAAATACTAAGATTTGGTTTAATTGTTAAAAATTATTTTTGAGTAAATGCCTAATAAATGTTAGCTGCCATCATCATTATCTTTGGCCATAACTTCAGCAGATATTATTTATTTATTTATGTTTTGAGATGGATTTTCGCTCTTGTTGCCCAGGCTGGAGTGCAATGGCACAATCTCGGCTCACCACAACCTCCGCCTCCCGGGTTCAAGCAATTCTCCTCTCTTAGCCTCCCGAGTAACTGGGATTACAGGCATGCGCCACCACACCCAGCTAATTTTGTACTTTTAGTAGAGATGGGGTTTCTCCATGTTGATCAGGCTGGTCTTAAACTCCCAACTTCAGGTGATCTGCCCACCTCAGCCTCCCAAAGTGCTGGGATTACAGGCGTGGGCCAATGTGCCTGGCCTATATTGTTTTTTAACCAGCTATAGCTCCTCTAGTACCTGCATGTGCAAATCTGGGACTATCCACATTCTGATTTTTTATTTTTAATTAATTAATTAATTAATTAAGATGAATACTTGCTCTGTCGCCCAGGCTGGAGTGCAGTGGCATGATCTTGGCTCACTGAAATCTCTACCTCCTGGGTTCAATGGATTCTCTGCCTCAGCCTCCCAAGTAGCTGGGATTATAGGCACCTGCCACCACACCTGGCTAATTTTTGTGTTTTTAGTGGAGATGGGGCTTCACCATCTTGGCTAGGCTGGCTTGAACTCCTGACCTCATGATCCACCTGCCTTGGCCTCCCAAAGTGCTGCAATTACAGGTGTGGGCCACTGTGCCTGGCCCACATCCTGATGTTTTCTCCTGCTCTAGTAAGTTTTATAGCATCTATCATTAATTAATGGTTTTTGATGGGGACAATCATTGAAAACTAGAGAAGATTATAAAAACATAAGCAGATTCACAGTTAAGACTACAAGTCAGAACATGGAAACAAGGAAGGAGGATAGGTACTTAAGACTGAATTTGGGACATGGGTGTACATGGGAGAAAGAAGTTGAATAAGTGGCAAGGGAAAAAAGAGTATGGAAATATCCCCAGCCAAATATTTTACTGAATCCAGGATCCTTGATTACTAGAACTCAAGACAGGCAACCAGTGGGACTTAAATGGAAGGGTCTTTGTATGCAGCTGCCATTCAAAGTATTCATCATTCCTAGACAAGATGGTATGGGGGCGGGGGAAAAGAATAAAAAGATATTCATCAGCTGAGATTAGCATCTCAATCATGAGGATAATGGGATTTAGAAGCCAGAAAATCAGACTCTACAGAGAGTGATGAAGGCGTGAACACTGAATATCTGAGACAGGTCTCAGTTATTCTAGAAAGTTTATTTTGCCAAGGTTGAGGACAGAAGCCTGTGACACAGCCTCGGGAAGTCCTGACAATATGTGCCCAAGGTGGTTGGGGCACAGCTTGGTTTTACACATTTTAGGGAGACATTGGACCTCAACCAATATATACATAAGATATACATTGGTTCTGTCAGTAAGGTGGGACAATTCAAGCAGGGAGGGAGCTTCCAGGTCATAGGTAGGTGAGAGACAAATGGTTTCATTCTTTTGAGTTTCTGATTATCCTTTCCAAAGGAGGCAATTAGATATGCATTTATCTCAATGAGCAGAAGGAGGACTTTGAGTAGAATGGGAGGCAGGTTTTCCCTAAGCAGTTCCCAGCTTGACTTTTCCTTTTTAACTTACTGATTTGGGGATCTCAAGATTTATTTTCCTTTCACACTTCCCCCCTTTTCTTTCTTTCTTTCTCTCCTTCCTTCCTTCCTTCCTTCCTTCCTTCCTTCCTTCCTTCCTTCCTTCCTTCCTTCCTTCCTTCCTTCTTCTTTCTTCTTCTCTCTCTCTCTCTCTCTCTCTCTCTCTCTCTCTCTCTCTCTCTCTCTCTTCTTCTTTCTTTCTTTCTTTCTTTCTTTCTTTCTTGATGGAGTCTCGTTCTGTTGCCAGGCTGGATTTCAGTGGCACAATCTCAGCTCACTGCAACCTCTGCCTCCTGGGTTCAAGTGATTCTCCTGCCTCAGCCTCCCGAGTAGCTGGGACTACAGGCATAAGCCACCACACCCAACTAATTTTTGTATTTTTAGTAGAGATGGGGTTTTGCTATGTTGGCCAGGATGGTCTCAATCTCTTGACCTCGTGATCCTCCCGCCTCGGTCTCCCAAAGTGCTAGGATTACAGGTGTGAGCCACTGCTCCTGGGCACTTCCCCACTTTTCTTTTAAAAAATCTTTTGGAGAAAGCATTTTAGAAGAAAATGAGTCTCTGGTCTCAGGGTGTGTCTGAACTCTCATGGATAGTATGGCTTATTCCTAGACAGGTAGGTCCTGAGTTATTAGGAAAGCTCATTTCTAGCAGGTTGAGAAGCCTTATAACCTATGAAAAGAAAATAGAGGGAGGAAGGGAGAAAAACAAGAACAAACAAAAGAACAATCATGGAAAATTTGATATAGGTCACATTACTCTGAAATCCATACATCAGGCAGCAGGTGTGAAAGTGGCTTATGTATGTAAATAGGTTGCTCTTATTTTCTTCTGAAGTTTAAGTTGCTTAGATTCAGTTGGCAGGGCTTTAGGAAAGCAGAGTTTAGTTTGCAGTGATTTCAAATTCAAAAAAAAAAAAAAAAAAAACGGGAAAAAAGGGAAGTGAAGAAGAAACAAATGAAAATATTATTTTGGAGACTCATAGCTAGGAAAATTTGGAATTCAGTCCAAACTGTAGAAAATAATAAAAACTGAAAAACATTAGGCAAGACTAGAATCTAACAACAAGTATACTATAGTTTTTGAAACCTAATTTTTCTCTCTCCAGTTTCCCATTTTTACTTAAGACAAATCATGGTAGGACCAATTTGCTTTATTACACTTTGCCAGATTATTTCTATAAAGTGCAGCAAGAATAATTATTTTTCACATAGACTTTTAAAATTGGCTTTGATGGAACTTTGTTTAATAGAAGGAATCTCAGGTAAGACTTTTTTAAAGCTGAGCCTAGCCATGGATTTGTAATATCAAATACCTATGAGATATGTGAATACTTCTCCTCTTGAGGTCCCAAGATAACTTGGGACTCCTGGGTCTGTCAGAAAGTGACATTCTTTACTTATTACAGGTCAGGAACCCTGTACAGGGACTGTGTAGACAAGGTATGAGGCCAGTTTTCCCAAGGGGCTTTTATTGGCTTTGTAAGTCAAGTTAGTTTCTTTAAAGGAAAGCACACCTGTTTAGTCAAAGCCCTTGTAAAATAACCAGTTTCTCCAACTGTGTCCTGTTACAAATGAAAACAGATTCTTATTGCACTTATGCAAAAAACTATATTGCCGTAAGTTAAGAATACTTACAAATAGTTTCTAAATTCTGAAGAAATTGGGTAGAGAAACAAATGTGCTCCAAATTTTGTTCACAGAAGTATACCTAATTATTAAAAGCTGTCAGTATATCAAAAAAAAAAAGTTTCCTTGACTCTGAAAAACAAAACAAGGGATCAGCAATGTTTTAAGCAGAAAGTCAAAAAGATTACTTCAGTCTTCTATTAGTTCAGTCCATGTAGTTAATTCCTCTTCTGCTTAATATTCATGAACATTTCAGCTCTCCATGGGTCCTGAAAGTTTTCCTCTATTCTGATGTCACAATCTACAAAGTTATCAGAAACCTGCCTTCAAGAGCACCTGTTAGAGTTTTATATCTGATTATAAAACTACCTTCTAAAAAGGACCAAAACAAGACAATTGTTCATGGATGACAAAAAGTTTTAAGGTAGCCATAGTCAAAGATGCAATTGACAAGGAAATGTGTTACCTCTGTGGCACAAATAATTTAACATAACAATTATAATTATTACTGATAATGTACACAAAGTCATATCAGATTTATAGGAGTTTCCCATAATTTTGGATCACATAACAATAACATATTTATACAAATACAGCCCAAAGAAAACCAAACACCATTTCATATTTAACAATGCTTTCTATATAATTTTTATACCAAATAAGCCAAATATGTCATTTTTGGTCTTTGAGGAAGCAAATATCTTAAAGTATTAATTAGGTAGGAAAAAGACATAATTTATAATTTGATTTTGGAAAGCTTGTCAAGTATCAGAGGTTTAAAACACTTGATATCACAAAATAGGTTTTTGTGATACTTATTTTACAAAATGTAAAGCAAGCCATTCATTTAACCAAAGTGATAACTCAAGGATTTCAAGAAAGGTTTCATTCTTGAAGAAAAAACCTTCATTCTTTGAAAGAGGAGACTTAATTTTCCAAGCAATAAGTCCTAATAAAAACACCATAAAGCCAATTCATTTTCCAATCTATAAAATTTTAATCTTGACCATAAGATGTAACTTCCATAAGCCTTTTATAACCTTTATAACCTTTATTAAGGAGTGGGATAATACTTCAAGAAAACCTTGTTAATCTGCCACGGGGGTCCTATATGCTGGTCTTGCATCAGTGTGCCTTTGGCATTAATGTTTAATTTATGGAGAAACAGAACTTATTTTATCTCTAAAAATCTGCCCTTACAATCTCACACACCTACCTCTTCTGCAATAGTCCCTGGGTCTTGAGGAGTTAAATAGCTTTAATATCTGGCATTGTGCCTCAGGAATGCAGTTTATTTTGATTGGCATCTTCTACTGGGCCTGAAAATGGGGCTTAAATTGCTGTCAGTGTTTAAGATTTAGCAGGACTTGACATCCTTTTTAGACCCAGGAGTGAAAGCCCTGTGACTCAATGTCACAAGGACTTTAAAAGCACATATAGAAAGATACATGAATGTAACAACCTTAAGAAAATGTTTTTAATCTCAGTTTTTTTCTAAGCAAACCAAAACTTAATAATAATGGCATAGGAATTATTTTGGTAAAACATAAAATCTGTTAGGTCAGTTACCAAAAGATGAAAGAAAAGACCATTTGCAGTGCACAGAAATTATGTTGGAGGAAAACATTTCCTTTAGACCTTTAAGAAAACATTGTTAGCATCAGGCCACAACAAACAGAACTTGAGGGGAAAAAAGCTTATATGGACTTAAAATAAGTTGAAGGAGAGTGTTACTATTTCATGCCTTTTGAAAGGGGAGAGCAAACCAAAAATGGTTTTGATGAAATAAAATTGAACTTTGGGTTAAAAAAATTAATATCTCCTATAATTTATTAAGAATAAATCAGTCCCTTAAGAAAATTTTATTGTTCTAATCAAATTCTTAGTATATACTTTTTAAAATGTCCAACCAAATCTCTAGAAAGACCGTTATAATTTCCCTTTAATTATAGACAACTTGATCATATAAAAGTTTTTTAAAAAATAAATCCTCTTATGGTGACTTACACAAACCATTCATGACACGCTTGGACATTC
This sequence comes from Rhinopithecus roxellana, assembly GCF_007565055.1. Classification (NCBI taxonomy): domain Eukaryota; kingdom Metazoa; phylum Chordata; class Mammalia; order Primates; family Cercopithecidae; genus Rhinopithecus; species Rhinopithecus roxellana. The sequence continues at coordinate 41,604,632 of NC_044558.1, forward strand.
TGGTTTGTCCTGAACATCCCTCTTTTTAAAATAACTGGTCATTTTATTCTGGGACTAAATTTACCATACGAGATTCTTTCTCATATAAAATTATTTTTCTTTAAGCTTTCTTACCAGAAAATACCTCTGTATTTTTATAACTTTCTTTATTCTCTCTTATTTCCTGGTTCCTTTTACCTTGTCCCAATATAACTTTTAAATAAGCTTTGAATTAGAGAAAAATTGTTCACCTTTTTTAAAAGAACACTTTTTTCTTAGAAAGAATGTTTTCACTGGCCAGGGGTGGTGGCTCAAGCCTGTAATCCCAGCATTTTGGGAGGCCGAGGCAGGTGGATCATGAGGTCAGGAGATTGAGACCATCCTGGCTTACACGGTGAAACCCCATCTCTGCTAAAAATACAAAAAATTAGCTGGGTGTGGTGGTGGGCACCTGTAGTCCCAGGTATTCAGGAGGCTGAGGCAGGAGAATGGCGTGAACCCAAGAGGCAGAGCTTGCAGTGAGCTGAGATCATGCCACTGCACTCCAGCCTGGGTGAGAGGGCTAGACTCCCTCTCAAAAACAAAAAAAAAAAAAAAAAAAAAAAGGAAAGAAAGAAAGAATGTTTTCCTATGATGTATTTTTATTGGAAAATACTCAAATAATAAAATATCTATTATTTAATTAAATATAACTTTATATTCTAAATTATGACAAGTTTGTCTATAAGTATTTATCCTATTACATTTAGCTAATTATTTTAATCATTTATCTAGATTATTTATGAAAACTGTGATGGTCAACATTTAAAGTTATGAAATTCATCATCGCAAAATTATAACTGAGATAATGAAAAAGATATAACCTAACTGACTCCATCTTGCTTCTAACCTCCAAGCTGTTCTTGTTCATTCCTGGGTGTAGGCCAAACTAACTTTAGAAGTAACTTTGTTTATAGTTCAGCTTTGAAACAAAGACAATAACAGTCCTTTCCCAAAACAACCTCTTTACTGCCTGTGGACTAGACTGCCTAAACCCACAAGATTAGAAGTTATGGTAATTTTACTAGATAATTCAAGATATAGCTATTTTCATGAAACCAATATCAATGTCTTATTTATTAAAAATTATACAAGCAAAGATCATTCTGTTTTGGGTTGGGTTTATAGATTTGTAACCCTTATGTCAAATTTTGATACCTTATGGTATTTGGCAGGGGTAAGTATGAAATTGCTTGACCAATAAATGCAAACAAAAATGTATGCTGGCAATTCTTAAGACATTTTAAAATATTACTTTACCAATAATTGTAAAGCTAGCTTATTTATTAAAGATTTTACTTAACTCACATAAACTTGAAAAAGCATTTGACTAGTCTTTTTTCTGATTTAAGTGTTTAAGTGCTTTTATTTTTCTTTAAGCCAATTAATTAGAGCTATTTTATATATTTTCAGTAGTGAAGTATTGTGTACACAACACATAAATGCACACTGATAGAAGTACATCTTATAGTTTCCTAAGACCTCCTTTTTTTTTTTTTTCCTATCTTAGACTTGCAAACTCTTGATAACCTGTTTCATTACCCTGGCAGTTGTCAGCTAAATAGCCTTAAATCTGCATATTGAAGAAATAACCCTTAGATGAAAAATCAGATAGCAAAATGTACATCTCAAGATACAGAGAGAAAAAGTCTAGTGGTGCTAGAGGGAGATTAAAGATGGATGTGAAATCAAACATAAAATTATAGAAATCTATCATAGGATTATACGAGGAGAGCAATTTTATTTAGATAGGGGCTACCTATCTTTTTTTTTTTTTTAAAGAAAGTCTCACTCTGTTGCCCAGGCTGGAGTACAGTGGTACTACCTCAGCTCACTGCAACTTTCTTCTCCTGGGTTCAAGCGATTCTCCTGCCTCAGTCTCCTGAGTAGTTGGGATTACAGGCACGCCCCACCACGCTGGGCTAATTTTTGTATTTTTAGTAGAGATGGGGTTTCATCATATTGGTCAGGCTGGTCTCAAACTCCTGTCCTCATGATCCGCCCGCCTTGGCCTCCCAAAGTGCTGGGATTACAGGTGTGAGCCATCATGCCCAGCCAGGACCACCTATCTTTTAACTAGATCTCTGAGCACTGGAGAGAGCCCCTACACAATCCTGGGTATCCAAAAAGGCTAGACCATTTGATGCTTTTATAGTGTACTTAAAAAAAATTTTTTTTTTAACAAAGACGTTTCTAAGTGTCTAAACTACACTACTCTTTAGGAACCCAAGAATAGCAAGGCTGGGCGCAGTGGCTCATGCCTGTAATCCCAGCACTTTGGGAGGCCGAGGCAGGTGGATCACTGGAGGTGAGGAGTTTGAAACCAGCCTGGCCAACATGGTGAAACCTATCTCTACTAAAAATACAAAAATTAGCTGGGTGTGGTGTCATGTGCCTTAATCCCAGCTACTAAGGAGCTTGAGGCAGGAGACTCTCTTGAACCTGGGAGGCAGAGGTTGCAGTGAGCCAAGATCACACCACTGCACTCCAGCCCGGGCAACAGAGCAAGACTCCATCTCAAAAAAAAAAAAAAAGAACCCAAGAGTAGCCTCTGTTGCAATAATTATTAGCCAATAAATCAGGTAACACAATACAAAAGCAAGCAGTTTAATAGCTGAGACGATCTGTTCTGTTTACACTCTTGGGGTTCCATGAAGAAAAACAGAGGTTTCTCCCCAAAAAGGAAACTGACACCTTCTCCAGCTTCTTTAAGTCACCCTTTGCTGATTCTTTTCGGACTCAGCCCGCTTGCACCCAGGTGATTAAAAAGGTTTATTGCTCACACAAAGCCCGTTTGGTGGTCTCTTCACACGGACGTGCATGATACCTTCCATCATCATGGAAGCAGAAAAATCTTGCCTTCCTCATGTTGGAAGCAAGTAAAATTTCAAAACAAGGAGTCATACAGCAAAATAAACTTTAGATCTCAGTCAAATTTTGGGGAATCAGGGATTCTCTGGAGTGGCTGCTTCCAGGCCTTAGCAAATTGTCTGATTGGTTTGAGCCATAAAGATAGCTCAAGCTGGTACCAAGCACCAATAGGAGATTTGTCAAAGGTCAGGGGCACCTTCACTTATAATCACTTTGTAGTTACCAAAATGTGAATCCTGAATATCTGAGACAGGTCTCAGTTACTCTAGAAAGTTTATTTCGGCAAGGTTAAGGATACACACCTGTGACACAGCCTCCTGAAAAGGTGCCCAAGGTGGTTAGGGCACAGCTTGGTTTTATACATTTTAGGGAGATATGAGACATCAATCAATATATGTAAGATGTACATCTCACATAAGGTGGGACACCTGAAGCAGGGAGGGGGCTTCCAGGTCTTAGGTAGGTGAGAGACAAATGATCGCATTCTTTTGAGTTTCTGATTATCCTTTCCAAAGGAGGCAATCAGATATGCATTTGTCTTAGTGAGCAGAGGGATGACTTTGAATAGAATGGGAGGCAGGTTTGCCCTAAGCAGGTCCCAGCTTGACTTTTCCCTTTAGCTTAGTGATTTGGAGACCCCAATATTTATTTTCCTTTCACAAAAGAAATGAAAATATTTTACCCAAAATATATTTATTTGACATATTTTGAAATGGTCCTGCAAACCTATTTTTTCATGAGGGAAATTTGCAACTATAGAGAGTCTCCATTAATGTAGCTGGCCTTCCCTTTCTAGGCCTTTCCAGGACCTAGGAGAGATCAACTGAGAGACCGACACCTTTAAAATCTGAAAAGAAACATTGATCATTTATTCTCTCTAAGGGCTACTGCTTATGAGGTTTCATCTACATAAGGAGACCCCCTATGCTAGCCAAGCCTCTTCCTTTCTCCCACTCGTAGCCTGTCTTGCCACTAAAACCTGATTTACCAACATGACCTGTTTGGCCCATGCCCTGAGCCTGCATTCTTTCTACAGTCTCAAGGTGATACATTAGATTCTGTATCTCACTGGGGTGTCGGGTCTTCATTCTGAAGGCTTCTGTGTGTACACATGAAATAAATTTGTATGCCTTTTCTCCTATGAATCAATCTGTTTCATGTCAGTGATTTTCAGTGAACTTCCATGGGGCCAAAAGCCCAGGGAGGTATGAAAAAGCATTTTATTTGGGAGTAATTGGGAAAAGGAGAAACTATAGGAAACTTGGGCAGATACAAGAATTTAGGCGAATGAGTTAAGATTCTCTTAAGCAGGACACCCTTGGGTGTGCAGTCCCTGTCTATATAAACACTTTGAGTTACCCCAAATCAGTGTCACCACCATTTTGTGGGCTCTGTCTCACAGGGTCCCATGATGGAAAAAATGCCTGCTGACCAGTAAAGCTAATTGCTCACCAGTCTTCCTTCCTGGGACTGGGGCCATCTATGAGGATGACTTCAGTGGTACAGAGCCCAGAGTGCTTTAGGACATCTGGCTGACCCCAACTAGTTTGATGGGGAGTGTTTCTTGGAGGGTGTGATATAGTGTTGAAAATTACCCCCAAAGAGGAAAAACAGGGACAAGTCCATGGTCCAGACTTAGGTCCCAAGCACCAAATGGGGACTAGAAAATTGTAAAGATGGTTCTTCAAAGGGAAAGGAAATGTGGGGCCCACCTTTAGGGCCCTGTTTCCCCATGTCTAAGGGTGGTCCTTACCATAGGTCAGAGTAAAATCAACGTCACTTGTATGTTGACTTATTTAGCTAAATTCACTACCTGGAAATGGGACTGGACTAGAGAAGGAATTGAAACCGAGGGCTAACCTGATCAAGCCTGCCAAACTTAACCTGCTTTGTTTGTGTTAAAAGAAAAACTTCAGTCAAATTAAATTTAAAGGAGTTTAGTTGAGCAATGAACAATTTGCAAATCAGGAAGATCCCAGAATCATAGCATATTCAGAGAGACTCCGCAGCCACATGACGGAAGAAGATTTATAGACAAAAAACAGGAACTGACATACAGAAATTGGAAGTGAGGTACAGAAACAGCTGGATTGGTTACAGGTTGGCATTTGCCTAATTTGAACGTGGTTGGAACAGTTGACTACAATTCATTGGCCAAAACTCAGTGATTGACACAGGTATGGGCTACGATCGGTTTACATCTCCACTTGTTATAGTTCATGATGTAGAGAAAAACCTCCAGGCCAAAGTTAAATATGTAAGGAGGCAGCGTTAGGCTAAACTTGATTAACAATTGCTTTTAAACACTTACTTCTAGTTGGTCTTAAAACCCCCACTAGCAGGTCACAGAGCTAAACAATATACAAATAAACCCACACCAACTTTCTTATGAATAACATCTCTGACTGTGGGCCACTCATAGTAATCATTGCTTAAAGTTGTTTTTCAGGAGTAGGGGGAAGTTCGAGCCAGTTGGAGCTGGCTGAGACCACCCACCCTTCAAATAGCCCTGCATGAATGCCCAATAGGTATCTTTTTGCGTCAGAGGGCCAAAAGTTTATCCCTGATATTGTGCTAAAGCCACCATTTTCTGAACATGCATTCTTTGAAGAACCATGAAGCTTGACTACATGTGCACAGATCACTGATCACCTCATTTTTTTCTTTCTTCCTACAACATTTCCTCAGCCTTGGACCACTTTGCTCCTCAACCCAACAAATATTCCTAAAACCACATCTTTGGGGAGGCAGGTTTGAGACCTATTCTCCCTCCTTGCTTGGTTGTCTTGTGAATAAACTCTCTTATTTTGCAAAACCCATCATCTTAGTGATTAACTTGTTGCGTGCGGGCAGAATAAACTGGTTGATAATAGAATGACTCTACTGTGGCAATTAAACAAACCTAGCTATGAAGGTAAAGCATACTGATTCTTAGAGTTACAGCCCCTTTAGAATTTGTCTAGCCAATTCTAGAAAAACAAAAATAAGCATGTTGATTCTTAAGAGCCGCAACTAACCTTGGCCAGTGGTTCTCAATATTGGATATACAATAAAATCACCTAAGAAACTTCAAAACAAGCAACACACACATATACAGAGTGATTGGGCTCTACCCCAGACCAATTAAATCGAACTCTATTGGGTCAAGCGTCTGATATCACGATTTTAAAAAGCAGCAACTCCCAGATGATTCTAATGTGCAGCCAGAATTGAAAGCCATGGCTCCGTTTCTCACCAGGATCAGAGTCTCATCATCCATTTCTCTGGCAATAGCACTTTTTCTTGCTACTTAATTCCTGGAGTTCCAGACCATGTGGTAGTTACTGACCATAGATAACTGCTCTCCAGCCAAATCTGGATTATCTACAACCGGGGAACTCTTACTTACTCTCATATCAGCCACAGATGTTGTCAGTCTTAGCTTCCAAGAACCCTGCCTTCAGCCTGGTGCTCTCTCTTGCCCAGTGCCCTGTTCTGCATTCACAATATTACATAACTTTATTCAGCTAATACACATCTGCAATCCTTAGTATTGCTAGAATTAAACAAATGAATTGTTTGACTTTGAGATCCTTCTGTCATACTCTTATGCTAAAACCAAAGATTTTTTTAACCATGAAGAAAATGAAAATTAATTTGATTTGGAGATTTTGGAAATGCTGTAAAATATTGTAAACTAAATAAAAATAAATTGCTATAGAAACATCTTATCCCTTTAAAACAACAAAACCCTTGCAGAAGACTTACTGTTGATATGGACAGGAGACAGGGAAATACTGGGTAGAAGAGGGCAGTTCCCCAGCAAAGACCTCACCTTCAATCCTGAAACCCATGGCCCTAAATAGGAACAGGCATTCCTGTTTTCATGCCCAAAAGTTGCATTTTGGCCCACCACACTCCCCCATCCTATACCCATGTAGACCCCAAACCCCAGGCTCCACGAGGAGACAAGCAGATGAACAGAAGAGCAGAAGAGCAACAGAGAAGGAGAGAAGAGAAGGAGTGTCTGAACATCGAATGGAGTTTGGCTAGGGATGGTAAGAGAGATCAGCTGCTGGATGGCCAAACTCCAGGGGAAAATGACCTTCCCACTCGGTCCTGCTTCCAGTTCCCCATCCATCCTGCTGAGAGCCACCTCCACCACTTAATAAAACCCCTACATTCATCCTTCAAGTCCATGTGTGACCTGATTTTTCCTGGATGCCAGACGAGCATTCAGAATACAGAAAGCTGTCACACTGGCTCTCTGCCTTTGCGAAAGGGCAGAGGGTCCACTGAGCTGTTTAACACTTAAGCCCTCCACAGATGGCAAGGCTAAAAAAGCACACTATAACACATGCCTACTTGGGCTTCAGGAGTGGCAGGCTCCCACCCCTGGATGCTGCCATGGGGCCAGAGACCAGAGGCACTCGCCCCAGCTCCTGCACCTGCCTGTCTGCATGCTCCCCATCCTGTAAGAGGTTTCGGTGTGCGTGGCAGCTGAAGAGACTAGCTACACCCCTGTGGCACGTCCTGTGAGGGTGGTCAGGGAACCCTCCCATTTCACTGTCAGCCCTTTCTAAAAGTTAATCTGTGTGATTAATCTTTTCTTTCCCAGGATTAAAAAGTCTATTGCAGGCAAGAAGCTCTGAATTCCCACCAATTTTTATTTATTCATTTGTCTGTTTGTTTATTTTAGGCCTTAGATGGCTTCAGGGTCCTCCAGTTGGAGAAAAATAAATGGAGCAAGCAAGTTCCCAGAATACTTTTTGGCCCTACAAATTAGATATTTATTAGGAGCTAAAAGAAACTGCAGTTGCTGCATAATTAGGAGCAACTTCATTTATTTTACAAAATCTTTTCTCAGCAAAGTATCCATCTGCCAGTTTTCTAAATTCTCTCCCCTAGATGCTAGCCTGTGAAGTCATCAACATTTAAGCATAGCCCTTCTGTGACATTTAAAAATCACTCAGAAAAGCTGACAATATCTTAATAATAATAACAACTTTTTGAAAGAGATGGGATCTTGCTCTGTTGCTCAGGCTGGCCTTGAGCTACTGGGCTCCAGTAATCCTCTTGCCTCAGTCTCCACATATTCAGCATTACAGGCATGAGCCACTGTGCTGGGCTCCAAGTTTCCCTTTTGGATCTCACATGAACTGGCTGTGGTACGCAAATCATTTCATCTCCATGATTTTCTGTTTTCTCAATGATAAAATAAAGTGGATCGGGTTTAGATGACTCTGCAGGACACTTACAGCTTTAAAATGGTGTGTTTCTGGCCCAGTGTGGTGGCTCATGCCTGTAATCCCAGCACTTTGGAAGGCCAAGGTAGAAGAATTGCTTGAACCCAGAAGTTAAAGACCAGCCTGGGCAACATAGGGAGATCCTGTCACTATATAAAATGTAAAACTTAGCCAGGCATGATGGTACACCTTTGTGGTCCCAGCTACTCAGAAGGCTGAGGTGGGAGGATCACTTGACCCCAGGAGGTTGAGGCTGCAATGAGTCATGATCACACCACTGCACTCCCGCCTGGGTGACAGAGCAAGACCCTGTCTCAAAAAATAAAAAAATGGTGTTTCCGTGATTCTACATTGAATTTTAAAGATTTTAAAATTGACTTGGCTTGTAATTTCATTCAAAGCTGTGTTCTGGCTTCAGTGAAAGCATGGATATTCCAGGTACTTACTCATCAAGTAAAATCAATGTGAAGGTGATAATGCTGTGTGAATGAGTCTGCAAACAACAATGTGAGTGTCTGCTAAACAGTCAACATTAAACTGAGTACTGTGGTAGATACAGATAGTTTGTGATACTACCATTGTACCAGGGAACTTACCATCTGTTGGTGAGAATATTAGCACATAAGAAATTCTGTATAACCAACTGTGAGGTGTGGACTCCTGGTACCATTACCTAATGGAGGGGGAGGTCAATTAATAAGGCTTCCCCTGAAGGAAGTAGGACTTGGGCGGAGTTAAGAAACGTGTAAACATGGGACAGATTTGGATGGATGGAGGCAAAAGAGGAGGACTTTCCAGGCCAGCAAAGAAGCCCAGGCAAGGAGGAGCCAGAATCATTTGTACGATGATGAACGGACCAGACAGGTGTATTAGGACAGGTAGGACTGCCAATAGAAGAGAACAAAATAAAACTAGCATTTGGGAAAGGTATCATTGGACAGCAGTGAGAAGACTGATAGGAAGAGGAGAGAGTTTCAGAAAATAGCTACCTTTTTTCAAGTGCCTTCTGTGTGCCAGGCTCTGTGATGGACATTTACATAGATAATCCCAAATCATTGCAACAATCTACAAAGTAGGTTTTACTGTCTCTCCACTTTGCAGGAAAGTCACGCTCAAAGAGGCTGAGAAACAGTCCTAGGCCATCCAGCTGGTAGGTGGTTCCGTAAAAATTCTAATCCAGTTTGGTAACTCCTATTCCGCCATCCCATACTGCCTCTCCTAGAACAAGGAGGCTTCTGCCAGTGCCATTCACCCAAATCAACCAAAACTTGATCTTTTGGTGGAGTTTGCCACTGTAGCAGCCAGCTACTAAGCAATTGATTACCTTGCCTTGCAGTGATCTGATTTGGTTGCTATGAATGCCTGAATAACTCAGATAGAGACTTTGTGGTCTGTCCTGAGGACAGATGCTTATCTAATGTATGAAAGGCAATGTGACTGAGGGTGTGAAAGGCACTCAGACTGAGAGCTGGTCTCCTTATTGATATCCACGAGCAAACTACAGAGGCAGGCTCTATGAATAGCTGTTGTAATCACCAACCAAAGGACAGTCCTTTGTTTGTTGTGCTTGATATGGAAAAATCTTTTGGTCACACACCAGTGGTTTTAGTAACACCTGCACATTTTTGGCTTTTGAACACAAATTAAAAGCCAAATTTTAATTCAGACATGGAAGTTATTTACGTGAATTGTTCTTCAGCTGTGCAGAAGATAAGAGGGAGAGCCAGAAGTCGACATTACAATTTATAATCTTCATGTTTCTTTTGTCAGTTTCCAGAAGAAATCAGAAAAGAGATGATGATGATGATGATGTATGTGTGTGTGTGTGTATGTGTGAAAGAGTATATATTCTTATATATTTCTATATAAAAATTTCTTTTTATAAAGACAGATCATTGTATAAACTTTAGTTCAGAAAACCTAAGTCTTCTATTTCTTTAAAAATGGAGATACAGTCTGTACTCTGCCACCAATATCATTGATTCAGTTCAAGCCAGACGTAAACAGTCTGATTACATCACTGCTGCACATCCAGCTAGCTTCTCGATTGAGACCTTCTGAGGTGTTAATTGCAATTGTGAATTAATCATTATTCCACTGAGCCAGAGTCTTATTTTCCTCTTCAAACTTCTCATTATTAAGTTTGCTTGAATTGATTAATGTGAGGACATCATCAATGCAAATTAGCATTCAGCAGTACAATACTAAACACGCACAACTGTTTCCATTATGCACTCTGTCACATAGAATTTTACATGTGAAAAGTCATAATTAACCACTCATTCTAAAATTCTGTTTTTGTTTCTTTATTATAGTTTATGTTCATGAGTTCAGGACTTTTATCAGGATCTCCTTTTCATCTCACACACTCTGAAACCCAAAATGAAAGTCACAGTGGTTCCACTCTTTTTGGAAAGTTACTGATTTCAGAAGAGAATAGCAATAAATATTTGGTACAAGTGCCTTTTATAAGTGCTAGCTCCTCTCTGACTTTATGTACATTAACAAAGCTATTATAGTAGTCTTGCCATGATAAAAATAATTCAGCAAAACTGATAATTAATCTATTAAGATGAGAATGTGTAATTCCACTATTTTTCGGAAGTTTTTAGTGCTGGAAACTAAGGACTTTTAATAAAAGTGCCTCTCCATTATAGCTACAGGGAAGGTGCACTTGTATTTTGGAAACCCATGGGACTAAGTAAGGGTCTAACCAGGAGAGGATTGGGACATTGAGTATTTGGCACTGGAGTGGGTAAGGTGCCAGGGAGGCTGACCTGGTTGCACCTGCTAAGAGTGGAAGTTTTTCTAATCAGCAAGCTTGGGCATTCAGTGGATTCTAGTCTGGGCCTGTGCTTGGAAAGGAGAGAACCAACACACAGAGACTGCATCTAGTTTAATACTCAGTGTTGCCGGATGCGGTGGCTCACGCCTATAATCCCAGCACTTTGGGAAGCCAAGATAGATGGATCACCTGAGGTCGGGAGTTCAAGACCAGCCTGACCAATATGGTGAAACCCCATCTCTACTAAAAATACCAAAAATTAGCTGGGCATGGCAGCGTGCACCTGTACTCTCAGCTACTTGGGAGGCTGAGGCAGGAGAATTGCTTGAAGCCAGGAGGCGAAGGTTGTAGTGGGCCAAGATCGCGCCATTGCACTCCAGCCTGGGCAACAAGAGCAAATCTCTGTCTCAAAAAAAAAAGAAAGAGAGAAACTCAGTGTTGAAACCACCTTTGTAAAATTGTGTCAGTGAGAAAATTATGACAGTGAAGGAGATCTGATCTAACCCACCCTTCCCTTGCCTTTAGCTTTCAAGCTGCCTTAATTATTCCTGACCTTAGGTTGAGCTAACTTCGGAAGACGTTTAGGTCAGGGGTCCCCAGCCCCTGGGCCACACACCAGTCTCTGACCTGTTAGGAACCAGGCTGCACAGCAGGAGGTGAGAGATGGGTGAGAGAGCGAAATTTCGTTTATATTTACATCCACTCTCCATTACTGCCTGAGCTCCACCTCCTGTCAGATAAGCAGTGGCATTAGATTCTCATAGAAGTGTGAACCCCATTGTGAACTGTGCATGTAAGGGATCTAGGCTGCACACTCCTTATGAGAGTCTAATGCCTGATGATCTGTCACTGTCTCCCATCACCCCAAATGAGACCGTCTATTTGCAGGAAAACAAGCTAAGGATCCCACTGATTCTACATTACTGCGAATTGTATAACTATTTCATTATGTATTACAACATAATAACAAAAGAAATAAAGTACACAATAAATATAATGCACTTGAGTTATCCCTAAACTATCCCCTCCACCCTCTGGTCCATGGAAAAACTGTCTTTCATAAAACCAGTCCCTGGTGCCAAAAAGGCTGGGGACCGCTGAGTTAGATTATAGTTTAAATAATCTATAGTTTATTATTAAATAATCAAGGCCTATTATTAAATAATCAGGCCTATTTAATAATAGTCTGTCCCCAAAACTCAATCAATGTGGTTGGCTGGGCACGGTGGCTCAGGCCTATAATCCCAGCACTTTGGGAGGCTGAGGCAGGTGGATCACCTGAGGTCAGGAGTTAGAGACCAGCCTGACCAATATGGTGAAGCCCTGTCTCTACTAAAAATACAAAAATTAGCCAGGTGTGGTGGCAAGTGCCTATAGTCCTAGCTACTCAGGAGGCTGAGACAGGAGAATTGCTTGAACCCTCGAGGTGGAGGTTGCAGTGAGCCGAGATTGTGCCACTGCACTCCAGCCTGGGCAACAGAGTGAGACTCTGTCTCAAAAAAAAAAAAAAAAAAAAAAAAAAAAGTCAATGTGGTTAAGTTAATGAAAGGCCCCAACAGGCTAAGAGGAGAGGAGCCTGAATTCAGCTAAGGTGTAGACATAAATGATTGCCAGCCATTCCTGCAAATAACATCACTATTGTAGTGTGTAAGATTGGCCCTTTGAGATATTTTTCAGGTTCTTTCCACGTCTGACACCCATGGCTCCACCTAACATGCCAACTCTGCTCCTGTGGCCCCACCCAGAAGCAACTTAGCTCAAGAAGGTAGCTTCAACCCCTGATATTTCATCTCCTCCCCAACCAATTAGCAGCAAGCACCCATTGCATGGCCACTCCAACCCCTTCCTCCAAACTGCCTTTGAAAAACCCTTAACCTATGAGCCTGGGATGAGACTGATTTGAGTAATAACTCCATCTCCAGTGTAGCATGGCTGACCTCAAGTCAATTAAATTTTCTTTACTGCAAGGCTGTGGTCTTTATTTGTGCAGCAGGTGGGAAGAAGCCGTTGGGTGGTTACAGTGTTATCAAGCAAAAGGGGCTTGCTGGCCAATGTGCTAGAAGTCAATACTTGATGCCAGGTTTTTGAGAAAAGAAAACCTTTTTGTGGTAAGTCCAACTTCAAAGGGGACAGACTAGCTCAAATTTGTTTTCCTAAGTTGGTTTTAAGGCAGTAATTTTACTAGGGAAGGTTTAGGGGGTGGATTCTAGGATTAGAAAGTGATTGGTGGAAGGAAAGGGAGGTCTGAAAAGTCTTCAGGCATGCACAGTTATCTCTTTATGTCTTTTTATGAGTCCCATATGTAAATTTAGGAGGAGTTGGTATGAAATAGCTGGTGGAAATCTAGGCTGTGAAATCAGCAAGATTGTTCTGTGCAAACTCCAGTCAGTTACATCAGTTCTAGTGTATTTTATTCTGTTTTGTTATCTTAGAAGCTGAGGGAGTTTTAGTGTTTTAGTAAGTGGGTTTTTTTTTTTTAATTCTGTCTTGCTGTAAATGTGAGAATTTTTGTTAGTCATTGTTTTTTTTTTAACTTTTCAGGGCAGGGTTTCATTAGCAGATCCCCACTTTTTCAAGGAGGTGAAATCCAAGAAGAATGATACTCAGAAACCTAGTCAAGAAGTCACCATCCAGATGATTATCAGTGAGCCACTACTTATGATTCAAGGGCTTACTCTTGGAAGGGCTGTTCCAAGGCCACACTCCAGGACCAGCAGGCAATAGAGTACCAGGAGGGTATTCTAGAACTTTTGCTCAGAGCACTTGTAGAACTCTGTACCCCTCATTGTACTCATCCTACCTCTGAATACTAGTTTAATGTCTCTCCCATAAGCTCCATTAAGGGCCCGAGTCCATCCTGTTTTGCCCTGTAGCCCCAGCATACAGCATTCAGCATTCAGCACTGTGTTGTGTATTGTCACCACCCCCATCCAGGCTTTTATCAGCTCTTATGCAAATCATGGCAATAGCCGCTTTCTACTCTTTCACTTGTCCAATATATTATTCCCACAATATCCTGTAGGTTTTCTTTCTTTCTTTTTTTTTTTTGAGACAGGATCTCACTCTGTTGCCCAAGTTGGAATACAGTGGTGTGATCTCGGCTCACTGCAACCTCTGCCTCCTGGGTTCAAGCAATTCTCCTGCCTCAGCCTCCTGAGTAGCTGAGATTTCAGGGTTACACCATCATGCCTGGCTAATTTTTGCATTTTTAGTAGAGAGGGGGTTTCACCGTGTCGGCCAGGCTGGTCTCAAACTCCGATTTTAAGTGATCCACCCGCCTAGGCCTCCCAAACTGTTTGGATTACAGGTGGGAGCTACCACATCCAGCCCCACTGTGGGTTTTTAAAAATGCAAATCTATGGGCGGGTGCAGTGGCTTATGCCTACAATCCCAGCCCTCTGGGAAGCCTAGGCAGGTGGATCACAAGGTCAAGAGATTGAGACCATTCTGGCCAACGTGGTGAAACCCTGTCTCACTAACAATACAAAAATTAGCTGAAAGTGGTAGTGTGTGCCTGTAGTCCCAGCTACTCAGGAGGCTGAGGCAGGAGAATCACTTGAAACCAGGAGGCAGAGGTTGCAGTGAGCTGAGATCACGCCACTGCTCTCCCACCTGGTGACAGAGCGAGACTCTATCTCAAAAATAAAAATAAAAATCTATTTTTTTGCTATCACCCTGCTTGTAATCCTTCAGTGATTTTCCATCACTCTTAGGACAGAACCCAAATCCCAAACATGGTCTCCAGGCCAAGCCAGCTACTCTGCTTTCTCTGATTTCTTCATGCTACACTTTTGGCCACCTTCTTCCCAGCCTCCCCTTCATCTAGTTAATGCCTTCTCATCCTTCAGCTCTGTGCCTAAGGGTCATTTCCTTGGAAAAGCCTTCCTTGAAACCCTGTCTCCCTGGCATTCATTCCAATAGCACCCTGTGCTTCCTTTTCATAGCACTTTTCCCAGCCTGTCACTCATTTATTAATATAATTATTGGGGCTGGGTGCAGTGGCTCATGCCTGTCATCCCAGCACTTTGGGAGGCCGAGGTGGGCAGATCACGAGGTCAGGAGATCGAGACCATCCTGGCTAACATGGTGAAACCTCGTCTCTACTAAAAAATACAAAAAAATTAGCTGGGCGTGGTGGCGGACACCTGTAATCCTAGCTACTCGGGAGACTGAGGCAGGAGAATGGTGTTAACCCAGGAGGCGGAGCTTGCAGTAAGCCGAGATCACCCCACCGCACTCTAGCCTGGGCGACAGAACGAGACTCCGTCTCAAAAAAAAAAAAAAAAAAAATCATTATTGGATTGCTATTTCTCTATTTTGACTTGTAACCTCCATGAGTGGAGAGACTGTATCTGTGTTGCTCAGTGCCTGGAACGTAATAGGAACCCTAAACATATGCTGAATTAACTCATGGATACTATAGACACCAAGTCCAGTAATGAGAACTGGTGCTAAGAAAGAACTGTGGAGTTCAGGGCCCTGTGGCTTATGGACCAGGCAATCTGCCAGTTATTGGAACCAGGGAGGAAGAATTTAAAGCTGTTTGACCTTGTCCATCAAGAGGCAGCCAGAAAGGTATAAGCAACTCTGGCCTCAGCTCCAGGAGCAGCTCCCTGAACTCTCGCAGCAAGCCTGGACTTCAGTACAGATGAAGATATTATAACTTCCCGATTGGGGAATAGGGGAAGACCCGAGACTCAAACTGGCTCTAAGTTTGGGCGTCTCCTTTCACAAGGAAGAGCTGCTTTTCCTTTGTGAAAGCACAATCAAGTAGCAGATAAATAATTACTGATGTGTATTTGCCTAAGACTTCTGTCCTGCTTCTGCAGGTCTGCCTCTAAGTAACAGCACCATCTGTGTTACTCATTTATTATCTATCATGTCCAGTTTGGGGACCGAACTGTGATGACTGTTACCTAGAGATGTGTGCAGAACAGCTGTATTCCAGGCTTTGCAGTTGATGATTGTCTTTTGCTGGTTACCGTGGGCTCAGTCACGGTGAGAATACTAATGGAGCTGCTCAGGAAGCCACATGGGAGCTTGGTCGCATGGCAGAGACACTGGCAGCAAAGTGGCAGGGCAAGCAGCAAGCTGGGATATGGTGGCTCGTATCTTGGGAAAGACTTGGACAGCAGTAAAGAAACAGGCTCAGAAAGAAGTGCCAGAGATGGGATGTGCAACTGCGTGTCGAACGACATCCTGCATTCCCAGCAGAAAACAATGTCAGCCACATTCCCACCAGACTGGGGACTCTAGCAGAAGGAAGACACACTCCATTTTGTTATTTGCTCCAGTATGAAAGGTTTTGGTGAGAGAGAAAGCCTGTCGTATTAGGAGGAGTGCGTTCCTGTGTGCAAAGAATACTACTAAAGGTACCTTAAGGGATTGTAAACTTAACATTGCCTGTCCACTCTTGGCATTGCTGTGTTTCTAATGATTAAAGGAGTTGCACCTGCTGTCTTTTCTGTTTGGCTTCGTTAATACACATCTTTAATTTTAAATCGAAAATGATTTTTCAAAAGCAAAATCTTTTGCAAAAGCGAAAACAGAATTCACATCTAATGAGAAAACCTTTCCTTATGGAAGCAATTTCTCTTGAGTCAGTTAGAAATTGTAGAATTCTATCTTGGTTTCAGTTCCACAACATTAAAAATATACTATGCACAATGAAGGTCTCAGAAAATGATGTTTATTACCTTTTAAAAATTTACCTTGAATTCTTATTTCTAGCTGTTTACTTAAAAATGACTTTCTATATTTTTGTCCCTTTTCAAACAATACTAAAAGCTTTATTTCTAATATCTTTACTAATTTCTTCTATTATCTATAAGGTTTTGTACCAAATGACCCAACTCAGACAAATGTCTTAAAGAAGTAAATGGCTGCATGAAAATAAAGTCAAGCTGTCCCTTAATTTACAGGCTGTGGGATGTTCTTCACGTGTCCTTGACATTCTTCAGTGAGTTCTGTCTTTGAATCTAGATAGAAAATATCTGCAGCAATACGTGAATGTGTTTAGAATCAACCTTTGAAATGTTGAACCACTGTTAAATACTAAATCAATCATGTATCTGAGTCATTTAAGAAATGAAGATTATATAACACACATTTTTCATACTATATTTTTGGAAGCTGTTACAAACTTAAGATGTTCTTTAAGTAAGGCATTATATTTATCATTTATCTCAAGCCATCTTTCCCCTTAGTTGTGCATATTCTTGAAGCAGAGAACTTTCCAACATAACATCAATTCAGTGATTACGGTTGTTTCATTTATGAAAATGAAACGTTGTACTTTTTCATAGTCTTTCCTTTTTTATTTTTTTTAAACCTGTTACAATGTAAATAAGTGTCATAGAATCTCAGCATTGGAGGGGTCCTTTTAGAACTTATCTGAATAGCACAGTTGTCCTTAACATCCCCCTGTCCAGAACTTGGCCTTGGGCATTCGTAAAAGGCTCTCAGCCCTGTGTGTGGGAGCTCGTCACACCTCCCTCTGAACTTGCTTCCTTTGCAAACCTCACACTCCTATTGTTCTCACTCTTATTTCTAGAATTTGCAGCTTTTAGGCTCTTCTGGCTTCCCAGCGAGCCCTCTCCTGGGTGTGTATCCCATTGGCCCTTGCTTTCTCCAGCCTCAGTCCTGCCCAAGGCTCCATTTCTCCTCCCGGGCCAGTCTGGCCTGCCTTGGGAGGAAAGATGGGACAAAACTGTTCCCTGAAAGGTATAATATATATGAAGCTCCTAAAATGGAATCTCTGGAGTTATTAGTGTTTTTGTATGCTAACAAGATGACTAGTAGCTGAGGACTCCTAAGTGGCTTCAGGACCCTGCACCCCAAAAACCTCTGGAGAGAGAAGGGCTGGAGATGGAGTTAATCACCAATGACCAGTGATTTCATCAATCATGCCCACAGAATGAAACCTCCATAATAACCCCTAGCCTCCAGAGAGAGTGCTTCTGGGGAGAGGGCATGGAAGCTTCACATACCCCACCCGCCCCATGTCTTGCACTAGCCTCTCTTGCATTTGGCTGTTCCTGAGTTGTACCCTTTATAACAAACAAGTGAAAGTCAGCAGAGCGCTTTCTTAAGTTTGGCGTCATTCTGAAGTCATGAGTTAACAAAAATTCTGGACAGAAGCATAGTTATAATAAAACATTAATCAGTCTGCACTTTGATCTACTTCCTGGTACCCCAAAAACCACATAGCAGTATATACTGACCAACCGAATCCCTGTTGTTCCTGTAGACAGGATTTCTGATGTTAGAATCATAAGCCTTTTGTTTAAGGTAGATACGCTCTCTGACATAAGAATCATAAGGCTTTTCTTTAAGAATTGCTTAAGGCCTGTCTCGGTGGCTCACGCCTGTAATCCCAGCACTTTGGGAGGCCGAGACGGGTGGATCACCTGAGGTCAGGAGTTTGAGACCAGCCTGGCCAACATGGTGAAACCCAGTCTCCACTAAAAATACAAAAATTAGTCGGGCATGGTGACGAGCACCTGTAATCCCAGCTATTTGGGAGGCTGAGGCACTTGAACCCGGGAGGCAGAGGTTGCAGTGAGCCAAGATCGCTTGCTCAAGGTGTTTTTCAGATCCTGGATTCCCGCAAAACAGCAGATGCCAACCAGTCTGAAGACCGCCCCCAGCAGAACCAGCATAACACTGTTTCTTCATCTTTCTGTCCCATGACTTTGCCCTGCACTCTTCAACCAATTGATGATCTGTGTACTTCAGCCCACTTCAAAGCTCTTAACAGCCACAGTCCCAAGCTCTCAAGGTTTCCTCCCGTCTCCTTGTTTGGAGGCCCTATTTTAACCAAGTACGCTCATCTTTCTAAGAGAAAGAGAATGAGTTTTTATAATGTTATTCTTTTTTATTTCTTATTTTCTCTTTTCTCCTTTTTCTTCTATTCCCTACTTCCTACTTAGCTGTTTAGAAATGCAGTTATAACCTTTTACCTTCCCTTCACCAGACACTCCCTGCAGGGCGAGCTTATCTAACTGTGTGCATAGAAGCTGCAGAGCAGAACTGTCTGTCACCAGGAGATTGCCTTGAGAGACAACCATCAATTTACAACAAAAATACAACCTTGTTCTCCCAAAATGGCACCCGTGGATAAAGCACTGAAGCCAGTCACATGGATCCCCCAACCTGCGTTTCCCTTTCCTGTGTGCCATTCATGCCAAGTTCCCTTTTATTTTATTATTATTATTATTCTTTGAGACAGAACATCTCATTCTGTCACCCAGACTGGAGCACAGATGCAATCACAGCTCACTGCAGCCTCAACTTCCCAGGCTCAAATGATCCTCCCGCCTCAGCCTCCTGAGTAGCTGAGACTACAGGCATGTGCCATCATGCCCACCTAATTTTTAAACTTCTTGTAGAAAAGGGGTTTTGCCATGTTTTCCAGGCTGATCTCAAACTCCTGGGCTCAAGCGATCTGCCTGCCTTGGCCTCCCAAAATATTGGGATTACAAGCGTGAGCCACTACTCCCAGCACCCCCCTTTAAAAGCACCTACTTTCTCCTCCAAAAGCAAAGCAGAACCCTCAGAGCAGGAAGCCTGTACTTCTTCCCCTAAGCTAGCTCTGGAATAAAAACTCACTTTATACCAGATCTTGCTCTTATTAATTGGACTCTGCGAGTGTTACTGGTGGAGGGTGTCCAGGTCCTGGGTGTTTTTAATAAAGAATTGAATAAACGCACACACAAAGCAAGGAAAGAACGAAGCAACAAAAGCAATGATTTATTGAAAATGAAAGCACACTCCACAGGGTGGGAGCCGCCTAAGCAGGTGACTCAAGGGCCCAGTTACAGAATTTTCTGGGGCTTAAATACTCTCTAGAGGTTTCCATTGGTTACCTGGTGTATGCCGTCTATAAATGAAGAGAGTATTTCTTGTCATAGCTGAAGTGTTTCCATTTGATTTAGTTCTATAAAGCCCTTAGGTTCCCTGGCTACAGGCCCTATTCTCCTGCCTCACAAGCAGTGAACGACTAAACTTGTGTTTTGGTTACACTATGATTAAACTGCTTTCTCTGCTGCAACCTGGTGTCTCAGCATATTGACCTGCTGTACACATCAGGCAACAGATCTCTTATGGTTACAATTCTAGCAAATTATGGAACCTGAAGGAGGGGGTTGTAGGAACCCCCAACTTTGGAGCCAACTCAGACAGGAGTATGGATAACCTGGAGACTGGATCCTTGTGACTGGCCTCTGAAGTGAGTGCAGTCTGTGGGACTGAGCTCTTAAACCTGTGGAGTCTGAGCTAGCTCCAGAGAGCCAGTACCAGAATTGAAATGAATTGTAGCATACCCAGCTGGTGCTAGAGAATCAGAAAACTGGTTGTGTTACTGGTTGACGGTGTCCAGGTTCTTGGAGTTTTGAACAAAGAATTGGACAAAACACACAAATAAAGCAAGGAAAGAACGAAGCAACAAAAGCAGGGATTTATTGAAAATGAAAGCACATGCCACAGGATGGGAGCAGGCCCAAGCAAGTGGCTCAAGGGCCTCAGTTACAGAATTTTCCGGGGTTTCAATACCCTCCAGAGGTTTCCCATTGGTTACTCGGTGTATGCCCAACGTAAATGAAGAGGATGAAGTCCAGTTACAAAGTCATTTACTCGGTATGTGCCCTATGTAAATGGAGAAGATGTTACTTGGTGTATGTGGCCTATGTAAATGGAGAGGATGAAGTGAAGTCACAAAGTCATTCACCTTCCTGTCATTGCTGAATCATTTCCATTTGATTTAGTTCTAGGAAGTCAGTGTGAATCGGCCTTATGTTCCTTGCCTCCAGACCCTATTCTTCTGCCTCAGTTGATCTGAAGAGGAAAAAAGCCTCTCAATAGCCATCATCTCATCTGTAAATATTTTGATACCAGTTTATTTATTTGACAGATGTCTATTGAGCTCCTGCTATGTGTCAGGCACTGTGCTTAGAGCTGGGTATAATGCCATCTGACCAGTTGAGAAGGTAGATATTAATGGAAAAGTCACACAAATACACGCAGAATTAATTAGAGAATGACGAAACAGTAGAGGATGCTTTGAAAGTGTGACAGGGAGGCTTGATCTGGCCTGGCAAGGGAGTGAAGGAAATACAAAAATTTTACCCCAAAATACATTTCTTTGACATATTTTGAAACGGCTGCTACAGGGCCAGCCAAGTGCCTTGCATGTGTGGAAAATTTGCATCTGTAGAGAATCTCCATTGATGCAGCCAGGCCTTCCCTTTCTAGGCCTTTTCCATATCTAGGAGAGATCAGCTGAGAGACTGACACCTTTAAAAGCCTGAAAAGAAACATACATCATCTGTTCTCTCTGTGGGCTGCTACCTGTGAGGTTTCATCTACATAAGGAGGCCCCCTTTGCTAGCCAAGCCTCTTCCCCTCTCCCCCTCATAACCTACCTTGCCACTAAAACCTGATTTACCGACATAACCTGTTTTGGGCCAAGCTCTGAGCCTGCATTCTTTCTATAACCTCAAGATGGTACATTAGCTTCTGTACCTTATTGGGGGGTCGGGTCCTCATTCTGAAGTCTCCCTTACGTACGCATGAAATAAATTTGTATGCCTTTTCTCCTACTAATCAATTCTATCTCATGTCGGTGATTTTTCAGCAAACCTTGAGAGGACATAGGGCCTTGACCCCTATAGGGGAGCGGACAGGAAAATGCAATGGAATGAATTTCAGAGGCAATGCTGTTATGCACCTAGCTTAATCCAGCTGTTTTCAACCCTGAGTGCACATAGAATCTCCCGGGGAACATTAAAAATACCCATGCTTGGGCTGCAGCCCCAGATATCTGGTCTGGTTATCAATATTTTCTCCAAAACTCTTTAGGTGAGTCTAAAATACAGCTAGGATTAAGAGTTCACTGGTTTAAATCTGCATATTGGTGATTTCAGTGTCCTATACCTCCTCCTCCTCCTCCTCCTTCTTCTTCTTTTCCTTCTCCTTCTCCTTCCTCTCCTTCTCCTTCTCCTTATTCTCCTCCTCCTCCTCCTTCTTCTTCTTCTTTTATTTTTTTTTAAGACAGAATCTTGCTCTGCCTCCCAGGCTGGAGTGCAGTAGTGCGATCTCAGCTCACTGTAACCTATGCCTCCCAGGTTCAAGCGATTCTCCTGCCTCAGCCTCCCAAGTAGTTGGGATTATAGACATGCGCCACAATGCCTGGCTAATTTTTGTGTTTTTGGTAGAGACGGGGTTTCACCGTGTTGGCCAGACTGGTCTCAAACTCTTGACCGCAAGCAATCCTCCCCCCTCGGCCTCCCAAAGTGCTGGGATTACAGGCATGGGCCACTGCACCCGGCCTATACTTTCTTCTGATGTTCAAATGCAGATCATCTACATTGGAATATGTCTAACTGAAAGTTTGAAATAAAATTGGAAACAATACTTTCTTGTCATTGTCATTCCTTACTCATTTGAAGTGTCAAGAGACAAAATTACTTTAAAGATCTAGTCAGCATATATTTGCTCTTCTAGAATTGGGCAACATCTCATTGTATAAAACAGAGTAAGTGCCCTGTGGAGCTTAGCAGAGGGCATTGGCTTTCTAGGCAGACAAGAACTGAAGAAAGCAGAAACAAAGAACAAGAAGCAGATTGGTCATTTCAAGGTTATCTTCCTTATAGTGTCAAAACAGAGGGAACTTTCTTATCATGCCGTTTGGTAAACTGGGCCCCTTCTGTTTGATTGCTGTGAATCTCTGTTTTGTTTTGTTTTATTGTATTGTATTGTATTTTTCTTTTTGAAAACTGGCCCATTTCAAAATTCAGTTTGATTATGACGCATTTAGCACAACTGACTTCATTCTGGTTTGATCTGGTCTGCTGGGCCCTACTGCAGGGACTTAGTCCAAAACAATGGGCTCTCATGAATTTATTCAATAGGGTAACTGCCAATGAATACCTTGCAAGATATATTTTAGTTATGTTTAATTTTTTTTCCTTTAAAAAAACCCATATGATTAAATATTTGGAAAAGGAGGAGGCTAAGAAAGAAGAGAAGAAGAAAAGGGGGGACATACCCATAAACTCACTATCCTGCTGCAAGCACTGAGAATTGTAGTTGTAGTGTATCCTCTTCCCCTTCTCACCCCATGCATCTGGGTAGACAATAAATTACTTGGTGATTTAACACCTACCAATAGTTTCAATATAAATTATATATTACATTATATATATAACAAATTATATATTTTGGGCTGAGAATAATTATTGAATCCTATGACCCCCTCTTTTGCCAACTCAACACAAGCAAGCTCCCATCCCGACCTCTTCTCTTCTCAGTCAAGCATTGCTCTCAGGCTTGAAAGAATAAAACTGGTCTAGCCAAGGTCATGGTGTCCTCCTAGTTGCCAAACTCACAGACTTTCTTGCTCCCTATTGAATTGCTTTCTGCAGCACTGAACACAGTTGAACATTCTGCCTTCTTGAAACACTTAGCCCTTGACTTCTGGAACACCACTTCCTCCTCTCACACCCATTTTTCTTTCTATTTCTCTGTAAACCTTTCTAAGTTCCCTCTGCAGTCCCTCTTTCTGCTCCTAGATGTTAGGGTTCCACAGGATTCCATCTCTGGCTGTTTCTTTTCTCACTCTACCTATCTTTCTGCAGAGATTTTATTCAAGCCCAAAGTCTCAATTACTATTGTCACCCAAAAGACAACCAAGATGGCTACGTAGTAGAAAGGAGAGCTGTATTGGCCATATCAGTTTGCAATCTGGGACGAAAAAGTCTCCAGTGTGGACCTAAGGAGCTCTCTTTTTGAGGAGGAGAAGGGCAGGTTGGGTTTTACACCTTACAGGGCCTGAAGTCATGTGTATCCAGCAGGTTTGGGACAAAAACTATGTGTATTTGTGAGCAATGCATGAGCGATGAGTAAACATATATATAAAACATACATCCCATGATATATTACTTTTGGGTGGAATTTTAGCATTAAAATGTGATGGCATTTGGCTCTTTTGTCAAAAGTTCAACTATAGGACACAAAAATAGATGTGTGCAGCCTCTATAAGATGGCTGAAGCTGCCTTAAGGGCTGCAGTTGCTTATCAGGAAAGAATCTCTGTAAGGCCAGTCCTCTGTCCATCAGAGTTGCAGTGGTCTGGATTGTAAATCAGAGTTAGGAGGGGTCTAGTAATTGGCCTGATAGCTCCCATTATTAGAGAGTTTAACAAGAGTTTGGTTTTTCTTGGAGCTGTAGGAATTGAGAAATTTGCTATGCCAGCCTGGCCCTGATCCCTCAACCTATAAGTAACTTTTGTTTCCCTAATCTTAGGGTCTACCTTGGTTGATAAGGGGCCATTTCAGATCACACTATTGTATCCTGATAAATCCTTGGGGGAAGACTGAAAGGTCAGATAAACCAACAGTGTAGCAAGAAATGCAATTTGGAAGTCTGTTACTACATTGTGGCAAGAGATCCTCATATGGAGACAAACTGTATGTTTGAACGTTCTCCCTCTCTTTATCACCTCCAACGCCTAAAACAGAAGAAAAGATAGTGGACTGAGCTGGGCATAGTGGCTCATACCTGTAATCCCAGCACTTTGGGAGGCTGAGGGAGGAGGATTACTTGAGGCCAGGAGTTTGAGATCAGCTTGGGCAGCACAGCAAGATCCCGACTCTACATAAAATAGGCATGGTAGCGCATGCTTGTAGTCTTGGCTACTCAGGAGAGCCAGGGAGGCTACAGTGAGCTGTGACTGCACCTGCATTTCAGCCTGGACAATAGAGCAAGACCTTGTCTCAAAAACAAAACAAACAAACAAAAAAAGATAGTGGACTAAGCCCACCATTCTCCTTTTCAGGACCTACAGATTCCTCACACCTGTTGACTGTTGAGACCACAGAACTTGGGGCTAAGGAGCCATGTCTATTCATACCTCCACATGCTTTCTGTTGGTGTACATCTTTTGCAGGATATGCAGTAGCCTATCCTGAATCCCAGTCGTCATTCTCAGCAATCCTTGAAACCAGAAAGGCTGCTGTTCCTGGCTTAGTTCACTCCCACATGTATAGCTCTAGTCCAAGTCTCTTATCTTAATGCTTCACATATCTGTCTACTGACCTTTTCCACCTTATTGGGTCACAAGACACAGATGGAATCTCCATCTTCTCACACAAGCCTTCTCAGAATAGATGTCCTAATGCAATGGTTGACGGTGCCAAGTTACTATCCCACCCACTCACTTATGCTGGAAATTTGAAGATCAAAAAAACTTTTCTCTTTACCTCTCTGTTGTGGTCTGAATGTCTGTGTTCCTCCAAATGTGTACGTTGAAATTTATTAGGTTGGTGCAAAAATAGTTACGGTTTTTTGCCTTTGAAAGTCATGGCAGAACTGCAATTACTTTTGCACCAACCTAATCATCCCCGTTGTGTTGCTATTAAGAGGTGGGACCTTTGGGAGATGACTATGTCATCAGGGTGGAGCCCTTGCAAATAGGATTACTGCCTTTGTAAAGAGGCCTGAGGGAGCTTGTTGGCCTCTTTTGCCCTTTTTTTCTGCCATGTGACGATACATAGACAGTGCCATCTATAAGGAACAGGCCTGGCCGGGCACGGTGGCTCACGCCTGTAATCCCAGCACTTTGGGAGGCCGAGGTGGGTGGATCATTTGAGGTCAGGAGTTTGAGACCAGCCTGGACAACATGGTGAAAACCCCATCTTTACTAAAAATACAAAAATTAGATGGTTGTGGTGGTACATGCCTGTAATCTCAGCTACTCAGGAGGCTGAGGCAGGAGAATTGCTTGAACCTGGGAGGAGGAGGTTGCAGTGAGCTCACATGGTACCGAGATGGTACCACTGCACTCCAGCCTGGTGACAGAGCTAGACAGGCCCTTACCAGACACTGAATCTGCCACTGCCTCGATCTTTGACTTCTCATCCTCCAGAACTGTCAGGAATAAATGTTTGTTGTTTATAAATTACCCAGTCTAAATTTTTTTGTGATAGCAGTAGGAACAGACTAAGACGTCCCTGTATTCAGGTATAGATGGATCCCACCTCACAACTAGTTTTCCAGTCTGCACCCCTCCTGTCTAATGCCCACTGTTGCTGACTTGATCCAGGCCCCCAGGCTCTGTTAAGGTTTCAGATCAAGGCTAGGACAAAGTGTAGAGCTTGTAGCCTTGATTTGAGTATAGAAATATAACCAGAAAATGAGATAATGTATTCTATTAGTGAAAAAAATTAACCTAGTTATAAAGATTATAGTATTGTTTCTGAAAATGGAAAGGGTTATATAAAGTCTCCATTTATTTGTATTAATTGAGCTACTACAGATTTATTATTTTTTAAAATAAATATTATATTTCTTTTTGCAAGTAAAAAAAATTTAAAGAATTTATTATTGGCTCACTTTCTTTTTAATAACGAGGTCTTTCACTTCCCACAACTTAAACTATATCAATTGTACATTTTCCTACAGTTTTTTTATTTGGTTAGTCTTCTCTTTTTTTTTTTTTTTTGAGATGGAGTCTTGCTATGTCACTCAGGCTGGAGTACAGTGGTGCGACCTCTGCTCACTTCAACCTCCACCTGCTGGGTTCAAGTAATTCTCCTGCTTCAGCCTCCTGAGTAGTGGGCACTACAGGTGCGTGTCACCACGCCTGGCTAATTTTTGTATTTTCTTAGTAGAAACAGGGTTTCACCATGTTGGCCAGGCTGGTCTCGAATTTTTGATCTCAAGTGATCCGCCCACCTCAGCCTCCCAAAGTGCTAGGATTACAGGCATAAGCCTATTTGTTTATAGGTGCCCAGCCTATTTGGTTAGTCTTCTAAAGGACCAAGAAAGCCAGTTCAGTGAGCTTACATCCTGGAACACAAATATGACCGAAAGTATGCGGCAAGCGTATTTTGGGGACCAGGAATGTAAAGACTGTGTTCCTACAATATGTAAAACCAGCACCAATACTTAAAGCCATGTTTGGTAGATTGAAAAGCCCTCCCAAATACCCTACTTTTTCTATATTTTCTCATATTCCTAAATATAAATGATCATTAACAAATGATTATGATGAACACTAATACCATAACTTAATTTCCCGCCAGCTGAGGCCTGGCAGAGTTGAAGCATGCTGAACCTCAAGAGCATGCAATTTTAGAATTGAACAATTAAGCTCAGAGAAGATGAGAGTCCAGGTTACCATGGTAACCTGATCCCACAACCCTGTGAGCAGCCACATTGTTTCAGTGTTTGAGTCACGTGAGGCTGGTTATGATGATTTATACTCCAGGCAATATTTAGGTACAGATTTCGGAGTTTCCCTTGTACCATTTTCAGAAAAGACAGATACTTTGAAATCTGCAGAAGAGGGTTGTGTGATTTTTCAGTGAAGTGATATGCATTAATGAAAAGCACGGTAGCCAATCACAGTGCATAGGTTTACGTTATGCCATAAAAATACTAAAATTATGGGCTCTGCAAAAATAATTGTATTGAAATTTAATCATTAAGTATAGGCATATAACTCATTTTTATTCATTCAGTCCTACTGATTAAACCCTACTATGTACTAGACCTTGTTTAGGTGCTAGGGTTCAGTGAACAAAATAGGGGACACAAACAATGCACAGTGAAAAAATAATTTATGATATCTAGAGTGTTTGAACATGATCAGGACTGTGAGGACAAGGTAAAGCAGGGCAGCGGGATTGAAAATGCTGGGGATAGGAGGGGTGTGGCATGGCAATTTTAAGTTGGGTTGTCAGAGAAGTCTTTATGGAGAGGATAATACGTGAACAGACTCAAAAAGCATGACAGGGTTAGCCACGCAGACATTTGGGGAAGAACATTCAGATAGCGGGAATGCCTGTGCAAAGGCCCCAAGGCACAGGCATGCTTGTCATATTCCAGGAGCAATAAGAGAACTGGAGTGGAGTGCATGAAGGAGAAGATAGTAAAAGGTAAGATCACTCTGACAACCAAGGGTAAGGTCACAGAGGGCCTTGTAGGCTACTGAAAGTATTTTGGCCTTTATTTGAGAGAAGTAGGCAGTCACTAAGAGATTCTGAGCAGAGGATTGACACAATCAGCTAAGAGGCAATAGCAATAACTCCAGGGAGAAATTACAGTGACCAGAAGGTTAGTGATGAAATTGGTCCAATTCTGGGTATATTCTGAAAGTGGATACAATAATATTTCCTGATGGATTATGTGTGGAGTGCCACAGGAAGAGGGGAGTCAAAGGTGATCACAACATTTTGGGCCTAGGCAACTGAAATGATGGGACTGCCATTATTTAAGATGGGGAAGACTGTAGGTAGAGTGGGTTTGGTGGTAGAGTTGGTGTGGGATGGAAGTGCAGACTAAAGTTAGAATTATCTAGTACACATACAAGTAGATCAAAGAGAAGACTGTTGGATATACAAGCCCTGAGTTTAGGGCAGAGGTCTGGGCTGGAGATATAAAGTTGGCAGTTGTAGGGCAAATAGATGGTATATTTCAAGCTACAAGGCTAGGCAAGACATCCAAAGGACTGAGAAGAGCCCAGGCTGAGCTCTGGGGCACTGTAACATTAAGATTGAGAAGAAAAGATGGGACCAGCCAAGAAGATCAAGGAGGAAACAGAGAGAGAAAAGAAAAATCAAGAGAGTGTGAAGTTCTAGAAACCAACTGAAGGAAGCATTCCAGGAGGAATGATCAAAGGGGGCCAAATGCTCTTATAAGGTAACTTGTCCATTGATTTAAGCCATGTGGGGTCATTGGTTCTCTTGACTCATCAGAGTGACTGCATCACGGTTCAACTTTCCTCTCTGTCCACTCCTTATTTCTTCATTCCCCCATTCGGTTGATTCTGAGGGCAAACCCTAATAAATGCCCCTGCACGCACATCTGCCTCTCTGAGTCTGTATCCAGGAACCCATCTAAGGCATTATGCTTGATTTTTTTTCTATGAGACGGAGTTTCGCTTTTGTTGCCCAGGCTGGAGTGCAATGGCGCCATCTTGGCCCACTGCAACCTCTGCCTCCCGGGTTCAAGCGATTCTCCTGCCTTAGCCTCCCGAGTAGCTGGAATTACAGGCATGCGCCACCACTCCTGGCTAATTTTTGTATTTTTAGTAGAGACGGGATTTCACCGTGTTGGCCAGGCTGGTCTCAAACTCCTGACCTCGTGATCCGCCTGCCTCGGCCTCCGAGAGTGCTGAGATTACAGGCAGGAGCCACTGCGCCCAGCCTATGTTTGATATTTTACATGTAACTTATATTTTAATTTTCATAGCAACCTCACGATGCTGACATTATTAACTACTTTAGAGGAGAGGATACAGAAAAAGGGCAAAGCTGGATAACTTTCCCAAGATTATAGAGCTAAGAAAGTGGCAGAAGCAAGATTTGACTCAATCTGCTTGACGCCACAGCTATGCTTTTCTCAAGGCAATATCTGAACCTACTGGTGGATTTAATTGTTCCAGTGCCAGCCAGAGCCTGGGGCAATCTGGTGGAAACCAGGGGACTGGGAGGCCAGGAGGATGTTAAGAATTGCTGAGCTGGGCCGGGTGTGGTGGCTCATGCCTATAATCCCAACACTTTGGGAGACTGAGGTGGGTGGATCATCTGAGATCAGGAGTTCGAGACCAGCCTGATCAACATGGTGAAACCCTGTCTCTACCAAAATACAAAAATTAGCCAGGTGTGGTGACAGGTGCCTGTAATCCCAGCTACTCAGGAGGCTGAGGCAGGAGAATCATTTGAACCCAGGAAGCAGAGGTTGTAGTGAGCTGAGGTCACACCATTGCACTCTAGCCTGGGCAACAAGAAAGAAACTCCATCTCAAAACGAACAAAAAAACCCAAAACAACAATAACAATAGCAAAAGAATTGCTGAACTGGCCCAGGTGAGGTGGCTCACGTTTGTAATCCCAGAATTTTGGGCAACTGAGGCAGGATTCCTTGAGCCCAAGAGTTCAAGACCAGTCCGGGTAACATGGCAAGACCCCATTGCTACAGGAAAAAAAAAAAAAAAAAAAAAATTGCTGAACTATAAGGGAGAAATGAAAGCAATAGAGAGGGAAAGTAGAAGGCTGGAGACATTGACTCCTCCACCAAACTGGGAAAGCCAAGACAGAGACTCTGGGGGGAAAAAAGTCAGATATAAGGGAGGGAAGGAAGGTTGAGTTGAGGGACTAACAAAAGAGTCTTAATATACAACCCAAAATTATTAGCGTATGAGTCCTGGAGTATGTCAATTGGGTAGGCACACCTTTCAAGGAGCTGAATAAAGTGTAACATTGGCAGCATCCTATAATTTTCGTATTTTTGTCACTTAACAAAATCTTCTCTTGTGTTTAGATTTTTCACCAATTCAGAGATACCCATATAAAATTAAAAACATACTTATTCTTGCAGCTAAATGATAATTCTGTATTTCAAAAATATTTCCTTGTCATCTGAAAAATCATTCTGTGACTGGGAGGTGTAGGTTTCCAAGTACATTTATATTTTTATTTCTTCTTGCCTTCCTGCTCGTTCATCCTTCCATTAAGCTTTTAAGAAACACTTATTAGATTACAATGTGGTCAAACAAAAATCAATAAAACACAATTCCTGTTGAGGCATTAACAGTGTGGTGAGAGAAGTAGACATTTAAACAACAGAAACAAAAACAAAAAGGTCTATATAGCAAGCTGTAAGAGCCAAGTGGAAGGAGCCACTAAGTCTGTGGGAATGAGAGTCATAGAAGGCTCAAGAGAAATGTCCCCAAGATTAGAGATAAGGTTACACTGAGAGCAAAACCAGTATGAATTAATTCACAGTGGATAAGACCAGCCATCAGGAAAAATTATCCAATATGTTGTCTATAAATATGTGTAACTGCGGGCAAGGCGTGGTGGTTTACGCCTGTAATTTCAGCACTTTGGGAGGCCAAGGCAGGCAGATCACCTGAGGTCAGGAGTTCCAGACCAGCCTGACCAACATGACAAAACCCCGCCTCTACTAAAAATACAAAAATTAGCAGGCCCCAGTGGCTCACACCTGTAATCCCAGCACTTTGGGAGGCCAGGGCAGGCAGATTACTTGAGGTCAGGAGTTTGAGACCAGCCTGGCCAACATGGTGAAACCCCATCTCTACTAAAAATACAAAAAATTAGCCAGGCATGGTGGCAGACACCTGTAATCCCAGCTACTTGCGAGGCTGAGGCAGGAGAATCGCTTGAACCCAGGAGACAGAGGTCGCAGTGAGCTGAGATCGCGCCACTGCACTCCAGCCTGGGCGACTGAGCAAAACTCATCTCAAAACAAAACAAAACAAAACAAACAAACAAACAAACAAAGAATAAATAAATATAATTTAACTGCGTAAGCCCTTCAATGACTCTCTAGTTCCTGGGAAGAAGTTCAAACTTCTTGCCATGACCTTCCATTATTCTTGCTTGCTTTTCCAATTTTGTCTCACATTCCCGGTGACTGATAAGCACGTCAGAGTTTGAGAACCACATGGGGTAATACATGAGAGACCTTAGTAGAGAGCCTGGCACTTCTGCCAGTTCCAGTCCTTTGGCTTCAGACCACTTTCTACCTTGGCTTTGTGATGCTGAGGCTGGGATTCTGGAAACCCTGTTTCTGCTCAGCCTGCTGGCTCGCTGCTAGGCTCTGCCTCCAGGGGGCACTCCAGGGAGGCTGCAAGGCTGGAGGACGGAAGGGACTTCCTCCTCTCGGTCGGCTTCTGTTCCAGAGAGCATCAGACCACGAAACTGTTTCTGCCTGCAACCGGCAGGTCCTTTTTCTGGCAGCCATGGAATCCAGTTTTTCCAACATCTGCAGAACCAGCTTTCTGGTGCCCGCCTGAGAGACCCCAGCACCAGCCAAGCAGGTTGAGACCCCAGAGGGGGTCCGAGGGGTTAAATGTCACCTCTTCTACTTTTCTAAGTTTTAGTAATTTCAGTCCCTTCTCTTCCTTCCCCTAGCCCTAGGGGTGGTAGCTGCTTCCTACCCTTGTTTCTTTTGTGATACCTACCTTAGGGCAGTGATTCCTGACCAGTGGCAAGTTTGCTTCCCAGGGGACGTTTGGAAAAAGCCAGAGAGACTTTTTTTTGAGATGTAGTTTCGCTCTCTCGCCCAGGCTGAGTACAGTGATGTGATCTAGGCTCACTACAGTCTCTGTTTCTCAGGTTCAAACGATTCTCAGGCTTCAGCCTCCCAAGTAGCTGAGTTTACAGGCGGCTGCCACCATGCCCAATGAATTTTTGTATTTTTAGTAGAGACAGGGTTTCATCATGTTGACCATGCTGCTCTTGAACTCCTGACCTCAGATGATCCACCCACCTCAGCCTCCCAAGGAGCTGGGATTATAGGCGTGAACAACTGCGCCCGGCCTGGAGAGATTTTTGTCACAATTTAGTGGAGGTGAGGGGCCAGGGATGCTGCTGAACATCCTACATTGCACAGGACAGCACCCACAACAGTTATTCAGCTCAAGACACCAATAGTGTCAAGGCTGAGAAATCCTGTTTTAAAGTATTTTTTTTTCTTTTACTGTTTCTGTTAAACATTTTATACACAGTTAAATTTTATACAGTTAACGAGTCTTTATATTAGATTTTCTCTGATCAAATAACTGTTGTGATTTGGACTAAACTCCGATTGATTCAGCAGTTTTTTTGTTTTCGTTTTTTGAGACAGGGCCTTGCTATGTTACACGGGCTGGATTGCAGGGGCATCACCACCGCCCACTGCAGCCTTGATCTCCCAAGCCCAAGCCATCCTCCCGCCTCAGCCTCTGGAGTAGCTGGGACTACAGACACAAGGCATCACACCCAGCTAGTTTTTTTCATTTTTGTTTGAAACTAGGTCTCACTGTGTTGCCCAGGCTGGTCTTGAACTTTGGGGTTCAAGCAATCCTCCTGCCTTGGCCTCCCAAAGTGCTGGGATTATAGGCGTGAGCCACTGTGCCCAGCCTGACTCAGCTTTCAAGCTGAAGATACCACGGTTGAAACTACAAAATATGATGAACTTTAAATGAGTTAACTCTTCATGTATCATGATAGTAATTAAATAATGTTTCAAATGTTTACAACTGATGAATCAAGAGGTAGTGATGGGACACTTGGGGTGGGTCCCGGAAGGAATGGAGCAAATGATTATTGCGTTTTGTTGTAAGCTGTTTTGCAAAATCCATGCTCATGTATTATTTTAATTAAAATGTTTTAAGAAAAGATCCTGCTATATATGTACTAATCTATAAATACTACACAACTGAAGTCTCCAGCTGGTGGTTGACAGATATGTTTTGTTTGGCCTTCATTGTATTTTTTTGAGGGGGGTGCTAATATTACAAAAATACAACATTTTACATAAAAGTCCTTTTTTTTCCTTACAAAGAGATTTGGCAATAAAGAACCCTTATTTGCATATGGCAACAAGCGGCTATGCTTGAGTGTTGGCCCACTTTAGACAAGGTATGTGCTTTCCATTTGTCACGGTCCCCACCACTCCCTGCTATATTCCTGAGTATTCTTGCCCAGGGCTTGCTTTCTTCATTTAGGCTACTGGCTTGCTCCTCTAGGCGTTGGAGTTTGCAGTGAAGTGGAATTTTCCATTTCAAGTGGAAAAGTGCATAGTGACTAAAAATGAGAGTTGTGCAAATAGGTAAAACCAAAAATGTGCCAAGAGACTCACGAAGTGATAACCTGATGGGCCTCCCATGGTCCAGGGTCTGACCTTGCAGGTGATGGTATGCGATTTTATTCAGTTGGTTGTAGTTAGAGATGTTGACTTATACTATTGAAGTTCCACAGAGACTGAAAGTTAAGTAAGAACGATAGTTTATTAATTTACAAAGGAAATGTAAAAACAAAAGGGACTAGATACTTGAGCCTTCTTGCCAGTAGATTCTCTCCTTCATGGTAACTTTCAATTTTTGCTCATTTCATAAGATAATAAGGAAAAAAGACAATAAAATATGTAAATAATTTCAGTAATCGTTAGAGAAACAAGGGCATTGAAAAACTGTCGGATGGCAGGCAGCGCCACCTTGTGGTAGCTCCAAGTGTTCCCTGGAAATTTGAGAGAAGGAAGATCACATGCAGCCTATGAAATGGTGGCTTGAGTTGTCTTTGTGATACGCCAAAGTGTAGTTTGTGCAACGCACGTGGGAAAATCAAGGACTACTTCTACTTTTTGTTTTGTGTCAATTTTTTTTTTAGCTCCCTTAATGCCCTCACTCAGGTCAAGTCTTGCTGGTCTCAAAACCATTTTTTCTCTTTGAGACAACAGCATATCTCTGAGCAGTTAATGTAATATGTTTGTATCTCAGAAAGGAAATGTATTGCCAAGTCCTTGGGGGACAATTTACCATCTCCCCTGTGTACAGCCCACGTGGCATCCTAATGGGCTGAGTCCAGGGAGTGGGTGCCAGGCCAGAACCCCTGTGTTGCTGTTGGAGGTCATACCCTGCCGAGTCCCCTTCTTCCTGGGTCTCTTTAATAATTCTTGTGGTTTTGCCCTACCATCTCTCACCCCCAAGGGCTACCTGAGGCCTGCTTCTCTCTGAGGGACATTTCCAGCTCTTGTCTCCTTTGCTTCATTTTGGGCAGTTGAATTCCCTGTATCATCCGCATGGTGATTTTTTAAAAGATGCCCAGCTACCTATGCATGTCTATGTGCTCTGCACTTGAGGTGTCCATTTCTGTTTAGATCGGTGTGGCAGGTCTCAAACTGGGCTGAAACTCTTTGCTGCATTTGGCCTTTGATCATCTGCCTCAAGAAGGGAGCCCACCTCTGACCTGCTCCTAGTGTCCCTGCTGTCTCCTTTGTAGCTCTTGCTCCCGACTTTTCCAGGCATGCAGTGGGGCCGGTGTCTCAACTGGAAGACCCCAAACCCTTGCTGGGGCAAACTCCATCCTACTCCAGAAACAAAAATCAACTGGCCTTCACGCCAGTCTGGCACAGTGTTTCTGTTTAGATGCAGACTCACTCCATACAGCGTGGTGCTGCCATGCATTTTCCTGCCATGCATTTTTGTATCACAATAAAACAGGATCCCTGCTCAGTGATGAGGGTGAGTGCTCTGCTCTTCATGAGTCACAAGGAGAAATGCACTTAATCATTCTTTTTTTTTTTTATTTTTTTATTTTTTTAGAGACAGAGTCTCACTCTGTGGCCCAGGCTGGAATGCAGAGGTACAATCTCTCTCACTGCAACCTCCACCTCCCAGGTTCAACGGATTCTCCCACGTCAGGCTCCTGAGTAGCTGGGATTACAGCTACTAAGCCATCTAAGGCATCATGCTTGATTTTTTTCTATGAGATGGAGTTTCGCTTTTGTTGCCCAGGCTGGAGTGCAATGGCGCCATCTTGGCTCACTGCAACCTCTGCCTCCCAGGTTCAAGCGATTCTCCTGCCTCAGCCTCCTGAGTAGCTGGAATTACCGGCATGCGCCACCACTCCTGGCTAATTTTTGTATTTTTAGTAGAGACAGGGTTTCGCCATGTTGTCCAGGCTGGTCTAGAACTCCTGGGCTCAAGTAATCTGCCCACCTCAGCCTCCCAAAGTGCTGGGATTACAGGCATGAGCCACCGCGCCTGACTCAACCACTCTTTAGTTTGAGAATTTTGCTCCATTGTTACATAAATAATGAACATGATTAATGAAGAATATGGAGCATTTTGGGCACTGTAGAGGAATGTTAGGAAAAATTATACTGAGAGTTCTGACTCATTTAAATTCTACGTTAATTTATCACTTCTACCCACAGGTTTCTGCACACTTTTGCATGCTCTAATTATTTTCCATAAATGTATTCTGTAGTGTGGGACATTCTCTGACAGAGTTTCTCATGTATTTGTCTCCTCTGGCTTATATGTTGGCACTTCCCACTTCAATTCTGTGCCCCAGCGATTGATGTCATTTAAATAAATGCCATTTAGTATCTCAAATATGTCATGTTTTTCTCTCACTTTTGATACTTCTTACTGTGCCTGAAATAGTGCCGTCACCCCTTTCCACCTCTAACCGCTGGCTGGGTAATTTCCACCAGTCATTCACATTTCCATTCAGTGGTGTGAAAAGATTGTTTTTTTTTTTTTGGACGGAGTCTTGCTCTGTTGCCCAGGCTGGAGTACAGCGGTGCGATCTCGGCTCACTGCAAGCTCCGCCTCCCGGGTTCTCCCCATTGTCCTGCCTCAGCCTCCCGAGCAGCTGGGACTACAGGCGCCGGCCACCACGCCTGGCTAAATTTTTGTATTTTTAGTAGAGACGGGGTTTCACCGTGTTAGCCAGGATGGTCTCGATCTCCTAATCTTGTGATCCGCCCGCCTCGGTCTCCCGAAGTGCTGGGATTACAGGCGTGAGCCACCACACCAGGCTGTGGAAAGATTTTTAAACCTCATGTCCGGAGCAGGGCGCGGACTTTATGTGCTCTCATAGCCAGAGCTTCCCAGAGTGTGTCCACCAATGACTGCGTTAAAACATCACTGGAAACCCAACTGCTTACATAACTGGAGATGAAAATCCACCCCAGGTCTACCGAAGCAAATAACCCCCTTTCTTTCTTTCTTCCTTCTTTTCTTTTCTTTTTCTTTCTTTCTTTTCTCTTTATTTCTCTCTCTTTTCTTTCTTTCTTTCTTTCTTTCGCTTCTTTGATAGCTTTCTTTCATTGTGGAGCTTCTTTCGTGTTTTTCTTCTTTCGTCTTGCTTAGTTCTCTCGTTTTTCTTTCTTGCTTATCTTCTTCTTTCTTTCTTCTTTCTTTCTTCTTTCTTTCTTCTTTTCTTTCTTCCTTCTTCCTTCTTCATTCATCCTTCTTCCTTCCTTCCTTCCTTCCTTCCTTCCTCCTTCTTCTTTTCTTTCTCCTTCTTGTCTTCCTTTCCCTCCCTCCCTCCCTCTCCTCCCTCCCCTCCCTCCCTCCCTCCCTCCCTCCTTCTTCCTTCCTCCTCATTCCTTCCTTCCTTCCTTTCCTTCTTCCTTCCTTCCTTCCTTCCTTCTTTCTTTTTTGGAGATACGATGTCGTTCTGTCACCCAGGCTGGAGTGCAGTGGCACCATCATAGCTCACTGTAACCTCAAACTCCTGGGCTAAAGTAATCCTCCACCTCAGCCTCCCACGTAGCTGGGAACACAGGCACACACCACCACGCCCCGCTAATTTTTATAACTTGAATTTAAACATTTTTAATTTCAAATAGAGATAAGGGCTCCTTGTGTTGCCCAGGCTGGTCTTGAACTCTTAGCCTCAAGTGATCCTCCTCACTCGGCCTCCCAAAGTGCTTGGGATTATAGTGGTGAGCCACTGTGTCCAGGCTCGTAGTGTTTTATTTTTTAAGTGTTGTAATGGATGTACCAGTGTTTAATATATCAGTCTTTAAAAAAATAGTTTAAACATCTGTTTTTCCCTACCCCTCACTGAATAAATTGAAAGCGTGCAAATTAAAGCACAGGTCTTGTTCTCATCATGCCCATGGCATTCTATACTTCCCCTCACTTGGCATATTGACCACAGTGGACTATATCTCAATTGCTTATGCGCTTGTCTGTCTCTCCCAGTGGACTGTGAACTCTTAAGGGCAGGACTGTTTATTCCTAACTGTTGTATCCCTAACCTCAAGCCTGATGCTAGCACAGAATTTGTGTTCAATAAATATTTATTGAATGGGCAGGTGGATGGAGGAATATAGGGTAGCCCGATGTCCTCAAAGCAGCCAGCTAACCAGTGCCTACCTTCCAACCCATAGGTTTCCACCACTGACTTACCCTCTTCATCCCCTTTCCTCTTAAAAAAAAAAAAAAGTCTCAACGGGCTATTTAAGTAATATGTCCCATAGGGAACACACTCAAATGGCAAAGCCTCACCCGCAGCAGTAATTCCCTAAGTAAAGAGCTCTCCTGGGAGGTTCTTAGTCTCAGGTCACTCTGCTGAGTGACTTTGGAGAGCAAGGTAGAAATATTCCCATTTATTCATTATCTATCATGTGCCTAGAACCATCCCAGGCACTTTTATATGTAATACTCTCATTTAATTCTCACAACAGTACTCTAAGGCAGGTATTACTCTCCCCATTTATGCAGATGAGAAAGAGACTCAGAGAAAGGATAGACCTTGACCAAGCTGCATGCAGATAGACTTGACCAAGGAGGCCAGGCTCATGTCTGTCCAACCCCACAGCCCAGGCACGTTCCTTCTACCGTGTATTCCCCGCCAGTGCACAATGCTGTCAGAGACATAGAATGTTTTGATCTGAAAGGACCCTCACAGGTTGTCCCATGCAATCTACTTCTTGTGATTGAAATAATTTTCCTTAAAAAAGAAAATAACTTTGGACTGTTTGTCTTGCCAAATAGAATTCTGCAAATCGTGATTTTGCCAAGAGAAACAAAGAACATTCAATTATCCTTAAAGTCTGTCATTGATTGAGTAACTCTTAAAATTAGCCAGGAACACTTTTGGATGTACTGGACAAGTGGGGCATGCCCTGCCATTTTATGTACCTGCAATTCCGGCTTGGTTTCCTATGGCACAGGGATTACTTTTGTTCATCTCCAAGTGTAGCTCACCTGCCTGCCTTACCACCATGTCTGCTGCCAGGCCAACTCATTTACTTATTAATTGACATTTGTTGAACACTTGCTGTTTGCCAAGGCCAGGGCTGAAGATTTAATGTGAATTATCTCAGTTAATTCTAACTGTGACTCTATGAAGAAAGTAAAATAATTATCTTTATTTTATCTTTGGGAAAAAAGTAACTTGTTCACAGAAAACATAATTGGTGGACCTGGATTGGGATTCCAGATCAGTGTGAATCCAGAATGAGTGTCTTCACCACGACTTTATGAACCTGCCCCACAGGCAACATTGCAGTCACATGCTGTGACACAGATGCATTGCACAGTGGGCAGCTCGAATTATTAGCGTTTCCTGGCAGTCTGAATTGCAAGCGACAGGTTGACTTTTTGTTGTTGTAGTTTCAGAGACAGAGCTATGCTTTCGTTGCTGTTGTTGAGATAAAGTCTTGCTCTGTCACCCAGGCTGGAGTGCAGTGGTACGACCTCAGTTCACTGCAGCCTCAACCTTCTGGGATCAAACAATCCTCCCACCTCAGCCTCCCTAGTAGCTAGGACTACAGGTGAGTACCATCATGCCCAGTTAATTTTTGTTTATTTTTTTAGAGACAAGGTCTCACTATATTGCCTAGGCTGGTCTTGAACTCCTGAGCTCAAGCAATCTTCCTGCCTTGGCCTCCCAAAGTGCTGGGATCACAGATGTGAGCCACTGTGACCGGTTAGAGTTATGCTTTCTGGAACTATCAGGCACTTTTCCAGAATCACATATCCTTTTCATAAGTAGAAGGGATTTCCTTTGTCTGGATTTTAAAAGAGAATTTCCTTAGAAAGACCCGCTTTGTTGAGAAAATGCAGACAATTATTACTGTTTTCAGCAAGGGGCCTTGAAAAAAGTGAACACAAATCCTTTAAAGTCAGTGGCTGTTACCAGACGGCTCTATAATATAAAAAGAATGGACAAGGTTGAGCCATTTTGGGACAGTCCCTTAGTGAACAGGATTCATTTGGTGAGATTTACATCATGCCTAGAATTTTGCCATCACATAATGTTTATTTGTTTTTAAGTTTATTTCTTAGGTAACACAGATATAAATAGACACTAGCAAACATCCTCAGGATTGAAACTAGAGAAGTAGTGCTGTAATGCAAACAGCTGTATGAGAAATTTCTTGAAGCTGTGTTTATGATCACCTCCTTTTGGGAGATGAGGAAAAGAAAGCAGATATCAGTCTGTGGAATATTTCACAGAGAATAGTTTATGATTATGTCACCTCGAGGAGAAGGAGAAGTAAAACTGATACTTTATGTTTAATTTGGAATGAAAGATGTAGTGGGCATAATTTGGCATTGGTGAGTGAGACCTGGCCACAGAGACTATAGAACCAATATCAGTTAGGGGAGGGGAATTAGAATCCAGTCCTGCTGTCTGGGCAGGAGCGTGTGGTGTGAGCCCAGAAAATCTGGGACAGGTCTCAATTAATTTAGAACGTTTATTTTGCCAAGGTCGAGAATGAGCCCGTGACACAGCCTCAGGAGGTCCTGATGACACATGCCCAAGGTGGTCGGGGCACAGCTTGGTTTTGTACATTTTAGGGAGACATGAGATATCAATCAATATATGTAACAAGCACATTGGTTTGGTCTGGAAAGGCAGGACGATTTGAAGCAAAAGCGGGACAATTGGAAGTGGGAGAGCGAGCTTCCAGGTCACAGATAGGTGATATACAAGCGGTTACATTCTTTTGAGTTTCTGATTCGCCTTTCCAAAGCGGGTAAATCAGATGTGCATCTATCGCAGTGAGCAGAGGAATGACTTTGAATAGAATGGGAGGCAGGTTTGCCCTAAGCAGCTTCCAGTTTGAGTTTTCCATAGTGATGTTGGGGGTCCAAGATATTTTCCTTTCACAGTGTGTTGATGTCTTGGGCCCTAAATGAGGACTGCCCCAGTCGGAGGTGGCTTTGCTGTTTTTTGTTTTTTATTGTTTGTTTGTTTTGTTTTTTTACAGCAAGACCTACCAAGTTCTAACTTGACCCTTTATGACTTCTCTCATAGAAAAAGCAATCAATAACAAGGACTCACAATCAGACCAGGCATGGTCAAAGATGTCACATCCATCCGGAGGAAAAATACCCAGTGTATTCATTTGTTTTCACACTGCTATAAAGATATTACTTGATACTGGGTAATTTACAAGCAAAGAAGGTTTAATTGACTCACAATTCCACATGACTGGGGAGGCCTCAGGAAACTTGCAATCATGGCAGAAGGGGAAGCAGGCACCTTCTTCACAAGGCAGCAGGAGAGAGTGCGAGCATGTGAAGAAGAAACTGTCAAACACTCATAAAACCATCAGACCTTGTGAGAACTCACTCACTATCATGAGAACAGCGTGGGGGAAAACTGTCCCTATGATCCAATCAGCTCCCACCAGGTCCTTCCTTCCGCATGAGGGGATTATGGGGGTTATAATTCAAGATGAGATTTGGGTGGGGACACAACCGAACCATATCACCCAGCCTGTGAGGGTATGCTCCTTGCAGCTAAGGGTGATGCAATGTGTTGGGGGACAGGTCTGTACCAAATACTTCCTAATACACCTCTCTTAGCCTGCCACTTTTTTTTTCCTTTTAAACAGTCTTTTGTTCAAAGCTTGTATAGATCTTACTATGTGGGCGAGCGAGAAGGAATTTTTTTTTTTTTTTTTGAGATGTAGTCTTGCTCTGTCACCAGGCTGGAGTGCAGTGGCACAATCTCGGCTCACTGCAACCTCTGACTCCCTGGTTCAAGCGATTCTCCTGTCTCAGCCTCCCGAGTAGCTGGGATTACAGACATGCGCCACCACGCCCAGCTAATTTTTGTATTTTTAGTAGAGACGGGGTTTCACCATGTTGGCCAGGATGGTCTCGATTTCTTGACCTTGTGATCCGCCCCCCTTGGCTTCCCAAAGTGCTGAGATTGTAGGCATGAGCCACTGTGCCCAGCTGAGGAATTTTTTTTTAATATCTACTTCTTTCTACAAAACCATCTGCAGCAAATTTGCAGATGACACCTGCAATATAGCACTAGAGAAATCGGGAGAATGAGAGCTTTCTGCTTCTGCCACTAAGCAGCTGTGTGACCTGGAGCAAGTCGCTTAAACTTGGCTTCAGATGTGTTATTAGTAGAAAAAGTGTGCTGTAAAAGGATGATTTCTAAGGGCTCTAGCAACGCTAAAATCTACAATCTAACTTTCCTCCTATAAAATTTATATGCGGTTTCTTTTGTGTCTGTTCATATGTCATATGTCAAGGCCCACGAATGAAATTTGGCAAGGATGGTAATTCAGTTGTGGTGGAGAAGATGGGTCTACAATGGGTGGTTTCCGTTATTTATTTATTTATTTTTGAGATGGAGTTTTGCTCTTGTTGCCTAGGCTGGAGAGCAATGGTGCAATCTTGGCTCACCACAACCTCCGCCTCCCGGGTTCAAGTGATTCTCCTGCCTTGGCCTCCCGAGTAGCTGGGATTACAGGCGTCTGCCACCACACCCGGCTAACTTTGTATTTTTATTAGAGATGGGATTTATCCATGTTGGTCAGGCTGGTCTCAAACTCCCAACCTCAGGTGATCCTCCTGCCTCGGCCTCCCAAAGTGCTGGGATTACAGGCGTGAGTCACTGTGCCTGGCCATGGTTTCTGTTTAACAGACTTGCCCACTTCATTTCACACGGTCTAGTAATAAAGTTTCTACATCCTGTAAGCTGAGCCTTGACTCATACACACCTGTCTCTTTAAAAGGAACATAGGTGGAGGAATCCTGAGGTTTTTCATTCATTATTCGTTCATTTCTTTTCAATGCAGCATTAATTTAATAGTCTCATAGCCTTGAATAATCATTTAGGCCTTACTGCATTTTAAGGAAACATAATACTCTGTTGACAAGAAGAGTCAAACTCTGTAAAATATTTTAAGAGATTTATTCCAGCTGGGTGTGGTGGCTCATGCCTGTAATCCCAGCACTTTGGGAGGTGGGTGGATCATGAGGTCAATAAATCGAGACCATCCTGGCCAACATGGTGAAACCCCATTTCTACTAAAAATACAAAAATTAGCTGGGCATGGTGGCATGCACCTGTAGTCCCAGCTACTTGGGAGGCTGAGGCAGGAGAATCTCTTGAACCCAGGAGGCAGAGGTTGCAGTGAGCCAAGGTTGCACCACTGCACTCCAGCCTGGCGACAGAGTGAGACTCCACATCAAAAAAAAAAAAAAAAAAAGACATTTAATCTGAGCCAAATGTCAGTGAACATGGCCCCTGACACAGCCCTCAGGATGTCCTGAGAACATGTGCCCAAGGTGGCTGGGGTACAGTTTGGTTTAATATATTTTAGGGAGACGTGAGACATCAATCAAATACATTTAAGAAATACATTGGTTTGGCTCAGAAAAGTGGGACAACTCAAAGCGGGGCTTTCAGGCTATAGGTGAATGTAAACATTTTCTGGTTGACAATTGTTTGAGTTTATCTGAAGTCCTGCAATCAATGGAAAGCATGTTCAGGTTAAGATAAAAGACTGTGGAGACCAAGTTTTATTGAGCAGATGAATCTCTCAGATATCAGATAGCAGACTTGAGAGACAGAGCAGGTTGTAAAATGCTTCTTATCAGACCTAAAAGGGTGCCTGGTTCTTCTTCTTCTTTTTTTTTTTTTTTTTTGAGGCGGAGTCTCGCTCCCTCACCCAGGTTGGAGCGCAGTGGCCTGATCTCGGCTCACTGCAAGCTCCGCCTCCCGGGCTCACGCCATTCTCCAGCCTTAGCCTCCCGAGTAGCTGGGACTACAGGCACCCGCCACCACACCCGGCTCATTTTTTGTATTTTTAGTAGAGACGCGGTTTCACCACGTTAGCCAGGATGGTCTCGATCTTCTGACCTCGTGATCTGCCCGCCT
The DNA here is from genome assembly GCF_007565055.1 of Rhinopithecus roxellana. Classification (NCBI taxonomy): domain Eukaryota; kingdom Metazoa; phylum Chordata; class Mammalia; order Primates; family Cercopithecidae; genus Rhinopithecus; species Rhinopithecus roxellana. Next base: position 41,647,976 of record NC_044558.1, read on the forward strand.
GGACCTCCCAAAGTGCTGAGATTACGGGCGTGAGCCACCGCGCCTGGCAGATGCCTGGTTCTTAGTTGATTATCTCCTGGATCTGGAAAGAAAGGAAGAAAAACAAAGGAGAAAGGGGATTCTTAATAGGAGGTAGATTTTCCCCACAAGGGACTTTGCAGAGCAATTTCGAGGTATGGCAAGGAAATATATTTTGGGGTTAAATTTTTTTTTTTTTTTGTCTCGTAATATTATGCCACAATCAGATTGAAAAGTAAGTCACAATATATAGGGTCAAATAAAACTTATCTGATGAGAGTTTATGGTTTGTAGGACATGACTCCTTAGACCAGTCAGGTAGGAATTTGGGCAAGATAAAAAATCAGAGCGTAGTCCTCAGTCCCCACTCTTGGCCAAAAAGCATTGCACCGAATGCATATGCAGACCAACAAACAGCAGCAGGCCCCGCGGTGCTGGGAAGGCTCAATCCTAGAGTTGTCTGATTTGGCCATCTGTCAGGGTCCCATGGTGCTAGGAAGGCGTGTTCCTAGAGTCCTCTGATTTGATGGTAATAGTTTTAAATGCTAGAGATTTGAATAATGGGGGGAGGACATGGTCTCACCTGATGTAATAGCCATTTATTTAAGGGGTGAGATGGAGTCTGGCCTAGGATTTAGTCTAAAAAAAAATCCTGGATCAGATCTATTTTCTGAGCTATCGTGCTTTGGGTCTTTAATTGTGCCTTTTCTTTCTGCTGTATCTGGCATAATATTTACAAGGAATGTCTAATGTTAATAAAGTAACAAATATCATAAAGATAGTGAAGATTTAGGCATCCAAGGCTACAGGTAGAATGAGAGGGCAGTAAACAATCCAGTCAGCCAGAAAAAAAAACCCTGCAATCATCATCATATTCTTTGATCAGACTCACAGTGTGTTTACCCTCCTTAAGGGTTGTTTGAACCCTACGATAAATCTTATTTAAAAATTATGTGACCAACATTAAATTAGAATTTAATAAATTTAGTCTCTCTTCCAGCCAATTTATCTCATAGGTAGAGCATCCTGAGGAGGGTATAAATTAAGTGCAAGAAACACCTGGTCCTTGGTGTCTAAATGGTTATAGACTTGTTAACAGTAGACAAATCTGGTTTTCCCACCACTTTTGTATTGTACCATATACTGGTATTTGGGAGATAAAAGGTTCTGTCAGGGGAGAAGTTGTAATTCTACAGTGTCATTTTTTTCCTTGGCAGGACTCCCTATGGTTGAGGGCATTAAGAGTCGAAAGACTGACCGGGCGCGGTGACTCATGCCTGTAATCCCAGCACTTTGGGAGGCCGAGGTGGGCGGATCATCTGAGGTCAGGAGTTCGAGACCAGCCTGGTCAACGTGGCGAAACCTTGTCTCTACTAAAAATACAAAAATTAGCCAGGCATGGTGGTGTGTGCCAGGAATCCCAGCTACTAGGGGGCTGAGGCAGGAGGAGGATGGCTTGAACCTGGGAGGCAGATGTTGCAGTGAGCCGAGAATATGCCACTGCACTCCAGCCTGGGCAACAGAGCAAGACTCCATCTCAAAAAAAAAAAAAAAAAAAAGAATTGAAAGACTTATAGCCAATTAATTATTCTAGGCCATATAGGAATGGATGTGGAGAGGCATTCGTTACTTCTTAAAATTATTATTTTAAGTAAAAAAACAGACAATAAAACCAAAAGGCAAAGTTACAAGACTGACTTATTTTCAACTTCTATGTGTTGAGCTACTATAAACTTGGTTTCTGTTACAGACTTGTAGCAACTAGATATGTAAAATATAAGCATTTTTCTGAAAAATAATGAAAACTATGTATATATGTATAGATATATTTATCTTCACAACTTACAATTGGGAGTATTAAACCCAGGAGGCTTTGTTACAAGGTATTTTATCCTGTTAGCCAATATTTTCCTTTAATTTTTTACTAAGCAGAAAACGTTTGTGGTTGGGTTTGTGCAAAAGTGGCACATAATAATTTAAAGGGCAACTCAACTTGTTTTTACCAGCTGTTTAGGCATCTTTGTACCCTCTTCTTGATTTGGAGGGTTTGATCTTGTCCTAATTTTATCCCTCAAAACCAGCCCTGACAATCTTATGCACCCACCACTTCTGCAGTAGTCCCTGGGTCTAGAGAGAGGCAGTTTATATAGTTTTGGCAGCAGAGCATTGGCTGTGAAACAGATCCAGGGCCAGTGAGATGCCAAATGAGGGAGATTCATATCTCTGGTCTTCAGAATACCATGATTTTGGTTTCCTTGGAGGTAAAACAAGGAGAGGTAAATAACATTTATAGTTTGACAGTTATGAGAGTAATTCATATATTAGAACAGAGAGTGGGGCAGTCCCCTTCTCAGGGCAAACAGACCTTATAATGGCATTATCTGGCCTACTAGGCTGATTACTTTCTCAGGAATAACCCCTTGTGCACTTGGATCACATACACTCAGTGACTGTTCAGTAATGAGCTGTGGGTCCTGCATTAATCCAAACAAGCTCTTAAATTCTGCTGCATTTAAAATTAAGAATTTTGTCCTTAAAGTGGTTATTTTTCAATCCACTATAGTGAAGATTTTTAAAAGAAGCTGAATGATACCAACCTACAAAATGGAACAATTCCTTTACATCGCACCCTTTGGTTTTAAATAGTTACTTGGTTTTGCTCTTCCTACATATTGACTATTTTCTTGGTAACCATAGGGCTCAGAGTTTTGTTGCCTTGGTTTGTTTTTTAAAAAAATGTTTATTTAGTTTTATCTGTATAATACCCTTCATAATAAAGCAACTCTTAAATAGTTCCTTAACCAAAAAGAAACTTACTTTTTTTGAGAATTGACATCCTTGTGTTTATAAAATTTTAACAAAAGCATATTTTATGCTTCTACCATTTTCACTTTTTGGTCACCTGAATTTCCAGTGTGTGTGTGTGGGGAACTCAAAGGTTTAAACATGACTTTAAGATTTTTAAATTACTGGAGAATTTTGAAATTAAATTTGCCAAAATAATTTTTTCCCAAGGATTACCAAGGTTTTGTAAATTAAAAGGCATCTGAGCTAGCTTTTACCAATCTGACAAGTACTTACATGTTTTCAGTTACCTGATTAGAGCTCTTTAATGTTGTTTGCAAGTGAAATATCACTTCCACCTGACACATAGAGATATAACAGGCATGCAGAATAAAAGGCATGTTCAAAAGATACTTTATTTGCCTGTTTTCAAAAACAATTTTTCTTCCTTTAGTTATTTAGTAAAAGTTACAGGAGCCAACAAAAGGTGAAGGAGAGAGCCATAATTCAAGGACTTTTCAAAAGAGAAATGGTGGCCCTTTTAAGGTAGCAATCTGGGCCGGGTGAGGTGGCTCATGCCTGCAATCCCAGCACTTTGGGAGGCCAAGGTGGGTGGATAACCTGAGATTAGGAGTTCAAGACCATCCTGGCCAACATGGTGAAACTCCATCTCTACTAAAAATAAAAAATTACCCAGGCATGGTGGTGCACTCCTGTAATCCCAGCTACTCGAGAGGCTGAGACAGGAGAATCGCTTGAACCTGGGAGGCGGAGGTTGCAGTGACCTGAGATCACACCACTGCACATCAGAGTGGGCAACAGAGTGAGACTCTGTCTCAAAAAAAAAAAAAAAAAAAGAAGATGTCAATCTGAAGAATGTTAAAGAAACAGATTATAGAATTTCAAATTTCAAATTTTTGCAATAAAAGTAGGTTAAATATTTTGTAATAAAAATCTTGCTTTAATTATTTTTTTAGTTTTGTGTTAGTGTATTTTTAATATTAAAGATCCATCTCTAAAAAGCCTATTATAATTTCTTTTTAATCATAGCCAACTGAATTATACAACCCCTTTAAAAATTCCTTCTTACTAACCTTATTACAGCTTATATAGTTCATTCACAATGTGTTTAAGTTGTTTTGTCTTAAATATCTCTCTTTCTTATACAACTCCATCATTTTTAATTTAGGACAAAAATTTATTACCACACAAGATTCTTTCTTTCTTTCTTTCTTTCTTTCTTTCTTTCTTTCTTTCTTTCTTTCTTTCTTTCTTTCTTTCTTTCTTTCTTTCTTTCTTCTTTCTTTCCTTTCTTTCTTTCCTTCCTTCCTTCCTTCCTTCCTTCCTTCCTTCCTTCCTTCCTTCCTTCCTTCCTTCCTTCCTTCCTTCCTTCCTTCCTTCCTTCCTTCCTTCCTTCCTTCCTTCCTTCCTTTCTTTCTTTTTTTTGAGATGGAGTTTCACTCTTGTTGCCCAGGCTACAGTGCAATGGCATGATCTCAGTTCACCACAACCTCCGCCTCCCGGGTTCAAGCGATTCTCCTGCCTCAGCCTCCCAAGTAGCTGGGATTACAGGCATGTGCAACCATGCCCAGCTAGTTTTTTGTAGTTTTAGTGGATACAGGGTTTCTCCATGTTGGTCAGGCTGGTCTTAAACTCCCAACCTCAGGTGATCCACCTGCCTCAACCTCCCAAAGTGCTGGGATAACAGGTGTGAGCCATTGCACCTGGCCAAGATTCTTTCTTATACAAAATTACTTTCCTTTTTTACCTCTTTTTACAAAAAATGCCTCTTTATATCTCCTACTTTCTTTACATCTCTTATTTCCTGATTCCCTTACTTTGTTTTATACATAACCCTTAAATAAGCCTTGAATTAGAAAAAGATATTTTACTTTTAATAAGAACATTTAAAAAAATGCTTTCCTGTAATTCTTAAATTGGAAATTGCCCAGATACTTAATATCAATTAATAACCTTAGATCCTAAATTATAATGAGTTTGTTTACAAGCATTTATTCCATTACGTTGACCAATTAATGTAGTAGTTTACCTAGATTATTTACAAAAAACCGTGATAGCCAATATTTAAAGTTATATTTCTATTAACCATTTTTATAGCTGTGAATTTCCGGCATTTACTTAAGTAATAAAACTTATGGTTAGTTTTAAGGGTATTTATACCAATAACTTAGTATTTAGCTGTTTTCATTTAAGCCAGCAATATTTCATAAGCATATACAAGCAAAGATCATTCTGTCTGGGGCTGGGTTTTATAGTTTATTAACCTTATGGCAAATCTTATATTATTCTGCAAGAATAAACATGAAACTACTTGATCAATAAATGCAAACAAAATGCTAATAATTCTAAAGATATTGCTGATATTATTTGACCAGTAATTTTAAAGCCAGCTAATTTAGTAAAGATTTTACTTAAGCCATGTGAACTTGAAAAAGCATTTTACTAACTTTTTTTTTTTTTTGGTATCTGATTTAAGCACTTTGTTGTTGTTGTTTTTTAAGACAGAGTCTCACTCTGTCACCCAGGCTGGAGTGCAGTGGCGCGATCTCAGCTCACTGCAACCTCTGACTCCATGGTTCAAGCAATTCTCCTGCCTCAGCCTCCTGAGTAGCTGGGATTACAGACATGCACCACTACACCCGGCTAATTTTTGTATTTTTAGTAGCGATGGGGTTTCACCATATTGGTCAGCCTGGTCTCGAACTCCTGACCTTGTGATCTGCCCACCTCAGCCTTCCAAAGTGCTGGAATTACAGGTGTGAGCCACTGTGCCCGGTCCTAAGTGCTTTTTTTTAAAAGCCAATTAATTAGAGCTTTTCATATATTTTTTGTAGTGAAAATATTGTGCATACACACATAAATATATAGATGTACTAGGCATGTCAATAGAAGTATATGGTATATACTTATGAAGACCTCCTTTTTTTTCCATTTTATGTTTATCTTACTCCAGACAGTTGTCAGCTAAATAGCCTTACATTTGCATATTAAAGACAGCTCAAGGTTGCACAGTGGCGCGTGCCTGTAATCCCAGCACATTGGGAGGCTGAGGTGGGTGGATCACCTGAGGTCAGGAGTTCAAGACCAGACTGGCCAACATGGTGAAGCCCTGTCTCTACTAAAAATACAAAAATTAGCTGGGCATGGTGGTGCACGCCTGTAATCTCAGCTACTAAGGAGGCTGAGGCAGGAGAATTGCTTCAACCTGGGAGGTGGAGGTTGCAGTAAGCTGAGATTATGCCACTGCACTCCAGCCTGGGCAACAGAGCAAGACTCCATCTTGAAAAAGACAAATAAATAAAGACAGCTCAGGTGAAAATCAGATAGCTAATTTACATCATAAAGTACAAAGAGAAAGTCTGGTGTGGTACAGGGAAATTAAAACAGATTAAATTGCCAATTGAACATAAAATTATAGAGGTATATTATAAAGGCCTTTAAATATACACACACACATATACAAACACATATACACACACAAAATTTCCATAGCTATTACTTCAGTACTTTAGCCATGCAATAAATACAACTTTTGCCAGCTTGCAGAAAACACTGTTAGATCCAAACAGTGGTTTTTATCTCAGTAGAAAAGTAAGAGCAGATTAAAGCAGGCAGAAAAGAAAATAGAACCTAGATATTTTATAGTTTGCAGGTTGATCTTAGACTCTTTTTCCTTAATGTAAAAATGCACAAAGACCATATTACTTCCATTTTATATAAACTCTGGCAAGTACGGGTGCTATAAAACCTGCACACTGTCTGAAAGGGGGTCATTCTCCTTAGATTTGTTTCCCACTTTTTTTTTTTTTTCTTTTTTCTTAAAAGGAGGGACTGAGCTGTAGCCTAGGGTTTTTGTGTGGTGGATCAATGCGTGCTGCTTGTGGGCAGGACTCCACAGTGTGTAACCACTGAGTCATTTCCACCCTCTTACATGTCTCGGTTTATCTCTCCAGGGATCTATGACCTCTGAGAGGGCTCAAAACACTGGGTGGTCAGCCCTTATATGTGATTCCTGTATGAGCCATTTGTAAAATTAATTTTTATTGGAGATTTCCCCACAGGGCCACTGCACATCACAGGGGGTCAACCCCCTAGACACTCCCACAAGGCCACTGGTCACCCACAGGTGCCTTTTGGCTGGAAGAAGCAAATGCCCTTTCTCTTCGGAGCTGAAAAACTCAGTCTCTCATTTATCTGTGAAAACAACAGTTCAGTTCCTCATGCAAATGCACACAGACTAACCAAATAAGGGTAAAATTTAGGAGCAAAAGCAAGAGAGAATTCCCTTTATAATGTATCTCCAAACTAGAATTAGGATGCTTAAACAATAACTTCCTAGGAGAAAACCAGCTCAGAATAAATCAAGGACGGTCAACCAAAGGGAGGTCTGGGGCTCAGGAGGACTTACCAGTTCCACAGAAGGACAAGCTCGAACTTAGTGGGGCTTCAGTGGGCCCCTGCTGGTACCTTAGCTCTGGTTTCGTGCAACTCCTTCGGGGTCCTGAGTCTTCTCTGAGGCCCCATATTGGGCGCCATATTATTGTCAACAAAAAGAGTAAAACTGTAAAATATTTTAAGAAATTTATTCTGAGCCAAATGTGAGTGATGATGGCCCATGACACAGCCCTCAGGAGGTCCTGAGAGCATGTGCCCAAGGTAGCTGGGGTACAGCTTGGTTTAATATATTTTAGGGAGGCATGAGATATCAATCAAAAACATTTAAGAAATACATTGGTTTGGTTCAGAAAGGTGGGACAACTCAAAGTGGGGGCTTCCAGCTATAGGTAAATTTAAACATTTTCTGGTTGACAGTTGGTTGAATTTATCTGAAGTCCTGGGATCAATGGAAAGGAATGTTCAGGTTAAGATAAAGGATTGTGGAGACCAAGTTGTCTTGTGCAGAGGAATCTTCTTCTGAAGAAGACTTCTGCTATCTGAGAGAGGAGGCTGTAAAATGCTTCTTATCAGATGTAAAAGGGTGTCTGATTCTTAGCTAATTATCTCCTGGATCTGGAAAGAAAGGAAAGAAAACAAAGGGGAAAAGGAATTCTCAATAAGATGTGGGTTTTTCCCACAAGAGACTTTGCAGGGCAATTTCGAGGTATGGTAAAGAAATATATTTTGGGGTTAAATATTTTTTACTTGTCATGTAACATTATGCCAGAGTCAGATTGAAAAGTAAGTCATACATATAGGGTCAAATAAAACCCATCTGATGAGAATTTATGGTTTGTAGGACATGACTCCCTATATCCCTCAGGTAGGAATTTGGGCAAGATAAAAAAAATCAGAGCTTTGTCCTCAACTGAATGGAACTTAACACTTTATGTTAGGCCTTATCTCATTTCTAAGAATTTAAAAGAAGAAAATTTCAAATATTTGGAAATATTAAATCAAAGCCATGAGACTGCATGAAGTAGGAACATTTGGATTGAGTGTTAATTGGAACAAACTGGGGCATCCATTAGATTATTGAATGTTTGAGATCTGCCTCTCAAATACCAGCTCCTCGAAGGGGTTTCCCTGGCATTTTCAAATCTCCCCTGTCAACTAAATTCTGAGCCCCTTGAAGGTAGAAATCATATTTTATTTATTTTTCTAGTCCCTACTGCTGAATATAGTATTCTAGTTCAATAGTTACCTTTTGAATAAAAGACAATTAATTCATCACTGTCAATTCATAAATTACCATTCAGACTTGGCTCACTACTTCCATGCAGTCATTGTATTAAGAAGGGTAAGACAGTGTGGAACCCCTGAAGTTCACCTTTTCTCCCCGTGTCACCTTCCCCATCCTGATACACATTTAGTGATGATGGAAGGGGTATAGTTTGAAAAGACTTCCTGAATGACTGTAATATACATATTTCCCATTGTCCTGAGTGAAAAAGAAACACACACTCATAAGTTGCAAATTTCTCAGGCATTCTCACTGTAGGCTCTGGACTCTGAGGTTCCTCTGCTGCTTGCACACATTAGAGAAGTATGGTGGCCTGATGGATTAGGGTAGGGTAGAGACAGATTCTTTCCCACCCGCATTGGGGTGGGCAAGAGGGAAAATAATATGCCTTTCTTTGAATGCCTACTGTCCCCACCAGGCAAGGAAACCACACACATGCAAACCAAAGTCTCATACACCAGGAAGAAACATGTTTTCAAGGCCACTGCAAGAATGGTCTAATACAGCCAGTTTATTGATGCAGCTGATAAAACCATTTTGAGAAGAAAAGAGGGAATAGATAATTATTTCATATACACATAAGTCTTACCAACCTGCCTTTCAAACATCAAATTAATATAGAAATGTTCACAAAGAAACCTTGCCAAAAGAAGAAAATTTCAAATATTTGGAAATATTAAATCAAAGCCATGAGACTGCATGAAGTAGGAACATTTGGATTGAGTGTTAATTGGAACAAACTGGGGCATCCATTAGATTATTGAATGTTTGAGATCTGCCTCTCAAATACCAGCTCCTCAAAGGGGTTTCCCTGGCATCCAGTCTAAAGCAGCCTCCCATGACATGCAATTTACCTGTATAACAAACCTTCATGTGTATCCCTGAACCTAAAATAAAATATTTTTTAAAAAGAATGGAGAGCATTCTGATTTTTCCCTTATTCTGGTGTGAGGGAACCATGTGAGCTCAGAGACTTGCTCAGTCTAGTGTGTGGGCTGCCATGGTCAGTGGCACTGTATGTTCCTCATTAGGAGGGTGGGGATGTGGGAAGGGGGAGAGTGTCAGAAGTGTTGGGCCTGAGACCAGCCACGGTGACTCACACCTGTAATCCTAGCACTTTGGGAGGCTGAGATGGGCGAATCACCTGAGGTCAGGAGTTCGAGACCAGCCTGGTCAACATGGTGAAACCCCGTCTCTACCAAAAATACAGAAATTAACCAGGCATGGTGGCAGGCACCTGTAATCCCAGCTACCTGGGAGGCCAAGGCAGGAGAATCACTGGAACTCAGGAGGCGGAGGCTGCAGTGAGCCAAGATTAAGCTACTGTACTCCAACCTGGGTGACAGAGCAAGACTTCGTCTCAAAAAAAAAAAAAAAGGGGAAAAAAAAGTGTCAGACCTGGCTAGCATAGTCAGTTTGTAAAATAATAACTTTTATATTGTTTTGCTTTTTTAATTATAAAATTACGCATGTTCATTAGAGAAAAATCAGGAAATCAGATAAATAAAATCAAGAAAGAATTGTTGAAATATCACAATGCTAACAGCTTACAGATATTTATCTTTCCAGATCTAGCATGGCTACATTTTGGCATCAGAGGACAGAAATGGCATTACTCCCTCTCCACCACTGACTGAAAATGAAGTAAGTCTACTTTATGTAAATTGAGGTGTAAAAAATAAATAAATAAAGCAGCCTCCTGATTCTCAGTCACTCACCCTGTTTCATATCATCCTATCTCATCATATTGCCTTGTTCCACTTTTTTAAATGAAAATTAAAATTTAAAGACACACTCTCACTCTGTCACTCAGGCTTATGTGCAGAGGTGCAATGATCGTTCATTGTAACCTCAAATTCCTGGTCTCAAGTAGTTCTTCCACTTCAGCTCAGCTGGGACTACAGGCTTGTGCCACCATGCCCGATCCCTGTTCCAATTTTTTTTACAGTTTGCGTCATCTGAAATTACCCTGTTTATTTGTTGTCCTTAAGTGCAGGCATCCTCTCTGTCGCATTTCTTACTGTGTTCCAGCTCCTCAGCATGGAGTAAGTGCTCAATAAATACTTGTGGCATAAAGGATGGAATGAATGTTATGCATTGCTCATTGGAGACAGTTCCTTAAAACTATTTCTCGAGATGGAAAAACTGTCAGAAAAAAAAATCACTGTTCAGGATTTGCGTTGAAAGAATGGGTGGGAGCTTGGAGAGCCTCCGTTGCATAGGGGTTAACAGCATGGAATGTGGAGTCAGGAACACAACCTATGTGCAAGTGCTTAGTAAACAAGGCTTATAAGTGCATTAGCTTTTCTTTTAATATGCCAGCATGATGGATGTTGGCATATTATGGCTTTGTGAATGGTGGAGAATAGAATTCTATTTCAATGGTTATGGCCAAACACTCAACTGCCTGTCCTAGCAACACTGTTTGCCTTTGAGATCAAATGAAGTGGTAAATTCAAGAACTAATGCTAGAGTGGAAGAAACTGAAGTTATGGAGCCATTTCTTGCTAATTGAGTCAGATCTCAGCTGTTTGTTAATCAGAAACTTAGCAACTGGAATAAATATCTAGAAATTTAATGACATGTTCTCTTATCTACAACAAGAAATGGTAAAATGGAAACTTATCTCTCAATCCCTCCTTATTGTCATTAATATTCAAACACACCTGTTCTTACTCCACCCTCTGTCTTCCAGCTCATCAAGATTCCCTTCCTACATTCAAAAATCCTATTTCACTCATGAAAGTTTTTCATTTCTTGAGCACCAACTTTCATAGCTTAGAAGGTAAAATAGGTTAAAATGTTAACAATGGTTATCTCTAGGTGATAAGATTATGAGTAGCATTTTCTTATTGTATTTTCCAAATTTTTCATAATAAGCATTTATTCTTTTCATATTTAGAAGGAAAACAAGGAAGCAGATTATTTATTTATTTTTTGAAATGGAGTCTCACTCTGTTGCCCAGGCTGGAGTGCAATGGCAGTCTCGGCTCACTGCAACCTCCACCTCCCGGGTTCAAGCAATTCTCCTGCCTCAGCCTCCTGAGTAGCTGGGACTACAGGGCACACGCCACCACGCCTGGCTTATTTTTGTAGTTTTAGTAGAGACAGGGTTTCGCCATGTTGGCCAGGCTGGTCTCGAACTCCTGACCTCAGGTGATCCACCCACCTCAGTCCCCCAAAGTGCTGGGAATACAGGCGTGAGCAACTGTGCCCAGCCAGATTATTTCTGTATGTATGTATGTATTTATTTTGGGGACAGAGTCTTGTTTTGTCTCCCAGGCTGGAGTGCAGTGGCGTGATCTTGGCTCACTGCAACCTCTACCTCCCAGGTTCAAGTGATTTTTGTGCCTCAGACACCTGAGTGGCTAGGATTGCAGGCATGTGGCACCACACCCAGCTAATTTTTGTAGTTCTAGTAGAGACAGGGTTTTGCCATGTTGGCCAGACTTGGGAAGCAGATTTAATTAGGCAACATTCCTTAAAGAGTGTTTCAGACAATCCTAATCCTAGGAGATATCCTTTAAGGAGAAAGATATTTGACCATATCAATTTGGGAAATACTAGACGCTTTATCTCTTTTTTGGGAGAATCCCAAAGCACAATCATCTGTTAAACACTTGCAAGGTCTTACAAGAAAGAAACCTGCTTAATTTTGTTTAATCTAAACTTTGCGCTTTTTTTCCCCACAAAACATGTTTCTCATGCAAAATCTGTAAACATTTTGTGAAACTGTTGACCCACAGAACAACTTTTTGGGAAACAGGCAATCAGGAACAACTCTTCTGCTGAGCAGGAAGGTGACACGGGCTTTCTCACCAGGACCCACGGGATCACTAGAGGGTTCGAGAATGGGCTTTAGTGGCAGCTACCCTTGCACAACATTATGTATATGTACACATGTGTGCTTTCGCCTGGGGAGAGGATTGGAACACTCATATTCTCAGTCGTCCACATCCTGTAAAGATACTTGACATTCAGTACTTTTTAAAAATACAAGTTCCTGGCGGATCATCTGAGGTCAGAAGTTCAAGACCAGCCTGACCAACATGGAGAAACCCTGTCTCTATTAAAAATACAAAATTAGCTGGGTGTGGTGGTGGGCACCTATAATCCCAGCTGCTCGGGATGCTGAGGCAGGAGAATCGCTTGAATTCGGGAGGCCGAGGTTGTGGTGAACCAAGATCACACCATTGCACTCCAGCCTGGGCAACAAGAGTGAAACTCTGTCTCAAAAAATAAAAGTAATAAAAAAGTAATAATATAAGTTCCTGCTCTGTTGCCCAAGCTGAAGTGCAGTGGCATAATCATAGCTCACTGTAACCTGAAACTCCTGGGCTCAAGCAATCCTCCCGACTTGGCCTCCCAGAGCACTGGGATTACAGGTGTGAACCACCACGCCCAGCCTCCAAGATACTTGATGTCCAGCACTTTTGCCGAGCAACATTTTGCCATCAAAATAAAGCAGAAAAACCAAGAAATCTGTTGCCATATTTAACAAAAAACAAAACAAAACAAAAAATAGAACACCTAATTTAATGTGCATTTCAGATAAGTAACAAATAATTTGTTAGTATAAGGTGTGTCATGTAACATTTGGACATTTTTGTACTATGTATATATTATCAACTGTTTTCCTGAAATTCATATCTAGCTGGTGTCTTGTATTTTATCTTGTAAACTTAAACTCAAATTTATTAATACTAGAGCTACAGAGAACATTCTATTAGAAATGCTGATATAGGGTCATTTAACGCCTTTTTACTCAAAGGGTGGTCCATGACCAGCATCATTGACATCATCTGGAAGCTTATTAGAAATGCAGAATCAGGCTCCACCCCAGACCTGCTGAAACAGAATCTACAGTGTTATCAAGATCCACAGGTTAAGTGTTCCGATGTTAAAGTTTGAGAAGCCCTGATGGAAAGAGTTCCTGGCATGATGGTTTTCAAACTTGGCTAGATATTGGAATCACCTGGAAGCTTTAAACCTACACATGCCTGGGCTCATTCCCAAAGAGTCAGATTTAGTTGATCTGAGTAACAATCTGGGTATGAGGGTTTTTAAACAGCCCTTCCTCTCTACCCCAGAAGATCCTAACGTGCAGACAAGATAGTAACATTATAAAGTAGGGAGACCCAAGCAAGGTGAAGACTATCAGAATCACCTGCAGAGAGGCTGCTAACAAACACTTCTGTGCTCCACCCCAGGCTGACGGAACCCAACTCTCTGGATGTGGGCTGCATTTTCACCAAGTGCTCAGTACGATTCTGTTCCCTCTCCAGTTGAGAATCATTAATGTTTAGGGCGACCTAAAGTGGAGCTATCCAGCTGCTATCTGGCCCCACCAAGCTATTGAGGAAAAAAAGGCTACCCATGGGAACTCAGCATGCAACTTAGGTGGGGCCTGGCTTTCCTCCTGCTCACCTGGCACCACAGGTTCCCACTATGCTAAAGACAAGGCAGGATAACCTTTGCCCACCAGAGGAAATTTCACACATCTTCTAATTTCTGAGAATTGCTGTGATGCCTGAGGATGAAGGTGCTCACTGTCTCCTACCAGATTATTCATTTATTTTTTTGGGGGGGGGTTGGTTTGTTTGAGATGGAATTTCACTCTTTCGCCCAGGCTGGAATGCAATGGCATGATCTCAGCTCACTGAAACCTCTGCCTCCTGGGTTCAAGTAATTCTCCTGCCTCAGCCTCCTGAGAAGCTGGGATTATAAGCATGTACCACCATGCCTGGCTAATTTTGTATTTTTAGTAGAAATGGGGTTTTACCATATTGGCCAGGCTGGTCTCGAACTCCTGACCTCAGGTGATCCACCCGCCTCAGCCTCCCAAAGTGCTGGGATTACAGGAGTGAGCCACTGTGCCCCACCTAGTAATTCATTTTTACTCTGGACATATGAAACGGTTTCCCACAAGTCTATTTAGAATAGAACATGGGACTAGTCTTGGTGGCTCACGCCTGTAATCCTAGCACTTCAGGAGGCTGAGGCAGGAGGATTGCTTGAGCCCAGGAGTATGAGACCAGCCTGGGCAACATAGGGAGACCCCATCTCTGCAAAAAATTTAAAAATCAGCCAGGCATGGTGGTGTATGCCTATAGTCCCAGTTACTTGGGAGACTGAGGTGGAAGGCTTGCTTGAGCCCAAGAGTTTGAGGCTGTAGTGAAACATAGTCACATCACTGTACTCCAGCCTAGGCAAGAGAGTGAGACCCTGTCTCCAAAAAAAAAAAAAAAAAAAAAAAAAAAAAAAAAAAAAAAAAAAATTAGTATATAAAATGAATTATGAAAATGATTCTAGCAGAAGCACAGGAGGATTTAAATTCTGAGTTGTATCATTCAGTGCAGGTGGCAACTTGCTCACCTGCTGATCCTGTACATCTCAGCTATAGAGAATGACATAAGGCTCTTGTCAGGTGTGTTAGATCCCTGGGCTGATGAATGGGCTGAGCAGTAACGGTTAAAGAAATTATCTCATCCTTTTCTTCAGCAGCACATGGTGGTTGAGTGCAAAGCTTGATACCAAGCAGGAGGGATTTTAGTCAAAGAAAAGAAATTATGAAATTCTATTAAATCTTATGGATTTTATCCAAGGTTGAGCCTCGATGATGCCTTTGTCTTAGATGGTTATTTTATAACTCCTTTTGGAACTGGATATCAATTAGTTAACACTTTTCACTGTCTTCGATTTATGTTCCTATTAATGAAGAAGAATAAAGGAATGTTTGATTCCCATGACGAAGGATGAGAAATGGAATATAAATACAGTAAGAGCTGACAAGCTATCTCTGATAGAAGCAAATAGGTCTATTTTTGGGCTTATGACTGCTTTGGTGGCCTGGAGGCTTGAGAACAAGCTCACATGGTTGATGACATTGACACAAGGCAGCAAGTGGGCTGTCTAGTTCAAAAGGGGCAAGGTGGAACTTTTATTTTCTTTTTCAGAAGTTTCAGGATCTCCCTCAAAGTTGAAATGATTGGGGGTTTTATTTTGGTAAAATCGTTGTGGTCTAATTTCTTTACGTTGTATTAAGCCCTCCTGTAACTTACTGTGCTTAAGAATCACCTGGGATCTCGTTAAAATGCAGTTTTTAATTGAGTATGTCTGGGGTGGGGCCTGACATTCTGCATTGCTAATAAGCTCCCTGCTGATGTGGATGCTGCTGGCCTGCAGACCACACATTGAGTAGCAGGCTATAGAGCTTTTGTTTAAACCGTGTGTCAGTCGGGGTTATTCAGAGAAACAGAACCTGTAGGATAAAGATAGATGGATATTTTAAGGAATTGGCTCATGTGATTGTAGGGGTTGGCAAGTTCAAAGTCTCTAGGGCAGGCTGGAAACTCAGGCAGGAGTTAATGTTGCAGTCTTGTTTTTCTTTTTTTTCTTTTTTTGAGACTGAGTCTTGCTCTGTCGCCAGGCTGGAGGTGCAGTGGTACCATCTTGGCTCACTGAAACCTCCGCCTCGAGGTTCAAGGGAGTAGCCTCCCGAGTAGCTGGGACTACAGGCACGTGCCACCACACCCAGCTAATTTTTGTATTTTTAGTAGAGACGGGGTTTCACCATGTTGGCCAGGATAGTCTTCATCTCTTGGCCTCATGATCCACCCGCCTCGGCCTCCCAAAATGCTGAGATTACAGGCATAAACCACGGCACCTAACCAATGTTGCAGTCTTAAGACAGAATTTCCTCCTCTCTGGAAACCAGTTTTTGCTCATAAGGCCTTTCAACCGATTAGATGATACTAAAATACCCACATTTTGAAGAATAATCTCCTTTACTAAAATCTACTGGTTGTGATTTTTCTTTTTCTTTTTTTTGAGACGTTGTTTTGCTCTGTCGCCCAGGATGGAGTACAGTGGCGTGATCTCGGCTCACTGCAAGCTCCGCCTCCCAGGTTCACGCCATTCTCCAGCCTCAGCCTCCTGAGTAGCTGGGACTACAGGCGCCTGCCACCTCGCCCGGCTAATTTTTTGTATTTTTAGTAGAGACGGGGTTTCACGTGTTAGCCAGGATGGTCTCGATCTCCTGACCTCGTGATCCACCCGCCTCGGCCTCCCAAAGTGCTGGGATTACAGGCATGAGCCACAGCGCCCGGCCTTTACTGGTTGTGATTTTTAAAAATAATGATTATTTTTATTTTTTTGGAGACAGGGGTCTCACTACATTACCCAGGCTGGGCTGAAACTCCTGTCTCAGGCGATCCTCCTACCTCAGTTTCCTGAGTAGTTGGAACTACAGGCATGCCACCATGCCAGCTGCTGTACATGTTAATCATATCTACAAGTTATCTTCCCAACAACGCCTAGATTAGTGTTTGATTAAATAACTGGCTATTATTGCCTAGCCAAATTGACACATAAAACTAACCATTACACCATGGATCTCTTATTTAAAACGAGTTTCCATTAATGCCTAATAAGCAAAATAGATAAAGCATAACTGCTCTGCTTAAATTAGGAGTGGGGATCTGGAGTCTGGCCCTCACTTTCCTACCTTTCCCCAGGGGGAGCTCTAAGGAAGATTGTTTCAAAATCATTGCCTTGTATTTCTTCACCTATGACATGCAGATAAGTAGCAGCACCTGACTCGAGATTAAATTAGATCATTTGAGTAAAACCATGTAGCACAACACCTGGCACATTTGTAGGTATTTTATACACATTAGTTGCTTCTAGCTTTATTGTTGTTATCAATCAGAACTATTACTGAAAAACAGGCTTTTCTCAAAGAAAAAAAATACAAAGTATTTCAGTGTAAGGCCTGATGCTTCACAGAGAGCTCCTAGGATGTATTACTGCCTCTACTTTTGTTGCTCACCTGGTGGGCAAATGGACTGGCTTCATTAACCTCAGCCCTGGTTGAGCTTCTGAATGGAAGATGTCTCTGGGCCCGGTGGAAGATGTCTCTATGGACTGAGCATTGGTCCAGCATTGGGACAAGCAATTAGAGTTGCGGGAGAGAAGGTCAAAGGTTACTGCTTTGTTTTCTTTACCGGCTTGGATGACCATATTTTAACCTTTCAGGTCTCTTGACCAAGAACTTAACTGTGGTTTGTCTCATCTGGTAGCTGGAGAAAGTGAGGACTACGCTTTCCTTAACTTTAGCTGCAAAGAAATAGCATGGCCACAACCTAATAATTTTTTGTTACATGAAAAAAGGGCAGTTTTCTTCAACCGTTTCCTTAGAAATTACAATTTGGAAAGCAAAAGAAGTTGCCTTCTATTGTCCTCATTTTGCTTACAAATAATTAATAGAAGAGGGAACACAAATGTGTTGACAAAAGAAACAGAAAAAGATCTTTTTTTTTTTTTTTTTTTTTTTTTTTTGAGACGGAGTCTCACTCTGTCGCCCGGGCTGGAGTGCAGTGGCCTGATCTCAGCTCACTGCAAGCTCCGCCTCCCGGGTTTACGCCATTCTCCTGCCTCAGCCTCCCAAGTAGCTGGGACTACAGGCGCCGGCCACCTCGCCCGGCTAGTTTTTTGTATTTTTTAGTAGAGACGGGGTTTCACAGTGTTAGCCAGGATGGTCTCGATCTCCTGACCTCGTGATCCGCCCGTCTCGGCCTCCCAAAGTGCTGGGATTACAGGCTTGAGCCACCACGCCCGGCCACAGAAAAAGATCTTAAGCCTATGTGAGGTCTGAAGTCCTTGAGTTTAAAACATAGTGTGCAACTACAAGGAATTTTCCCTTCAAAAACGCTGTGCTAGTGAAGGTAAGAGACTTTGTTTCAACTGCATATTTTATAAAATTATCTTGGAACCTGGAAATGAAGTTGTATGCTTTCTGTCCATTTCAGTAACACACATGCAGATAGTATATATTCTTGGATGACAATTGGTATTTATGATGCATGGAGAGAACAGCCTCCAGCTCATTGCACAACAACAATATTGACTCTGCAGGAGGAAAAGCAGTGAAAAACTCAGCTCTGTTAGAAAAGTCAGAAAGTATAACTCAAAGACCCTAGGAATAGTTGCTTTGATTATTGTTTCCTGATGACAGCCTTATTTTACACAAAGTGCTTAAGAAAGTTTCCATTCACTGTAACAGTCATTTCTCATCTATAATTAATGTTGTTTATTGCTATAGTTAAGACTGAAAAAAGCATAGAGCAGCATGGAGGCAGGACAGAGTGTGAATTAGGAGTGGTTATGCTGACGCTTCGGTTTTGGATAGACTTGAGTTCACGTTCAAACTCCAATTAGTTACTGAATGACCTTGGGCAAGTTACTGAACCTTTGTTTTTTTTTTTTTTTTTTTGGAAATGGCATCTTGCTCTATTGCCAGGCTGGAGTACAGTGGTGCAGTCTTGGCTCACTGCAACCTCTGCCTCCCAGGTTCAAGCGATTCTCCTGCCTCAGCCTCCTGAGTAGCTAGGACTACAGGCGTGTGCCACCACACTCAGCTAATTTTTGTATTTTTAGTAGAGACAGGGTTTCACCATGTTGGCCAAGATGGTCTCGATCTCTTGACCTCGTGATCCGCCCGCCCCAGCCTCCCAAAGTGCTGGGATTACAGGCTTCAGCCACCACACCCGGCCCTGAACCTCTTTAAGGCTTAGTTTCCTTGTATATAACATATAATGATGCCTTGGGGGGTTGTTTCAATGATCAGATAAAATTAAGCATGTAAGCTTTCAATAAATACTATAAGATGCTGCTATTGGGTCAGGAAAAGAGATATGTGGCAATGCCAGGCCCTCCCAGCAGTCATCAGGCTATAATGGCCCATAGGATAGCACAAAAAGTGCTAAGGGATTAAACGAACTGCAAGCAATCCTGTTTAAATTGTGCTAGTGGTAGATTAGGATGAATCCTTTGGTAGCTGTGATACTATGGGCAAATTAACCTCTTTAAGCTACACTCCTTGGTGTAAAGCTGTCCTGGTACCTACCACATAGGGTTTCTTCCTTAATAAACTTTTAATTTCAGAGTAATTTTAGATATACAGAAAAGTTGTAAAGATAGTAGAGAGTTTTACCACTTACCCCTTACCCAGTTTTCTCTGTTGTTAACATCTTGCATTAATGTGGTACATTTGCCAAAACTAAGAAACTGACATTGGCACGGTGGCTCACACCTGTAATCCCGCACTTTGTGAGGCTGAGGTGGGCGGATTACCTGAAGTCAGGAGTTTGAGACCAGCCTGGCCAACATGGCGAAACACTGTCTCTGCTAAAAATATAAAACTAGCCGGGTGTGGTGGCACATGCCTGTAGTCCTAGCTAGTTGGGAGGCTGAGGCAGGATAATCGGTTGAACCCAGGAGGCAGAGATTGCAGTGAGCTGAGATCAGACCACTGCACTCCAGCCTGGGTGACAAGAGTAAAACTCTGTTGAAAGAAAGAAAGAAAGAGAGAAAGAGAGAGAGAGAAACTGACATTGGTAAAAATAACAGTAGTAATAATAATAATAATAATAACAACAGATGCTGACAAGTTTGCAGGAAAAAGGGAATACTTATACACTGTTGGTGGGAGTGTAAATTAGTTTAACCATTGTAGAGAGCAATATGGCGATTTTTCAATGAGCAAAAAGCAGAACTACCATTCGATCCAGCAATCCCCTTACTGTATACCCAGAGGAATGTAAATTATTTTACCATAAAGACACAGGCATGTGAATGTTCACTGCAGTGCTGTTCACAACAGCAAAGACATGGAATCAACCTAAATGCCCATCAATGACAGACTGGACAAAGAAAATGTGGTGTATATATATATATCATAGAATATTATGCAGCTATAAAAAAGAACGCAATCATGTCATTTGCAGGAACATGGATGGAGCTAGAGGCTATTATCCCTAGCAATCTAACGCAGTAACAGGAAACCAAATAACACATGTTCTCACTTATAAATGGGAGCTAAATTATAAGAACTTATGAACACAAAGAAGGAAACAACAGACACTGGGATCTACTCGGGGGTGGAGGGTAGGAGGAGGGAGAGGAACAGAAAAAATAACTGTTGGGTACTAGGTTTAGTACCTGGGTGATGCAATAATCTGTACAACAAAACTCTGTGACACAAATTCACCTATATAACAAACCTTCACATGTATCCTCAAACTTAAAATGAAAGTTAAAAAAAAAAAAAAAGAGAAATTGACATTGGTATGTTACTATTAACTAAACTCCAGACTTTGGATTACCCCAGTTTTTCTACTGATGTCCTTTTTCTGATCCAGGATCCAATCCAGGAAACCACATTGCATTTCGTGTCTTGCCTCTCCAGTGTCTTCTGGTCTGTGACAGTTTCTTAATCTTTCCTAGTTTCCATGACCTTGACAGTCTTGAGGAATACAGCCGAATATCCTGTAGAATGTCCCTCAGTCTAGATTTGTCTGGCAGTTCCCTCTGGGTCAACCAGGGTCACCTCATAGGGTTTTTATAAGGATTTAGTGAGAAAATCTATAAAGCACTCAGGACCCTGTTGGACAGGCATTTTCATTATCAATGCACATTTTTATCACAGAGGGGCAAAGCTGAGTTATGACTGAAAGAAGTGCTTCTGCAGCCAGTGGCCTAGTCTTGCAGTTGCTGTTTTCTAGCTATGTGACCCTGGACACATTTTTGACTTCTCAGTTTTTCTCATGTATAAGGAAAGATATTATAATAGTAGCACTTTCCTCATAAGGTTGTTGGGAGGATTAAGTTGATGCAAATGCTTATTGCATTCTGGGCACCTAGCAAGCTCCCTTTACTTTTTGTTATTAGCATTATTAATACAAATAGTGTGAAATCACGTCTCTCTCATTCACCTTTGGAGTAATTCAGAATCTCCATGTAGCCATTTATCTGCAATGGCAATGCCTGTGTGAGGCACCGTATGTCTTGAGGGTGCTCAACCCAAAGTGTCATTGTGAGCACAGTTCCTGGGCAGATCTCCGGAACTCACCAGAAAGAACTTTCAGCAGCATCCCTCATGCAACATCCTGCAGAATTCTGTGCTTCCATGTCAGCCCCACCCTGAGGTAGGACCAGGTGAAGAAGTGGACAAGTGGAGACAGCGCCTGGCAAGGCCTTGCAGGGAGGGTTATGATTCACACAAACAACAGAAGGATGAAGGAGGACAGCAACAGCAGAGGAGGAGCTGAGCTCCTGCTGAAGGACCAGAGCCTGGGCTCCCCGGGCTTACTTCACTGTCTTCTGATCACTATTCATGTCAGATTTCGTGTGGGGACCCCTTGTTCAGCACACACAGAATTTGACTCATAGTGAACCTGCCGTGCAGTCTAACTTTAATCCTGGCACAACCTTCTAAAATTATGCAATTAAAAACTCCACTAGAATTAAGTGTCTGAGAATGCGATTTAACCAAGTGGATCAAAAGGGACATTTTTAAAAGCGGAGAGAAAGGGTGAAACAATAAACCTGGGAAGAAAAAGAAAATCGAAACCAACAAGCTCCCTCTTCCTGCTTCCTGCTGTCTCATTTCTAGGGGCCTTTTTGTCTAGTCTTATTTGTCTTACTTATATGCTAATCTCCCTGGGGAAGGAGAGTGTCACCTCGATTTCAGGCCAGCTGCTATACTGGGAGCAATTCTTTGGATGTTAAACATAGCGACAACAATCTCATTGTACTTGGCCATACCCTAAGGGTCTTCTTCGCCTCCTGATACTTTACCCATTCATGAAACACTGTTTTGAACATTGTTCTGTGTTATTAATTTGAAGATTTTAATTTTTTCAGCTATCTCATTCGGTGGCAGGTATTATTTATTTAACCAATCCTGAGTGCCTACCAGGGGCCAGGCACAGTTCTAGACACTTGGGTACCTCAGGGAACAAAACAGATGAAGATGCATGCTCTTACGTGCTTATGTCTTAGAGGCGGACACAGGCAATATGATAAGCATGCCAGACAAATACATTGCACAGTGTGCGGGTGGTAGGCGCCATGGCAAAGAGAACATGCAGAGGGGCATTGGGAGTGCCGGTTGGAGGGGTGGCTGCTTGAATCTCCCCACTTGCCAATGGGAGGCTACATGAGGGGAAAGCATTACCTCCCTTTCCCTAACTTCCCCCAGTCTCTGCTCTATGTTTTGTTTCGCAGTCTCTGACCCTTTTCTATATCCTTTTTAAAATGGGAACACTATTAAATGCAGTTAAGCACTCCGGCTCTGGAGCCAAAGGATCTGAAATTGATTCCTAGCTCGGTGGCATGCTTCTCTGTGTGACCTTGGGCAAGTTGACTTCTCTCTGCTTTGATTTCCCCATCTATAAAATTTGCCTACATAACAGGGTTGTAGAGAGGATGTTTCATGTTACTATGAGGTGCCTAGACCAGGGCCCGGCACAGGGTAAGCACTCAGATGTGAGCTTAAAAGAAGAAAGCGGTGTCCCTGTGTTGTGGGGTGGGGACGGTCATGAGTAGGAGCATCTCTGCAACACCCATTTCTATCCTTAAATGCCCCAAAAGTCAGTTACACGGGGCTCCCTCATTCCAGGCCTGAGGTCACTTTAAAAATGAATAAGAATGGCGCCTCCCTTTCCAAGAACCAATCTTCTTTTCTGCTAGTTTTTTAAAAAACAAATTCTTGCATTATTATTTCACTTTAATTTAGGTTTAATCACACCAAAAAAAGGTGGACGGCATTTGCTTTGTTGCACAGCTACCTGAGACATGACTTTGACCTATTTTTAGGTCATGATGGTCACTTTCTGCTGTTGTTTGACCTGTGCTTCATTACTATTAAAACCCACACCCTGTACCCCCTCACTTTTATAAAATAAAACAGGTAGCAAAACTTAAACAAAATATTAAAGACGGATAAAATAGGCCAAACCATTTTAGGTTGGAGAAAATACTCATGATTTTGCCTATTTCTGGAGATTTCTACAAATCTAGTCTCCCCTAAAGCAGAGAATGCAATGTACCGAAGGTAAAATTCCAAGGGAGAATAAACACAGACCCTGCCAAACTAACTCAATGTATCTAGGCAACATCACTAGAGTACCTTATTTCCTGAGTGTTGAGTCTCAAGGACCTCTCCTGTAGTAAATTATTAGCTTAGTGCAAGGTCTAAGATCTAGATAAAAGAAAAAGAAAAGGAATGTTATTTAAAGTTGAAAGTCAAACACATTTAATGCATCTCTGTGATATGGAAATCAAGTCTATCCTTTACCACCCTGACAAGAACAAGGAGTTGGACAAACAAACCATAGAACCAGTGATTCCCTTTGTTGCACTCCCATTCTCATGCAGGTGCGTCCTTAACCCTGTCGAAAGTGCAGGAGGGTCCCTTTGTCAAGGGAGGATCAAGGAGCTCTACATTTTCAGACCAGGTTGTGTAGCACCCTGTCAGTCTTGCTTAAGGCTTTGCACTGACCTTGTACCCCACTGTCCAACAACTGGATCCCTACCTTGATTTCTAACTTGGGACTCCAGTTCCCCTGATACTGACCTAGATGGTTCATTCCCTAATCCTGCTGGGTGTTCCTGTCTGGTATCCTGATACAGAGTCTTGAGGGAGGCCTTTCGGGCGCAGCCTGCCTGGGTCTAAACTTGTTCCATTCTCCCTGACTCTGCAGCACTCCTCTGTCCACCTGTCTGGATGTCCTCCTACCTGGACCTCTCCAGCCCACAGTCTGCCATCTTGGGCCACCACTGGTCACATCAGTCCCCAGATAACACACTCCACCTATGTCTCAGCCTTGCCTGCTCTGGCTGATACCACTGTTCACCAAGTTCCCACCCTGACCTAAGAACTGGAGGCAGCTGTAGAAGGGAGGAAGACATAGGGCTATATGTATTAGACGTTCCTTTCTGATCTACAATTTCAGTGCTTCTTCCTTATGAGGCACTGTCCTGAGGATTAAATGAGTAAATGCACCTTAGCTGAAATTTGAAGTATGAGACTGACTTACCCCAACATGGAGGAGGGGTGGAAGTATTCCAGGCAGAGAGATCAGCCAAGTAAAACCCAGACATCAGTGTCCATGCTGTCTAAAGGCCCCTGGATGGTTCTGCTGGACTAAGGAAACTATCTATTGCTGTGGACACCACGTCCTGGACCTCAGTGTCTTCTCAGAAGAGTCCCAGCACAGCAGGCTGCTCAGCCATGTTTCACCTCACTCCTTCCCCAGCAAAACCTAGACATTCTTGATTAGACTGTGTAAGGTGCTAATTAAAATCACTTAAGTGAACCACTTCCCATTTACTCTTAATTTTCAACCACCGCCATAATGATGCACCATTGAATATGTGTCAGATTAGGTTGGCACTAAATTTTAATATACTGTGACATTGAACTCCATTTATGTAAGTTCTACTCAGTGGGCTGTTCACATCACAATATGGTATTTTGCAACACTGTAAGCACTGGTTAAACACCATGAGTTCTGTATTTTGCTAATTCATTATCTTCTCTGTCTACTTACAAATTTTAGGCACTTCTTTATGTAATTAAAGATCCCATAAAATGTGGACTGATACTTCTTTAATCCACATGTCTAATCTATATGCTTACCTGTCTTTTGCTTCAGGAACACTTTAATTGATTTTTTACTACATATCATCTTGTTTTTTCCTACACACATATTTCAGAATCTAGCAAAGGGAGGAGGAATGTCCAGCAGGAGAAAGTTGAAAGTATCCGATTTTTTTGAGACAGGATCCCTCTGTCCCCCAAGTTGGAGTACAGTGGCGTAATCATGGCTCACTGTAGCCTTGATTTCGTGGGCTCAGGTGATTCTCCTACCGCAGCCTCCTGAGTATCTGGGACTACAGGCGACTGGCACCATACCTGGCTAATTTTTTGTATTTTTTTTGTAGAGATGGGGTTTCTCCATGTTGCTTAGGCTGGTCTTGAACTTCTGGGCTCAAGCAATCCACCCGCCTGGACCTTGCAAAGTACTGCGATTACAGGTGTGAACCATTGTGTCTGGCTGAAAGTATTTGATTGTTTTCTTTTCTTTTCTTTTTTTTTGAGACAGAGTTTCGCTCTTTTTGTCCAGGCTGGAGTGAAATGGTGTGATCTCGACTCACCGCAACCTCTGCCTCCCTGGTTCAAGCGATTATCCTGCCTCAGCCTCCCAAGTAGCTGGAATTACAGGCATAAGCCACCATGCCTGGCTAATTTTGTAATTTTAGTAGAGACGGGGTTTCACCATGTTGGCCAGGTCTTGAACTCCCGACCTCAGGTGATCTACCCACCTTGGCCTCCCAAAGTGCTGGGAATACAGGTGTGAGCCACCGCACTCGGCCTATTTGATTATTTTGTAACCAATGTAGCTCACATATCTAGTAGCCCTTTCACCATTCTCTCTAAGGATTAATAAAGAAAAGGTTGCTTCACATTTCCAAACTTGTTTCTTTGCCTTTCCTCTCCATGCTCTAGCCCCTAGTGTATATTTGTGCTACTGCTGATAAAAGCTCATTTTTGAGTTAATTCACACAGGGGTCCAAGAGTTTTTATTGTTGACAATATACAGGATGGAACCCTTTGATCAGCCATCTTTTAGGCTAAATTAACTTTATTAACCTTGGAATATGTGGAATTGGTATTCTTTTAAGAATGTGCTTGGAGGCCAGGCACCATGGCTAGAGTCTGTAATCCCAGCACTTTGGGAGGCTGAGTGGGGTGGATCGCTTGAGCCCAGGAGTTTGAGACCAGCCTGGTCAACATGGTGAAACTCCATCTCTACTAAAAATACAAAAAATTAGCTAGGCATGGTGCTACATGCCTGCAGGCCCAGCTACTCAGGAGGATCACCTGAGCTTGGGAGATTGAGGCTATACTGAGCCATGATCATGTCACTGCACTCCAGCCTGGGAGACAGAGTGAGACCCTGTTTTGTTTTTTTTTTTGACAGAGTTTCGCTCTTGTTGCCCAGGCTGGAGTGCAATGGCGTGATCGTGGCTCACTGCAACCTCGGCCTCCTGGGTTCAAGCGATTCTCCTGCCTCAGCCTTCCCGTGTAGCTGGGATTATAGGCATGTGTCATCATGCCCGGCTAATTTTGTATTTTCAGTAGAGACGGGGTTTCTCCACGTTGGTCAGGCTGGTCTTGAACTCCTGACCTCAGGTGATCCACCTGCCTTGGCCTCCCAAAGTGCTGAGATAACAGGCATGAGCCACCACACCCGGCCGAGACCCTGTCTTGACAAAAAAAAAAAAAAAAAAAAAAAAGGAATGTGATTGGATTCGTATAATAAACCATGTTAGCAGGATGTAAATAGTTAAAAAATGAACTGTAAAGTGGGGAAAATAATTATATGTTGCACTGACAGGCAAAGATCAGTGCAAAGGGTTGTTCTGAGGATTCATTTATCCAATCAGTCTTCATGCATTCATAAACGCAACAAAAATTCATGGAGTACTCTTACATGTTGAATAGTGTACCACCAAAATTCATATGTTGAAGTCCTAACCCCTAATATCTCAGAATAGCATCTTATTTTGGGATAGGATCTTTACAGAAGTAATCAAGTTAAAGTGAAGTCATTAAGGCTGGGCCCTACCCCAGTACAACTGGTGTCCTCATGAAAAGGGGAAATTTGGACACAGAGATACAATAACAGGAAGACAAATGACAGATGAAAGGAAAAGACGGCCATCTGCAAGCTGAGGAGAGAGGCCTGGAATAGATCCTTCCCTCTAGCCCTCAGAAGGAACCCACCCAGCTGACGCCTTGATTTTGAACATCTAGTCCCCAGAATTGTGAGACAAATTTGCTGTTTAAGCCACTTAGTCTGAGATACTCTGTTACGACAGGCCTAGCTAACTAATACAAGCATCTACTGTGTGCCAGACACTGTCTTAGGTGCTAGGGATGTGGCAATGAACAAAACTGACAGCGTCTGCCTTTTTGGGACCCATATTCCAGCATCATAACAATAAACAAGGACATAAATAGATACAACAAATATCAAGTCATGGTATGTGCTATGAGGCAATATAAAAATATAAAGCTACTTAGCTACTTAAGGAGACAGTGATGGAGTGTGTTTGTTAGACCACGGGGAGGCAGTCAAGGAAAATTTCTTTAAGGAAGTGATATCTGTGCAGAGATCTGAATGATGTGAGGAAGCAAACTATGTGGCTATCTGGGAAAAGAGATTTCTGGCAGAGAAGACAGCAAGTGCAAAGGCCCTGAGGCAGGCATGTGTTTGGCATGTTCAAGGAGGAACGGGAAGTTTACTGTGTCTGGAGCACAGCAAGAGAAGGGAAGGAGTGGTGGACAATGAGGTCAGACAGGAAGGCCAGGGACAGATGCTACAGGGCCAGGCCCTGCACGGGTTTTTGGTTCTTATTATCAGTGTGATGGAATTTGTGCTAAGAAACGGGTGATGAAAAAGAAAAAAAAAAAAACCTAAGTATGATGGGAACAGTCAAGGGTTGTTGAGCAGGGGGATGATCTGATCTGATTCCTTTATAAAGGCTCAGTCTGGCAGCTGTGTGAAGAATTGTTGTTAATGAGGCAAGAAAGGAAGAAGGCAGACAAATTATATAGCAAGAGGCTCTTGCAATAATTCAAGGGAGAGGACCTTTGAATTATTGGTGACAAGAGCCAGGCTGGCAACAGGAGGGATGATGAGAAGTGGTAAATCCTGGATCTATTTTATAGTTTGATCTACCTGATTTGCTAATAGATTGGATATGAGATATAAGAGAAAAAAGTCAAAGAGAACCTCAAGGTTTTTGGCTTGAAAAACTATGTGAATCATGTTATTTATTGACACGGATAACACTAAAGGAGGAACAACTTTGGGAAAGAAAATTAAGAGCTCTGTCTTGAACATGTTGATTTTGATGTGTCTATTGAAAAGCAGAGAGGAGTTTAGGAGAGAGATTTGACCTAGAGATGTAGATTGATGAGTCTTTAAGATATAAATGGTATTTAAAGCCAAGGACCTGGCACCCAGAGAATGACTGTAGAGAAAAAAGGTTTGAAGCCTGAGCCCTGAAGCTCCCCGTGTACAGGAATAAAAAAGGAGTGATCCAGAAAACGAGCTTGAGGGCGAGTGGCCACTGAGAGGGGAGGAGCAAGTTGTCCCAAAAGTCAAGAGTAACAGCATTTCAAGAAGGAGACAGTGATAAATTCTGTCAGTGGCTGCTCATGGATGAAGTATAATGAGAACTGAGAACTACCCTTTGGTTTGGTACTGGGAGACAATTGGTGACCTCAGGTGATATGGATTTGGCAAAATGGAGAGCTGACTGCCTCACTGGTGTGGGTTCCAGAGAGAATGGATGGTGAGGAAGGGGAGCTAGCGAGTCTTCAAGTCTTTCAAGAAACTTTTCTAAATGAGGCAGCAACCAGGAGAGGTGGGCTCTAGGGAGAGTTTTTTTCATGTGTCTGTGTTTTAAGCTGGAAGATACTATGTTAATGTCATATGCTTCTGATTTATGCCGAAGGAAATTATCCAAGAGAAAGAGGAAATGGATGGTGCAGGAGACAGGATTCTTGCAGAGGCTGGTGAGGGGGATGGAATCTATGCACAAGCGAAGGGTCAGTCCTGGCATGACATCCTGGGGCTTTCTCATTCGGGAGGTTTTCCTCACAATTATAGGAAGAAGGGAGTGCCTACGGGAACAAATGCAGAACAGTGGGGGCATGAATGTTTGATATTCTCAGTGAAATAGGATGCAAGGGCATGAGTGGAGGATGAGGAGACAGGAGGGTGTGCTGAGGCTTTGAGGACAGAGGAGATAGTGTGAAATTGTCCTCTCAGGGAGTGGCTGAGTGGATGGACCAGCAATATGTGATGGGTTTGCTGGAGGGGCTGAAGGCTCCCTTGAGGTTTGAGATTGTAAATTTAAAGTGAGCCTAGTGGGCATGGTTGTATGTTTTTCTTCACCTGTGTCTGGCTGTTCAGGTGCAAACCCAAAAGTAGAGAGTGAGTTAGATTTAGCATTTTGGATTGAATTTTGTGTCCTCCCAAAATTCGTATGTTGAAGCTCTAACCTCCAGTGTGACTGTATTGGGAGACAGGGCCTTAAAAGATGCAATTAAGGTAAATGACATCATAAGGGTGGGGCTGTAATCCTATGGGACGGAACCTTATGCGAAGAGGAAGAAACACCAGAGAGCTCTGTCTTCCTGTGAGCATGCAGAAGAAAGGCCCCGTGAGGACACAGAGAAATGGTGGCACTTTGCAAACCAAGGAAAGAGACCTCACCAGAAACCAAACCTGTTCACACCTTGATCTGAGAATTCCAACCTCCAGAGTGGAGAGATAACAAATTTCTGTCGTTTAAGCCTCCCAGTCTGTGATATTTGGTTATGGCAGCCCTAACAGACTAATACAACCAGGAATGAAGTTTTACTAGGAAAATGTCACAGAAGAAGATGGAACAAGGAGTGATCATAAGGGTGGATGAAATGGGAACATGGAAAATGCTAAGCCTGGAACGTGGCAGTTGCTTAACCAATCACAGCTGCTGCCAGCTACCTTCCAACGGCCTGCTGTGCTTCTGTTCCCACTGTGATAGGTGCTGTGCCCAGAAATCAGCAGTGTAAGCCGCAAGGTGCTTGCCCTCAAGGAGCTCACAGTCCAGTGAAGACAGAACAGAGCCTGTCAGTACGACACACTCAGCACTGTCATAAGAAACCACTACCATTCCGACCAGAGAAAATGGCACAGAGGAGGTGACGCTGGAGTGGAGCACAAAAGGGGTAACAAAGGGCTCAGAGGAAGGCAGGACACGTCACGACAGCCAAGAATTTATGGAAGCCTTAGCGCAGAGGGTAGGGTGGAGGGTGGTGGTGGGGAGGGAGTGAGGAGGCAACTTGCAACCAGAATGTCAAAAGCCTGGGGTTGGTCATGCAGCATGCAGTAAACAGGAGTGACGTCATCAGATATTTTTTTTAAAGAGGCAAAATTCAGACAGCACTGTGGAAGATAAATCAGACAAGAAAACCACTTTAAGAAGCATTTACAACAGTCCAGTGAGGCCTGAACTGAAGATGGCACAGGGAGGCTTCTGAGGAAACAATCTCTGGGAGAGAATTCAAGGTTTTGTGGCCACGAAGAGGGGGATGTATAGAAGAGGCAAGATGTAACAATGACTCCTAATTTTCTGGCTTGGATGACTGGATGTACCATAATGCTACTTATCAGTAGGGATTAATCAGCGAAAAATTGGGTGAAAATTTGCTGCTGTTAGGCTGAGTGTGGTGGCTCACGCGTGTAATTCCAGCACTTTGGGAGGCTGAGACGGGTGGATCACCTGAGGTCAGGAGTTCAAGACCAGCCTGGCCAACATGGTGAAACCCTGTCTCTACTAAAAATACATAATTAGCTGGGCGTGGTGGCAGGCGCCTATAATCCCAGCTACTTGGGAGGCTGAGGCAGGAGAATCACTTGAACCGGAGGAATGGAGGTTGCAGTGAGCCAAGATTGTACCACTGCACTCCAGCCTGGGCAAACGAGTGAGACCCCATCTCAAAAAAAATAAATAAATAAAAAGACAAGAAAATTTGCTGCTGTTTTGCTTTTATTACTATTTTTGACACATAGTAATTGTATTATAGGAGTTACTAGGAAATTGTTTTAGGCCAGGCGAGGTGGCTCACGCCTGTAATCCCAGCCCTTTGGGAAGCTGAGGCAGGTGGATCAGCTGAGGTCAAGAGTTTGAGACCAGCCTAACCAATAGGGTGAAACCCCATCTCTACTAAAAATACAAACATTAACCGGGCGTGATGGCATGCATCTGTAGTCCCAGCTACTCTGGAGGCTGAGACAGGAGAATTGCTTGAACCTGGTAGGCAGAAGTTGCAGTGAGCTGAGATCACGCCACTGCACTCCAGCCTGAGTGACAGAGCAAGACTTCATCACAAAAAAAAAAAAAAAGAAAGAAAGAAAGAAAGAAATTATTTTAGGCAGATAGAGAGGAAAAGGTGTCCTTAGGAAGTTTTCATTTCTTTTAAAGCGGCCAAGATCAAGATGAAGCCGGGCACGATGGCTCACGTCTGTAATCCCAGCACCTTGGGAAGCTGAGGTGGGCGGATCACCTGAGGTCAGGAGTTTGAGAGCGGCCTGACCAACATGATGAAATCCTCTCTCTACTAAAAATACAAAATTAGCTGGGTGTGGTGACGGGTGCCTGTAATCTCAGCTACTTGGGAAACTGAGGCAGGAGAATCGCTTGAACCCGGGAGACCGAGGTTGCAGTGAGCCGAGATGGTGCCATTGCACTCTAGCCTGGGCAACAAGAGCCAAACTCCGTTTCAAAACAAAACAAAACAAAACAAAAAAGGCGGCCTAGAAACGTTCTTATTTGTCTAGCAAGAAAGCCCCGGGCCTTAGAGTCAGGCCAGCAACATTTGCTATGCTAATACAAGCCATTCGAAACTAGATCCACCCAAACATGGTGATTTCTACCCTCTTCTCCTTGTCCTTGCCCCAACCTGTGCCTGGCAACATGGCCGTTCCCACATATCCCCATGTGTGTAGAACATCTTGAGGCTCTGTATTTGCATATTAAAAGTTAGGGTGGGAGGGCCAGTGTTTTCGGGAGCTGCATAAGTGACATGCCTGGTCAAACCAATCCCCTGTGCCCTATGCAAATCAGGCACCACCTCCTCCAGCCTCCTCTTATAAGCAGCCACTTTTCTGCAGCACTAGGGGTTTCCTCTCTAGGCTTTGGAGTCCCCCCTGCCTCTGTCTCTGTACAGGGGAGTGTCTTCTTTTTTCTCCCTTCTTTCTTGCCTATTAAACTCTCACTCTTTAAAACTACTCCACATGTGTCCATGTCGTTTTATCCAGTTTAGCGTGAGACGAGGGCCCTGGTGTTCCCTCACTCATCGGAGCAGTATCGATTGCACATATTTATGGAGTACAGTGTGATATTTCTATATATATATGTATACAATGTGTAATGATCAAATCAGGGTGATTAGCATATCATTATCTCAAGCATTTATCATTTCTTTGTGTTGGGAACATTCAAAATCCACTCTTCCAGCTATTGGAAAAGATACAATATTGTTATTAATGATGGTCCCCCTATAGTGCTGTAGAACACCAGCACTTATCTCTCCTATCTGGCTCTACTCTTGCATCCATTGACGAATCTTGGCTGTCCCCCTCCCCTCCTAGCCTTCCCAGCCTGTAGTAACCACTCTTCTACCTCCTCCTCCTCCTCCTTCTTCTTCCTCTTCCTCTTCTTCTTCATTCACTATTGTCAATTTTTTTTTTTTTTTTGAAACGGAGTCTTGCTCTGTCACTCAGGCTGGAGTGCAATGGTGTGATCTCAGCTCACTGCAACCTCCTCCTTCTAGTTGCAAGCGATTCTCCTGCCTCAGCCTCCTGAGTAACTGGGATTACAGGCACACGCCACCAAGCCAGGCTAATTTTTTGTATTTTTAGTAGAGATGGGGTTTCACCTTGTTAGCTAGGATGGTCTTGATCTCCTGACCTGTGACCTGCCCGTCTGAGCCTCCCAAAGTGCTGGGATTACAGGTGTGAGCCACTGTGCCTGGCCTATTTTTAAATTATAATTTACATCTGGGAAAATGTACTTTTTTAGCTGTATTAGTCAGGGTTCTCTAGTGGGACAGGACTAATAGGATAGGTGTATATATGAAAGGGAGTTTATTAAGGAGTATTGACTCACACAGTCACAAAGTGAAGTCCCACAATAGGCCGTCTACAAGCTGAGGAGCAAGGATGCAGTCTGAATCCCAAAATCTCAAAAGAAGGGAAGCCAACAGTGCAGCCTTAAGTCTGGGCAAAGGCCCAAAACCCCGAAAGACAAACCACTGGTGTAGGTCTAAGAGTCCAAACACTGAAGAACTTGGAGTCCTATGTTTGAGGACAGGAAGTGTCCAGCACAGGAGAAAGATGGTGGCTAGAGGACAGGCAGTCTTGTTCTTCCTGTTCCTCTGCCTGCTTTTATCCTAGCTGTGCTGGCAACTGATTAGATTGTGCTCACCCAGATTGAGGGTGGGTCTGCCTCTCCCAGGCCACTGACTCAAATGATAATCTCCTTTGGCAACACCCTCACAGACACACCCAGAAACGATACTTTGCATCCTTCAATCCAGACAATACTTCGCATCCTTCAATCGAGTTGACACTCAATATTAACCATCTCATTAGTGTTTTGAGATATATTACATTCTGGCTTCACCATTAAAGTCTTAGAAACACTGGAGTCAGTCCTGACTGGTCTGAGTTGAGGTTCTCCACAGGTAACTTATTCCTTGGATACAAATACTTCTTTGATCAGTCTTTCCAATTTGGAAAATTTGGCTTATAAAAACTGCTGCTGGCCGGGCGCGGTGGCTCAAGCCTGTAATCCCAGCACTTTGGGAGGCCGAGACGGGCAGATCATGAGGTCAGGAGATCGAGACCATCCTGGCTAACACGGTGAAACCCCGTCTCTACTAAAAAAGAAAAAAAATACAAAAAAAAAAAAAACCAAAAACTAGCCTGGCGAGGTGGTGGGCGCCTGTAGTCCCAGCTACTCAGGAGGCTGAGGCAGGAGAATGGCGTAAACCCGGGAAGCGGAGCTTGCAGTGAGCTGAGATCCGGCCACTGCACTCCAGCCCGGGCAACAGAGTGAGACTCCGTCTCAAAAAACAAAAAACAAAAAACAAAAAACAAAAAACTGCTGCTGAGGCCGGGCGCAGTGGCTCATGCCTGTAATCCCAGCACTTTGGGAGGCCGAGGTGGGTGGATCACGAGGTCAAGAGATGGAGACCATCCTGGCCAACATGGTGAAACCCTGTCTCTACTAAAAATACAAAAATTAGCTGGGCATGGTGGTGCATGTCTATAGTCACAGCTACTCAGGAGGCTGAGGCAGGAGAATCACTTGAACCCAGGAGGCAGAGGTTGTAGTGAGCCGAGATCACTCCACTGCACTCCAGCCTGGCGACAGAGCGAGACTCCGTTTCAAAAACAAAAACAAATACAAACAAACAAACAAACAAACAAACAAAAACTGGTGCTGAAAGCTGGGCATGGTGTTATGTGCCACCTACTGTAATTCCAGCTGTCATTCCAGCTACTGGGAGGCTGAACCCAGGAGTTCAAGTCCAGCTTGGCCAACCTAGTGAGGCCTTGTCTCTGTCTCATAAAGTCAGAGCTAGACAGAACAACCACAGTCCTCCCTACTTCACTGGGGTTCACATGGGGAAAACACACTTCTAGCTCCATTAAAGCAGGGCTCAAATCTCTACTATCTACTTCTATGAGGTCAACTATTTTAGCTTCCGCAAATAGGTGAGAATATGCAGCATTTATCTTTCTGTGCCTGGCCTATTTCACTCAATGTCCTCCAAGCTCATCTATGTTACAGGGCACAGTGGGTGGAAGGGTGTTGATAAGTTCTGTTTTAGACATGCTCCATTTGAGGGGCCTGCAGGAGATAACTGCAGGCAGTTAAAACACCAATTTGGAGCTGAGGAGAGAGCTCAAGGCTGGAAAAATCTGTCTGATTATTTCATACAGTAATTAAAGCCATGGGTGTGGCTGAGGAAGAAACAGCTATCACTGACTGAGTACTTATCATACGCCAAGCACTACCTTTTATGTGAATTATCTCAGTTAATGCTGCCAACAATTTTACCTAGAAGATATTATTGTTACTGTTATTTTTTCAGATGAATAATTTGAGGTTTAAAGAGATAGATTAGGCCACTGGCCCAGTGCGGTGGCTCACACCTGTAATCCTAGCACTTTGGGAGGCTGAGGCGGGGGGATCACCTGAGGCCAGGAGTTCGAGACCAGCCTGGACAACATGGTGAAACTGCATCTCTGCAAAAATACAAAAAATAGCTGGGCATTATGGTGGATGCCCATAATCCCAGTTACTGGGGAGGCTGAGGCAGGAGAGTCACTTGAACCCAGGAGGCAGAGGTCGCAGTGAGCCCAGATAGTGCCTGGGCGACAGTGAGACTCTTGTCTCAAAAAAAAAAAAAAAAAAAAGAGAGATTAGGTCATTTGCCCAAGTTCACATATTTGATAAGTGAATTTGAACTTAAGTGACCTGATCTCAGTCCTCAGTGCCCCACTCTCTGCTGTTTACCATGGAGCTATCTATGTTTAAGGGGCAAGCAGAAGTGGAATCTGGAGAGGAAACTTTTTTTAAACATTTGACAGAGAAGAGTTTTAAAAGGGTGTCTTAGAAGCCAGACAGAGGACATCAAATACTCAAAAGCATTCAAAGATAAGGGAGGTCAATGGGGACGAGTCCTGAAAATCAGCCCGAGTTGGACACTTAGAAGGCCATGGGTGCACTTACTGAGAACTTTCTTAAAGAACAACAGAGTTGGAGGCAGATTATAAACATCAAGGAGCAAATGAGGCTGTGGCTTGATGTAAAATCATGTAACAACGTCAGATGGCACCTGAGGAAGGAGGAAAGCCTGGCCACTGAGACAAATCTAGAGGTGATATCACCTTGGCAAATTTACCTCCAGCCAAGGTGTTTAGCTTCAGCCCTTAGTCTTTCAGGCTCGAAAACCAAGCTTGCCAGCATAAGGGTCCAAGCTCATGTGAGCTTATGTTTAAAAACAGCAATGATGATTGATTAATTGATATTGAGTAATAAACTACCAAGCAAGCCAGATGTTCATGGTTTGCTAATGAGACCATTGTAGCTTATAGGCAAAGCCTAATTATAATCAAAATGTTGCCAGGAAACATGAGCTCAGAGCAAGAGGAATCACCCAGATTACAGGACTAGTGTCATGAATCTGTGATATGCTGTGCATCCATCTCCACTATAATATACTTGCCGTATTGTTCAGATGCTCATGCTCATAGGCTGTGGTGGCCTTTCCCCCTGGGCAGCAATGGAGTTGCATTGCCACATTTTATTTGTCTAGATTTTTCTTTTAGAGAAACCATCCCATTCCCTTTGACTTAGTGCTCCCCAAAGGTGATCATTCTCATGCTATCTTCACAATATTTGCCATATCCATATACCACCCACATGTACAATTACAGTTGACCTTTGATTACAGCTAAAGGTTAGGGGTGCCAACTCCCTTGCACTTGAAAATCCATGTATAACTCTGCACTTCACTAAAACTTAACTACTAATAGCCCATCTGGAAGCCTTACAATACATATTTTTATGTTATATGTATTATTTACAATCAAGTAAGCTAGAGAAAAGAAAATCTAATTAAGAAAATCACGAGGAAGAGAAACTATATTTACTATTTGTTAAATGGCAGTGGATCACCGTAAGGGTCTTCATGCTTTTCATCTTCCTGTTGAGTAGGCTGAGGAGGAGGAGGAAGAAGAGGGGTTGGTCTTACTGTCTCAGGGGTGGCAGAGGCAGAAGGGATCCGTGTACAAGTGGACCCTTGCAGTTCAAATCCATGTTGCTCAAGGGTCAATGGTATTAGCATAAGTTTTTTAAAAATTAACTTAAAATAGTAAAACTATTTAAAGGAAATTTTATGTTGTGAGCACAAATGGAAAGCTAGTATTCCTTGCCACAAATTGAAGGCAACTGAAGAGCTAAACATATAGCTCATAAAGTAAAATTTGACTATCTGTTATTCCCCAAATCTTCTTGAATACTAGCAGTGAGATGCCTACTATTTTCTGGGAAGTACTTTTCTCAAACAGCATGATGCAATGATTAGATATACCCTTTCTCAGGGACATCCTCAGCCACTAGAGTGTCCTCATACAGTAACTGCATCTGGGCAGGTGCAGATTTACTATGAAACTAATAAACTTCAAGATTCAGCCCCCTTTACTCATACCTTCCAAGACCTTAGGTATGTCTGTACCCAATTTTATACTCCTTTTAAAAAGAGCAACCTGGCCAGGCATGGTGGCTCATGTCTCTAATCTCAGCACTTTGGGAGGCCAAGGTGGTGGATCACCTGAGCCCAGGAGTTCGAGACCAGCCTGGGCAACATGGTGAAATTCTGTCTCTACTAAAAATACAAAAATTAGCCAGGCATGGTGACGCTTGCACCTGTGGTCCCAGCCTCTCAGGAGGTTGAGGTGGGAGGACTGCTTCAGCCTGGGAGGCAGAGGTTTCAGTGAGCCGAGATTGCACCATTGCACTCTAGCCTGGGTGACAGAGTGAGATCCTATCTCACAAAAAAAAAAGAAAAGGAAAAGAAAAAAGAGTGACCCTACCACCACCATATTGTATAAGACTTAGGTCTCCAAATCTGCATTTATTCCTACTTTTGAATTACTCTATAGGTGGCTGAGACCACCCCTAAAACATGACAAGTTTTATTTTTTTCTCATTTATATTCTTTAGGAGTAAGCTATTTCAGCTTTGATCATGTCCTGCAGTTTATCCCTGTCCCATCTACAAAGAGAGGGATAGAGTCAGTAGCTTGTGTGATAGGTGAAGGCAAAGGGAAGGCTTATGTTGAGACTAGGAAAACTTCATTGTGTTTCTGAATAAGAGAAATGGATGGAGACTGGTGACATTTGAAAGAGGAGGTAATTGATGGAGAGGAGATTCAGCACACAGGAGCAGGGATTGGCCTTACGAAGAAAGAAAGGCCCCTCTACCTCTAAGCTAACAGGAAGGCAGCAACAAGAGATGTATTTTAGGTAGATTTAGAAATGGCAGAAGACTTCTGACTCATGTGGTCTTTCTCTTTGGAGTCTGAGAAAACATTATGTGCTATGAGTGAGGGATGTGGAGGTTATATGCAGTGTTTGGAGTTCTCAACATGGTGCTGCAAGAGGGAACTCACCAGAGACAGAGAAAGCACTCTTGAACAGGTTTGATGAACCAAGCTTGTAGGGGTCCCAGGAAGTGCCATGACAGGATTCTCCCTCACAACTCTGAAGCCCAAACAATTCTTCCAGGCACTGGGTCAGTAGAGGAAGGAGAGAAAGGAGTCTAAGGGAGGTGAAAGAAGTGGCACTGTAGATAAATAAATGTCACTGAAGTGATGACCCAGAGAAGAGCTTGTTTGTAGACTGGAATTTGAGGAACTACAGGTCTTAATGGGGTCAAAGAGCACCTTTAGTGAGAAGAACACCAGAGAAAGAGGAGAGCGTGGCCTGAGCGGGATGTCTCAAAGAGCTGGAGGAGGCATAAATATGAGTGAGAACAAGGCCTGGGGTTGCCACCAAAAAAAAGAGACCTAGATGGGTAAGAGATTAAGAAAAACACAAAAGAGATCAACGAATCAAGAGATCAAGGCCAGGCCGGGCATGGTGGCTCACGCCTGTAATCCTAGCACTTTGGGAGGCTAAAGTGAACAGATCGCTTGAGGTCAGGTGTTCAAGACCAGCCTGGCCAACACAGTGAAACCCCGTCTCTGCTCAAAGTACAAAAATTAGCCAGGTGCGATCATGCA